>NW_005871201.1:2632688-2865977 GCF_000147115.1 Myotis lucifugus | reverse complement strand
TCATTGGAATCAATCTTTCCTCCACCTTCCTTCTATATTCCCACAGCATTTTCTACACCTTATAGCATTTCATACAACCTGCCCGTGTATGACTCAGCTGGACCCTACCATGCACACAGGATAGATGTGAAGCCTGAAAGACAGGAGCTCTTTATATCTTTTGCTAGTTAAATTGAAGGGTACAAGTCTACACAGGTGAGTTAGAACTTGGGTTGTCTGATTGACTGTCTTCTGGCTTATGCTGACTAGAGAAACTATCCATTAATGGACAAATGGATAAACAAAATGTAGTCTATACATACAAGGGAAGGGGTTAGGGGGTAGGGCGGGAAGAGTTTAACCAAAGATCTTATATGCATACTAGAGGCCTGGTGCATGGATTCGTGCACCGGTGGGGTCCCTCGGCCTGGCCTGCGGGGATTGGGCCAAAACTGGCAGTCCGACTTACCCCAAGGGGTCCCAGATTACGAGGGGGTGCAGGCCAGGCCTAGTTTGTCTATAAAAAGGAATAAAGTGCTGATACACGGTAGAACCTAGATGAATCTTAAAAACATGCTAAGTGAAAGAGGCCCGTCACAAAAGACCACATACTATATGATTTCACTCTTATGAAAGTCCAGAATAGGAATTCTAGAGATAGAAAGTAGATTAGTGGTTTCTTAGGGCTAGGGAGTGAGGGGGGAATAGATGGGTGGTGATTAAAGGTTAAGGGTTTTTTTGAGGTATTGAAAATATTCTAAAATTGACATGTCTATGAATGCACTGAAAACTTTGAATTGTACACATTAAATTATATAGTATATGAACTACATCTCAAGAAAGTTGTTAGAAATTACTGATTCCCCCTCCCCCCCATGGTATTGAGAATAATAATAGCAGCTACTGCTTGCTCATCACTTACTGCTTGCTCTCAATCTAGGTACACCCCTGGAAACACTTAAAGAAGAAGGTCAGCCAGGATATGTTCTACCTACAAGTCTTGAAGCCAATGGTTTGAAGAAGAACAGTTGGGGCTTCTTAATTACTGGGATTGTTGGTGGGACACTGGTGGCTGTGTATGCTGTGGCCACTCCATTTATAACACCGGCCCTCCGAAAAATTTGCTTGCCTTTTGTACCCGCAACTACAAAGCAGATCGAAAATGTTGTGAAAATGTTGCAAAGCAGAAGAGGACCTCTGGTGGACATTGGCAGTGGCGACGGTCGGATTGTGAGTTATGCTAAGAGGTTTTAAGGTTTGGCGTCAGAATTGTTAATATTTCTCTTTCACATTTCTTATGAGGTTTATGCAAAACTTGCTAAACCTGACATTT
This sequence comes from Myotis lucifugus, assembly GCF_000147115.1. NCBI lineage: Eukaryota > Metazoa > Chordata > Mammalia > Chiroptera > Vespertilionidae > Myotis > Myotis lucifugus. The sequence goes on along the minus strand of NW_005871201.1, from coordinate 2,864,665 downwards.
TAGTAAAGTGGTCGTTTCATTTTGTGTTTGTTTGGCTGAACTATCAAACCCTCCAGCATGAATTTGGAATGTAATTTTTCTCAGGTTTAATTTTTTTTTAAAGGAGAAAGTGCTCTTTAGATATGCCAAGTAAAAAATAACCAATACAGTGGGGCCTTGACTTATGAGTGTCCCGACTAATTTTGCATTGAGTTGATAGAGTAATTTGAGTTAACGAGCTCCTTAACGAGCTCCTTAACGAGCTCGGTCTCAGAATGAATTAAACTCGTAAGTCAAGGCCCCACTGTAATTGGTAATTATGAAAGTGCCTGTTAAGAAACGGGCCAATAGAGGTGGCATAACTAGAAGAAACATGGAGTTTCACTGTTTTACATTTTGCACTATAAATGTTTGCTTCTACACTTATCTATACTTACACATGTATAATTCTTATGGGGTAACATAGAGTTAAAATAACCCCCACTTTTTGAAAGGGAAAGATCAGCCTTTTAGTGACCTCAATCTCCCCCCTCCACCCCTCTACCCCTCCACCCCCATGGGAAGCTGTTTAACTTACTCAAGGCCACTGATTGGCCAACAGGTGTCCCAAATCAAGTTCCTCCATGGACAATGATGAGCTGAAAAGTGAGGTAGCAGTAGTCAAGGCTGGTATTCTGGAAACATTTAGTGTGGAGACGAGCAGGCCATGATGCTTTCACTAGCCCCTGACCACATAGCCCTGCAGTTTCATCGTGGTGACCTGGAATAATCAGGAAGAGGTTAGAAAGTGCCTTGTGTTTTTAAGAAATGAGATGTATATGTTAATCAGGAGGACATTTTAAAATCCAGATTTGAATGCTTTGATGTGCGAATAGTATCTTTTTGGTTTCTCAGAAAACGGTCTGTCTTTAAATGGTGTCTTGAACAAAGGAGGTGCCTTTTGATTGGTCTTTTATGATTATAGACCATAAATAGGAAATATTCATATCATTTTCCCAGGTAAGTTGCTTTTCTTTTTTATTTATTTTTATAATGTATGTGTTTTTATTGTTGACAGTATTACAGCTGTCTCCCATTTCCCATCCCCCTCTTTACCCCCCTCTGTCCAGCCCCTACCCATTCCCTCAGGTCTTCACCTCCCTATTGTCTGTGTCCACGGGATGTTTTTCTTTTTATCTTGAATAAATACTGGCTTCTTTCTGCAGGTGATAGCAGCAGCAAAGGAAGGATTCACAGCTGTTGGCTATGAATTAAACCCATGGCTGGTTTGGTACTCCAGATACCGTGCATGGCGAGAAGGGGTACAGCACTTGGCCAAATTTTATATTTCAGATTTGTGGAAGGTATGTAAGGCAGAGAGCAGTCCTAGGAAACTCAAACCGAAACTTTCTAATTCATAATTAGTATTGCAAACTGAAAAATGTATAAAAGAAAAAGAAATAAAATACAGGTGTACTTTAGCGTAATGAAATATGAACACCTTTTAAATGGATAGATTTGCAAATTGACTACTTTAGAGTATAAGCTTAAGATTTAAGATTTTTAAAATCTCATTTGGAAATCTTATAAATTGTAACATAGGCATTCACTGATTAATATTGTTCTTGGTAAATGAGAGACTTTCGTGTGTGTGTGTGTGTGTGTGTGTGTGTGTGTGTGTGTGTGTATGTTGTGTGTGTGTGTGTAGAGAGAGAGGCAGAGACATCTACCAACCGTGCTGTTATGGATCATCCTGGTCTTCATAAAGTGCAAGATACTTCAAAGTTTATTTGTACTCTAAAAAAATTGCCCCGTAATTTTGCTTTAGGAATGCTCCATAAAATGCTTTTTCTTGAATAAGAATTTTCCTTTATAATGGTGTCATCAGTAGCCTATAAAAATTTACTTGAGTTTTTGCTTGCATTTTTTATGCCATATATACATAAATGATCTCTCGGTAGAGTAAATAAGACTTTTATAGGGCAATAAGAATTTTGACTGGCAAAGCACTTTTCCCTCTAGCTTTTCAACTAAAGACCACTTTATTGCAGTTTTTACTTAGTATTTTAGAGAAGAGGATTGGGACTAGAATTTTAAGGATGGTTCAACATAAAAAACCAGTGGTCTGAGATCCCTTGAGTTCTTGCAAAGCTACTTTGGTGTAGAGTAGAGTAGGAAAGTGTGGACCAGGGCACAGATGGCCCAGGCCAACCGGCTCAGCCACCAGCTGGTCATTGGTGAGTCATTGGTGTTTCTGACGGACGACAGATGACCCCTGGGGCAGGCCCTTCATGGAGTTGCTGTGAGGATGAGATGACTTATGGGGAAGCATTTGGAAAGCTGATGGATTGAACTAAAATGCACAAACGTGTGCACATGGCATTTTTTCCATTGTGAAATCTAAAAGGGGCCACTCTGTGAAAACCTATTATTTGGTGAAATGTAAAGTTGCTACTCATCTTGAAACAAAAGTTAAGCTGGGTGTTTGGCTTTTAAAAATTAATCTATGAATCGTTTCCTCTCTTTTAGGTTACTTTTTCGCAGTACTCAAACGTCGTTATTTTTGGGGTGCCTCAGATGGTGAGTATGCCCTCTCCTGTCCCTTGTATGTTTGGTTTTAGGTCATGAAGGCCCTTACAGCTGTAACAGGCCGCCTCTCTATGGCCTGCTCACCCAAATGCAAGATGACTGCCTTCCAGGTAGTCTGAGGGGACACGGGGTTTCAGTTTATTGGTAAAAGGTTAATCATAAAAGATTCAGTTTATCTTTAAACTCTTGCTTCAGATAAAATCTCAATTATCCATCTAAGCCCTAAAAATTCCAGTCTGAAAACTGCTTTATGAGCGTGAAGTGTCTAACGTGGCTGGAGATTTTCACGGTCGCTCACTTCCAGCTGAAATCACTCGGGAAAGTTAATGGGATGTTCCCTTTGAATTGATCACCCCTCTGATTTTGCACTCAGACGATTTTCAGGGCAGATGAGCCCTGACTAGTTTCAATTGACCTCAGATGACTGATTCGTTCTGAGCTTTGATTATCTACTTTCCAAAGTAAAAGTACCGCAGCATTGCACTGAAAATGGTCCTAAATTTAGCTTTTGGAAAGATGACCAGAATGGGATGCGTTTGTTGTAATTGTTGGTTTACAGACCATGGAAAGAAATCCCGGTTCACTTTTCAAAGTCTGTAATTGTAGCCATAATAGTCTTGGTGAAATTGGATGTTTCCTGAAATACACTATAAAACTGATATGGTTTTCAGTTAAAAGAACGGGAAAATTTTTTTCTTTTGGTGTTTTTTTTATTTATTTATTCACATCTTAGTTGTTGTATAAGAAGTTTTAATGCTTAAGAAATTTATCCTCACCACTAGACTCTTTAGTGCAATGCCATTTTCTTTCTTTTCTTTTTTTTTTTTGCCATTTTCTTTTATTTTTTGAAGTCAATTTAGAAGTGTTTTGTTATATATTCTTGAAAGTAACAGAATTCTATATGTTTGTAATTTTCGGCAAGCCTACATATAGCTGAAACCTGGGTGTCTACAGGTTTGTTATAGAAATGAAAAGAGGTAGAAGGGCATGATCCTTGGCCATTAAAAACAAAGCAAACCAACATTATTCAGGACCATAGGATTGCTATGGAATTTGATATTTACTAGTTATGATGTTTGGGCAGTCCTTCAGAATAATTAGCATTTGGAGGCAAATAACTTTAATTTGAAATCCAAGCTTTCCAAAAATAGAAATTGATATTTATTCGGCTTCCACGCAGTGTGGAGAGGCTGGATCATGGCCTGAGATGTGGACTTATGAAGCCACAGCCGCTGTGTCCCTGTGGGGGGCAGCAGTGGCCTTTGGTAGTCACTGTCACGGCATAACCTGCGGGCTCAGACTCCTTGAGTTTCTCTGACATATTTGAAGTATGGTCAGTTTTTGGAGCTGTTCACCCAGAGGAAATAAGAGTCCTATTATTTTGATGGATGCTTCTGCAATTATTGTCCTTTCTTCTGTACACAGAGACATTCTTAAGTAAGGAACTTGTAGTATTGCACTGTTGCCAAGAAAATTGGGAGCAGCTGAAATGCAGGCAGCACCCACACTCCTGGAATGGCAGGCTCAGCCACCTAGCAGGTTCTCATGCAGGTGATCAGTCACAGGTGCAGAGGGCCCAGGTGGCGTCTGTTGGCCTGGAGGCCCAATTTCAGGAGTGGAGGGCCCCGCTTTCCGCCCTTATCAAACTTTGTTTACGTGGAGGATGTGAGCGGGGAGGCAGAGCGCTGGCTGGGGATCCAGGGGCCAGGTCTGCCTTCAGTGAGGTGAGTCCTGTGAGTCCTGAAAAGTCCTTTTATGTATCTGGGCCTTATCATTCACTCTTCTATAAAATGCATTTCCCTTCCCTGAGCACTGGTCAGTATTCTGGTCATGCCCTGGTGGCTCGACACAGCCAGTGTGTCATGAAATGTTTCCCGGGGCAGCTGAAGCACACACATGTCATGAGAGAGCCAGGAGGACCTTAGGGAACTTCAGAAGTAGAAACCCTAGCATTATAAATCCTCACCCTGCTTCTGATAGCGGACTGATTATTCCCAACAGCTCTTGGCAGTCGTAGCTCGAAATTAGCGGTGCCCTAACATTTCAACACTGGTGTGTGTTTGAATTATGAGAGTGAGGAATCCCATTGGACCTGGTAAATCCTGTAGTAGGTTGTAAATTCCCACATTTAAGACTAGCTTATCCACCAAGAGAATCTTTTGAAAATGTGGAACAGATCATGTGTGTCCTTGTTTAAAACCCTTCTGTGGCTTCCTGCTGCTTAAAAGCGGTGAGGATAAGGCCTAAACCCTCCGCATGGCCCTGAGGCCTGGCTTGGAGTGGCCCCTGCTTCCCTCAGCTGCCTGTGCCAAGCCCCTGTTTTCCTCTCGGGCTCTGGGCTTTGCTGTGTGTGGGGCTGTGTCCTTCCTCTGATTTCAGTCCCCAGCTCAGGGCCTAGTTGGTGAACACCTGTTGACCACTCATGGTCCAGTGGATTTTCCACTGAGAATGGTCCCTGATCGCCCCATGGCACAAGCTCCAGTGCCTCTGTTTTTCACTAGTACAGTGCCTGTTCCCCTCTCCTTACGTGAGTCATTGCACATTTCCCGTGTGATGGTGTTGGCAGCGTTTGCAGTGGGCACTGTACTACCAGCTCGAGAATGAAGGCTGGCCTGTTTTGCTGCCGGACCTCCAGCATGGCAGCACCCAGCAGAGGGTAATCACCCCACTGGAAGTATTTGTTAAATGAATGAATAAATATGGTATAAATACCCATTAAGTACACTTCCTCCAGTGGGCTATTCAATTTCATAACTTCAAAGAATGACTAATTTAATTTTAGTTGTGAATCCTGTTTTGAATTATTGAATGAAAATATTATCAGCATGTTCTGATGAAGAAAAATCATTCATGATTGAATTATTTATTCTTCATTCATTCATTTGACCAGTATTTATTCAGGGCCCACTTGGAATACTTTAATAATAAGTGAATAAAGGAGAAACACATCCCTGCCCCAGGTGCTAATATGCTAGTGGGGAGGCAGAGATTGGGATGCTTATATAAAATATATCGAGCAAGAGAGGGGATATGTGCTGTGGGGCAAGCTAAAGCAGGAGAGGGATGAGGCAGAGACAGTGTTCCTGAAAAGGGGACATTGGAGGTGAGGGAGGGAGCTGTAGCATTTCAAACAAGAACAGCCACTTTAAGGAAGCTGGGGTGTGTGTGCCTATTGGGTTCCAGGAGCTTCAGGGAGGCGGGTGTGGCAGGGGCAGGGTGAGTGAAGGGAGCTGGGGAGAGGTGAGGTCAGAAAAAGTAGAGCTGGGATGGGAAGGACCCTGGGCCCTTGTAAGGCGGTAGCGGTCGTGGGTTTGAGCAGAGGCATGGAGGATCGCAATGGACTGGGGCTGAAAAGGATCTCAGGCTGCCCTGGGTGAGAAAGAGCAGTCAAGGTCGGCTCCCAGGTGTTTGGCCTGAGCAACTGGAAGTTGCCATTAGTGAGCTGGGAAAAGTGCAGGAGGAGTGGCTTGGAAGATCAGGAATTCCGGGTGGCATGTGAAGTGTGAGATGTGTGTGGGAGTTTCAGGTTGGTAGTGGTGGATAGAGGAGTCCGGGGCTCAGGAGAGAGGGCTGGAGATCAGGTTTTTAGGCACCAGCGCCCAGAGGGAGTTGAAGCAGAGGAGTGGCTGAGGTCACTCATGAAGGGGAGGAGCCATCCAAGGCCTGAGCCCTGGCCTCTGACTGATGAGGGGCACTCAGCAAAGGACTGGAGAGGAGGGGCTGGGAGGTTGGAAGTGAGGGTGGGCGGGGCTGTTACCTGGAAGGCAAGTGAAGCCAGTGCCTTAGGGAAGAGGGGTGATGAGGGGCTCCTAGCTGCCTGTGGCCATGCTAATTTGTCTGATATGCCTTTGCGCTGGTTTCAATTTATGTTTAAAGTTTTGAAGATGTAATTAGAATAGAATATGATGAGTTCGTGTCACTTTGAAACCTATAATTGTATGAATAAGTTTGAATTCCATTAGACATACATGACATATCACAGCTTCTCTTTGTGTGTGATATCAAGACCCTGATTTGTTGCATATTTATGTGTAATTTAGTCAGTTAATTTCTTATGATTGAAATAGCTCCCTTTCATTTTTAGGTTTATCTTGACTTAGCATATGACATTTGGAAATAAAAGAGAAAAGAATAATGATAATGTGAATACATTTACAATTATCCTTTTTATGAACAAAATTACCATAAGAAACCCCTGATATTTTGGAAAAAGATTCTTTGCTTATTTAATTTTTCCCTCAAGGAACAAAACTTTTTTTTTTTTAAACTCATCTTTTCCTGGCTGTTAAAAGAATAGAAATATTTTATCCTTAATGGAACTTATTCTTTGTTATCTTGGTATTGATGCTAATGAAGAATTAAATTCTGGCTCACGTAGCCATACTAGTGCATCATGTAGACGAGTTTTTCCAAGCTACTTCTTAAAGGTATAAAATCTTCATAGAAGTACTGTCAATTTTTTTGTCTCTACTTACTTTAGAACTTGATTTCTAAATACCATTTCCCACTCAGAGGAACCAGGAATGTTTGAGAAATGGCTGATCCCAGGGCTGAGGAAGGGAAGATATAAAAGGCCAGGGCTCAGCACATTTTTGTTGAGCCCGAATGTAAGGAAGTGCTCAAGATATTTGATGGGGGCATGTCCACAGGAAAGAGCAGCCAACTTGGGATGATTTGAGCACTAGCATAAATGGGACGGTAGTGGATTATCACCCATTGAATGAAATAATCTGGTTCATCCTACAGTGATAGCGAGCTAGGTAGAAAGAGAGAAGGGAAAGCTGTTTCTTGCAGTAGAAAGTACAATTTCATCTAGAAGAAATGATGGGATTAGCAAATCCATACTTTGCAACCATTATAGCGAACATTGACTCAGGCCAGAATCATCAGTGAATAGTACATCTAGTGGGGGGTCAGCTTGATGAATAATAGGATATGTACGTCCGCTCAAGGTATTTCCCCACAAATTATTCATTATAAAGGCAAAATAGTGACCACACTCTGGAGACACCAGATACCATCTCAACTGAGTGGTGACCACCACACTCAAAGCAGGAGGACCCCATGGGCATCTCATCTGACTGTGGGGCCCTGAGATGTTCACAGCCCCACTTATGGGTCATTGCCAAGGACTCCCAGGTGAGTCATCACGAGCAAACATCAGAGGAACTTGGAGGCCCTGGGAAAATAACTGGCCCATGTTGTAAAGGATGTTATTGTCATGAGACGCAAAGAAACATGGAGGGGCTGTTCCAGATTAAAAGAGACAAGGAGCCCTAGCCGGTTTGGCTCAGTGGATAGAGTGTTGGCCTGTGGACTGAAGGGTGCCAGGTTCAATTCTGGTCAAGGGCACATGCCCAGGTTGCAGGCTTGATCCCCAGTAGGGGGCGTGCAGGAGGCAACCGATCAATTATTCTCTCATCATTGATGTTTCTATCTCTCTTCCTCTCTCTTCCTCTCTGAAATCAATAAAAATATATTTAAATAAATAAATAAAAGAGACAAAGAAACATTACAGCTAAATGCAATATGGAATCCCAAACTGGGGGAAAGTGTCAAGTTGAGACATTTGACAAAATTGGAATGTTACTATTGGAATTATTTTATTGGAATATAATGCTAAATTTCCTGAATGTGGTACCTATGCCGGGGGGTATTTTTTAGAAAATATTTTCTTAGAAAACGTTGTACTATCCTATATAATAAAAGCCTAATATGCAAATTGTCCCCTCGACCAGGAGTTTGATCGCTCACTGTGATGTGCACTGACCATCAGGGTGTGGTGCAGAACATGGCGGGCGTCAGCAACGCGCTGCGACCTCTCGCCGGCTACCTGGGGGCAGGGTTGATGGGGACAAAGGTACAGTGAAAATGTGGGGTGTCTGCTGAGCTCGCTCTCACTCCCCCTGCTACCCTCCCCTGGGATGCCAGGGCTCGTGCCGGGAAGCCCTCGCGCTCAGGTGCCGGGTGCCCCGCACCCGTGTGGTGTCTTCTGGTGAGCTGGGCCGCAGCTGCCAGGACTGCAGGGGCCGGTTGGGTTCCCCGTGTGTTCATGCAGGAGCTGGTCAGTGGGGCCGACTGGGAGAGAGTGCGCTGCCCGCCTGGCTTCGTGAGGCACCACTGGGCAGCCCAGAGGCCCACGCTGCGCCCCAGCCTGGGGCGTCCGGCCGCGCTCACTGCATCTCTGCGTGAGAACTTGGGTGCTGTGACTCAGGCGGAGGTGGGGAGTGTGGGGGCCCGGGGACCCAGGTGCTGCCTAGGGCCCGCCTAGGGCCCAGAGGTCAGCTGGAACCTGCCCTTCCAAGCCAGATGCTCATGCTTCGATGGCTGGCCAGGCGTAGGGACCGCATCTGTGCACGAATTTTGTGCATTGGGCCTCTAGTCAAGGAATAAAGGAGCATGTTGTATGCAACCTATTCTCCAATTAGAAAACATGTTTATGGAGAGGGGAAGAGGGCAAATCTGATAAAGCAAATATGACAAATTTTTCTTGCAACTTCTCTGTAAATTTGAAATTATTTCAAAATAAAAAGGAGAGTGAAAAAATATTCTCAGGAGGTGAAGGTGGTAATCTGTTTTTAGGACCTGAAGATAAACTTTAAGTGATTGCTAATTTGCTGATATAATTACAATGTTATTATTTTTAGCAAACAATGAAATGCTTTCTCCACAGGTAGATTGGCAGTACTGTAAGATGAAAAGAGAATTTTACAGTTTATTTGTTATGTTGACTATCAAAAAATCAATTACCAGTATATTTTTAAAACTATAAGATATTATATTTCAAGTTGGTAGAATGTGTATTTTTATAGTCTTATCATTCTATATTTCCTTGAATCTAGATGCTATTGATTTTAAGATGCATTTTGCTATTAAGAAAGAAAAAATATTGCCAATTATAATTCTAAGACAATATCAATGGTAAGTTGTTAAAAATGTGGAAAAATATGTTAAATAGTTGAGACAGAGTAGATTGAAATGTTTAGATAAATAATTTAAATCTGCTTCTCATTTTAGTGATTGCCACATCGTGATTTTAGTTAGAAAACGAGAAATCTATGATACATATCTGCTAAAAATGACATATTTCATAATTGATACTAGAAGATGTCTTTATAACTGTTGTCAATGCGACTTCTGTTTTTTGATGGATTGTTTGATAATATACTTCTGCCCTGAAGTGATCTTTATTGCAATTAGAAGTTTTTGCACAGGTATTTTCAGGGACTCAAATACAGAAGGACATTTGAGAATCAATAGTGACTGCTGTTCTCCACAGATGCTGCAGTTGGAGAAGAAACTTGAGCTTGAACTTGAGAGTAATGCTAGAGTCATCGCTTGCCGGTTCCCTTTCCCACACTGGACCCCGGCCCAGGTCACCGGAGAGGGGATAGACACTGTGTGGGTTTATGACATGAGTATGTTTAAAGGAAGTGAGAAGAGGCCCTGAAGATTGATGCATTTCCAGTCGATCATTCGAATATAAAATTTATTGAGAGTCTTTTTCTGTAGTGTTGGTGGTCTTTGATTTTATAGAGACTTATAGCTGTGTGTTTAGCGAAGAGTATATTTTTGTTTGGCATGGCATGAGAAATTATTGTTACTTCCCTTACTTTTTGGAGAAAACAAACAAGTTAAGAATAGCAGGTAGATTTAAAGTTCCCTTTCATGGTATATTTTAAAAAATGTGCTTATAGCTTTTCATGCACTTAGATGTGTGAAAATACGGATAAGTGATAGATGTTGATGGGTGGGAAAGATGTGGATAGCTCTTCACATGATAAAGAATATGATTTAATGCCACAGATGAGAGAAAACAATTTTAAAGAGGTATGTATTAGTAAATGTTTGCAGTTTCCTATAACTTTACTCATACTCAAGATTTGTCTTTCTTCTTTATACATCATGACAAAATTAATTTTATAAGGGATTTAGAGAGGCATTTATATTTTATAACATTTATTAGGAATACTTTGTTTCTAGGCTAGTAGATGACTGTATTTTATTGACTCTAAGATGTATATGTATGTGTATACATATTTTAATGTTTCTGAAATTGAGAGGTTTCTTCCAACAGATGGTGTTTTATAGCTGTAATGGGCAGCATTGTACCTAGTCAACTACCATTGATAGATCTCAGAGTTGAAGAAATAGGGTGTTCAGAAAAGATACATGATGCAGTGGAGTGGTTGACAATGATTTAATAGTAAGATAAGTGATCATGAGCTTCGGAGGGAGCCGGACCTGGGTTCAGATCCTTGTTGGACCCTCAGCAGGAGGCCTTGGACAGTGGCTTAGACTCTCAGTCTTGGTTTCCTGAGTATCCTTGTCATCTATAATAATAAAAGCGTAATATGCTAATTAGACCGGACGTCCTTCCTTCCGGACAAAGCTGCAGCGGGTGGGGGCTGAGGCAGAGGCAGCAGAATTTTGTGCATCGGGCCTCTAGTTGGTATAATGATGTACTGAAAAGGGGGACCAATTTGTAAAACTCATGGCATAAAGACTTTGGTCTGTACATAGTATTTATTATTAATTTAGATGCTAATGAAAAGCTTATTCACAGAAGGTGTAGATTATTTCTGCTAGTCACTTCTTTATTTTATGAAAGCAGCCATTTATTTAATATTTCTCATTTATGAGAAGAGACTTGACCGATTTAGGTAAAGACAAGTTAAGGAAAATCTTTGAATTTGAGTAGACAGGTTTCATATATCTGAAAAATTAATATCGAATGATGGCTCAGCTAATCCCTGCTCATCACAGAAAATAATTGAACTCCCAGCCATACAGCTTGTAACCTAAGTACCAGACTGTCTTAGAGATCTGATAAAGTGAGAAGGTTTGTGTCTTTTACTAAACTGATAAAAATGTGATCAATTTGATAATTTTGATTTAAATGAGAAGCAACTAGGGACTCATTAATTCATTCAGAAAATATTATTGAGTGCCTACTGTGTAATCAGCTTTTCCAATTCAATGGTGAATGGACAGACAAGGCCTCTAATCTTATGGAATTTATATTCTGGAAGGGGGAGACAAAGGAATAGGTGAGTGAATGTTAGAGTGTGCGAAGTTCTTGGAAAGAAATAGCAGGGTGATAGTCCAGGGAGCAACTGTGTGTGTTGTGGGTGAGGGGATGGGATAGTGTGGACATCTGTCAGCATTTTGGCTGCCACCATCTCTTCCTTTTCCACTAGGCCCTGGTTTCCTAATGGAGAACGAATTCTCTGCCATGGTGGTCAGCCCTGTAACTTGGCTGGGCACCCTTGGAGAGGGATGCATTGTAGCTCATTGCCAGGACAGGGTGGTAGGCAGAGCCCGACGTATTCCTGGTGATAGAAGGAGAGGCATAGGTTATATTCAGAATTGTGTATAATTTGCCACTTTTGGGGTTTCTCCTTCAGTTTCCCAAGAATTAGATGATGCTTGATCCTGCAGCCTCAAAGCACAACAGACCGTTTCATAGAATTATTGTGATTCACGGAATCTGCAAGATCTTTAACTGTTTCTTAAAATTGTGCCTTTAAGTAAGAACTATTCAATAAGGTTTTTCTTGTAGAGGTTATTGTAGCTTCCCTGACTGGCTGGTTTGAATTTTTTATCAGTTACTAGGTTAAGGACATTGGTCAAATTTTGCACATGGCACAGGATAGGGAATGACAGCTACCATGTTTGATGTCAAAAATAGGGTTCAAAAACAAACTGATGAATAAAGTAGATTCAGAGGCATAGAAACATGGAACAGATTGACTAATCTCAGAGGGAAGGGGGGTGGGAGGGGTGAGAAGATTACCTATGGATACAGACAATAGGGTGGTGAAGACCTGGGGTGGGAGCCGGGTGGAGGTGAAGACCTGGGGTGGGAGCCGGGTGGAGCGGAGTAATGGAGGGAAAAAGGGGGGCACCTGTAATACTCTCAACAATAAAGATTCAAAAATATCTGTGCAGATTGAAATCAGGGATAAATACTAATCTGGTAAAATATAAAGTTAAAAAACAAAAACAAACAAACAAACAAAAAACAACAACAAACAAGCAAAAGTAGAAATAAGCTTCGGGCTGATGCAGCCTGACAGGAGCCATGTGAACAGAGACCTGCAGGGTCCAGCCACACTCAGGTCAATGACTTGAGCTCATTTCCATCTGAATGTGTCTTTCTCCAAAACCATGGCTCCAGGATTGCAACCTCGGTGTGCTAGGTGGGCCTCAGGAGACCCTCGGCCAGACTGGCATTCAGATTCCTTGAAATGCTTAGCTCCCCATGTGCACGTGAAACCAAGTTTAAAAGATGTAAGAAATAAGATTCTTCTACATACACTGTTTACCATTGCTGAGTGACCGGTGTACACCATATCAAGTTATAACCAAACAGAATAGAAAAAATGGAAGATTTCTGACATTTAAACCACATATCCAGGTACCACTCTACCAAAGTACTTTGTCCAGTGGCCAAATGTCTGAAAGACCTGCTATAAAGACATAGATGTTCTCAAGTCCAGGAGTCTTCTAAGCTTGTGCTACAGCCTCAGTTTCCTATCTTGGGCCCAGCTTAGTGCATTCCAGGGAAGACCTCTAAGTCATTGCTGTGTAGACTACAGGAGTCTACTTACTAGTAAGTTTCAACAGACAAACAAGAAGCACATAGCTTTGTCGTGTGGTGTCTTTTGCTGTTGGGGCCACAGTGTGGCTAGCTCTTCATTAACACATGGATGTCATCTGGGCCACAGTGGCAAAGTCTACAGGCCTCTGACCCAGGCCACTTGTCCTGGAGCAGGGGATGCCAGCGGGCCTGCCAAAGGAGATGTGCAGACACTGCTCCCTCCTACCCAGCAGTCATCACCCCTCTTCCTTAGCAACTGAATCCCCAGATTTCAGGTGTCAGGCATCAGTGTATTCAGGGACGCGGGCCCTGTCGGTTGTTTGGTCCCATCTCTTGGGCATCAGAGTAGGTGGTGGGCATGTGACCCAGTTCCTGCCAGTGAGGTTTGAGGGACATCTGGGAGCTTTGGGAAAGGTTTTGTTGCTGATAGAAGGAGCTGCTTGAGGAGTGAGCAGTAACACCTGGAGCAGTAGCAGCCACTTTGCAACCACGGGGGAAAGTGCAGGTGGAAGCCAAGGAGCTGAGGCTGGTGGTGCAGAAAGACGGAAGGACTTTGTGTCTGTGACGATGCCACTGAGTTCCTGGACTGACCTGGAGTCTGTGACTTTAAGACATCTTGTTAAGTTGCGTAATAAACATGTTGTTTTAAAGCTTCTTTGACTTGGGTGTTGTGTTATTTGCCCCATGCAGTGGTAGGAGGGTGTGAGGCTGCGTTGGCCGAGGCCCCTGTGAGTCCACGCTCCCTGCCCGGAGAGCACTAGGGAGATAGCACCTGTTGGCCGGGTCAGAGGTGCATCTGGAGTGTGTGAGGCATGGAGAGCTCTGGGGGTCGGGACATTTGGAAGTTAATGTCCCAGAGTAGCTCCAGAGTGGTGTTTGGGGAATTGTACCACGTCAAGAGGACCTGGCCTTCGCAGCTGGCACAGTCATCCCCGGAGGGCATCCTGTTCTTGGAGATGTGGGCGGGGTGAGGAGTGGCAGGGCCTCCGCTGTATCCCTGCACCCAGGGAGTTTTATGGGAGAGATGATTCTCAGGATTGGTAAGGAGGTAGGAAGAGGAGGGGAAGAAGTTACGTTCAGACTGTTCTTAGCAGGTAGGGCTGCCAAGTAGGGAAACTGTGTGGACTGTGTGTTAAGTGTCCCAAAAAAACTTGTACATTGAAATCCTAACCTTTAGTGTGATAGTATTAGGAGGTGGGGCCTTTGGGTGATTAGGTCATGAGGGCAGACCCCTTATCAAGGGATTAGTACCCTTATAGAGACCCCAGAGCCCTCCCTCACCTCTTCCATTGCAGGGATGACACTGGGAGAAGCTGGTCATTGATACGGAAAGCGGGTTCTTATTGACACTGAATCTGCCGGTGCCTTGATCTTGGACTTGTCAGCCCCCCTGATTGTGAGAAATAAATGTTGTTAAGCACCCCCCCCGCCCCCCCCCCCCCGTGGTGCTCTGTTATAGCAGCCACGCTGACAGAAAGCTGGTAACGCAGAAGAGCCACACCCAGCACTACCCAGACTTGTCCTGGCTCCAGCCAGCACCTCCTGGGCCGGCACTAGGAAAGGCAGTGGAAGGGAGCCAAGCCCCGTGAGGATTCTCCCATGGGCTGGCTGAGCAGGGCGGGTACCTTCCCCCTGATGTGATGCTGGGGCTGGTTGGCTGAGGTGGGAGTGCGGTTGGCACTATGCTCACAAGGAAAGTCCTTCCTGGGAGGGATCTCCGCTTTGCCACCCCATCCTGGCTCAGCTAACATGGATGATATAAGAAACTAGGAATAAAGGAATGGACGAAGCCATGATAGAAAGCTGAAATGAATTCTAGGTGGTAAAGGCCCTGAAATCATACCCTAAGAGGCACAGTTAAAGAGGCTGTGGATGTGTGCCTGGAGGAGAGAATGATTGAAGGAGTCAGGACAGATGCTTTCCAGTTGTCGGAGGGTTGCCAAGCAGAACAGTGGATCATGAGCATGACTGTGTGCCCTGTTCCCATCCTCGGGGAGGAGGCACTGTCTTCATTTTCTTTTTTTGAAATAAGGAGGGTTGTCACCTTGCTCAGTCTCATTCACATTGGAGCACAGGGTATACTACACTCACCTGCTTCCCTGCAATTAGACCTGCTCTGACTGGCTCTGGGTGAAAACTCTGCCATTGGGTGGGTGCTAAAGGGACATGCAGTTTAAGCTCAATCTTAAGTGCAGTCTTAATCAAGTCACTTAAAGTTAGGATGCATTGCCTCGACATGGTGAGTTCCTTCCTGGAGATGCTGGAGCAGAGGCTGGGCAGCCACTTGGTGGGGATGTTGTAGAAGGGATCCGTCTGCAAGCAGGTGTGGAGTCCTAAATGACCTGAGCTTTCCCACCTGAGCAGGGCTGCCTGCCTGCGTCCTTTCAGCCAACCTCCATGGGTCTGGAAGGCGTCAGAGTTGTCTTCAGCAGTAAAGTGTTTGACTCCACCAGAATGTAGAATCCCCCGCACAGGAGGAGGCTGTGGCCGCTGCTGACTCTGAAACTGCAAAGCAAAGCACAGGCACCCTGTGTTTTATTGCACTTCGATTGATTGTGCTTCCCAGATGTGTTTTTTACAATTTGAAGGCAAGACCCTCGACCAGCAAAAAGGTGACGACTCACTTTATTGGGAGACTTTATCGCGGTGGTCTGGAACCGATCCCACATTCCTGAGGAGTAGTTGGAACGCTGGGGAAGCCGATGAATGAAGACAAGCTGTATCTAAACTCCAGCGAAGAGGGGTGAATGCTCGGAAAACAAAGTTGGAATATATAAAGCCCCAGAGGGATTTGCTAGAGAGAAGCCCCAGTACTGATTAGAACCAGGGACTGTTCTTAAAGCCCTGGGAGAAATATGTCCCTAACGATGCCTCATCCCCTTCTAAGTGACACTGTCCCACCCAGAGCTCCCTGACTCCTCTTCAGTTGGTGGAGCCTGGGTTGGGCATCTGAGCCAAAGGCAGGCCATAGAGATGAGGTGATGAGTCCATGTTGAGAATTTAAATTGGGGAACAGGAATATTTGGGACATCTGGGTGGAAGTTAAGGTCACGAAGCTGAGGTCAGAGGAACTTGGAGGGCTGTGAGAGACAAGAGAATAGCAGTCAGGTTTCTCTCTGGGTCAGGGTACAGTCCAGAGAGCAGGCCAGTCCTAGGGGGAAGGACCCTGCCAGGGGCCCACCCTCACCCACTGCCAGCAGGGCCAAAGGACCAGGGCAGCAGGAGTAGAGCTGTCACTGTCCCTAGAACATCTCAGCTCGCCTCCACATCACATTGTGTTCAGTGTCATGTTCCTTGAAGAACTCCATTTAGGAAATAGGTTATTTTATGACATATGCAAATATTACTTGTCATAACAGGTATTCAACACAAGGAACTTATTATCCCCAAAGATAGTGTGGGCTGTATATTTAAATGGAAAAATGGATATTTATATAAATGTAGGGAACTCTCCATCTAAATCACACAACACTGTTTCTGTGCTCAGATAGAAAACTTCAGTCATCTGAGAGTCTCTTAGGCAGAACAGCTTCTTCCTTCAGAGTGAAGTGTTCCTGTAATGATGGCATAGTTATATTGGAATGGGCACACTTGTGACCTAATGGACTGATGAAAATTGAACATGAAAAAAATCACATAACTTTTATAGGTGAGGGAAATTTAATGTCTTATTTTTTTAAATTTAATATTATGGTGTGAACAGTATCCAAGGAAGATTGCTAAAACAATAGCTCGACTAGGGGCACATATAGTACATGGAGAAAAGGACCATATGAGGACACAGCAAGAAGGTGGCCATCTGGTCATTCAGAAGTACTAAGAGGAGAAAGAATGGAAATTTTTCCTTCACCCACAGATGGGAGGTTGAATATAAGGAAGTCCTGAATCATGTGACTCCTGAGGTTATGGAATCAACTGGCCACAACCAAGTGAGATCTTGCAGGCCTGCAGAGGATGGCAGAGCGAGAAAGAGAGAGAGAGTCCCTGAGTCCTTGACCATGGCAATTATTCACTAGTTCATCTTTGGCCTTCTTGTCATACCAGATAATCAATTTCCAAAAAACCAAACCAAACAAATAACAATACCTTGATTGGTAGGTTTAATTCAAGAATGGTAGGGAGGAATCAAGCTAGTTTTCTTCTCTAATATTGTAGGATGAAAAATTGGGTAGCAAAATTATTATTTTTTAAATATATTTTTATTGATTTCAGAGAGGAGAGATAGAGAGAGAGAGAGAGAGAGAGAGAGAAACATCAATGATGAGAGAGAATCATTGATTGGCTGCCTCCTGCACACCCTCTACTGGGGATCAAGCCCGCAACCCAGGCATGTTTCCTTGACTGGAATTGAACCTGCCACTCTTTAGTCTGCAGGCTGATGCTCTATCCAGTGAGCCAAACCAGCTAGAGCACCAAATTATCAGTACTAATAAAAGGGTAATATGCTAATTAGACTAGATAGACCAGACGTCTTCTGGACAAAGCTATGGCGGGGGCTGAGGCAGAGGCAGTTAGGGGTGATCAGGCAGGCAGACAGAGCAGTTAGGGGCGATCAGGCCGACAGGGGAGAACGGTTAGGGGCATCAGGCAGGCAGGCAGAGGTGGTTAGGGGTGATCAGGCAGGCAGGCAGAGGGGTTAGGGGCAATTAGGCAGGCAGGCAGAGGGGTTAGGGGTGATCAGGTAGGCAGGCAGGTGAGCGGTTAGGAGCCAGCGGTCCTGAATTGCAGGGATTGGGCCTAAATTGGCAGTTGGACATCCCCCAAGGGGTCCCAGATTGGAGAGTGTGCAGGCCGGGCTGAGAGATACCCCCCTCCCCATGCACAAATTTCGTGCACTGGGACTCTAGTTTTTTTTTTTAAGAACGAATCCTGCCCGACCCATGTGACTCAGTGGTTGAGCATCGACCTATGAACCAGGAGGTAATGGTTTGATTCCCCAGTCAGGGCACATGCCTGGATTGTGGGCTCGATCCCCAGTAGAAGGCATGCAGGAGGCAGTCAATCGATGATTCTTTTTCATCATTGATATTTCTATCTCTCTCTCCCTTCCTCTCTGAGGTCAATATAATCAATAAAAATATATTTAAGAAAAAAAAGAATGAATCCTAATGTCAGAATAAAAAAATAATTTTACTAATTTCAGAGAGGAGGGAGAGGGAGAGAGAGATAGAAACATTACTGATGAGAGCCAATCATTGATCAGCTGCCTCCTGCATGCCCCATACTGGGGATGGAGCCCACAGCCCAGGCATGTACCTTGACCGGAATCGAACCATGACCTTCTACTTCATAAGTCGATGCTCAACAACTAGCCATGCCAATTGGGCTAATGTCAGAATAATTTAATAAACCTTATGTATATCCTAAACTTTGTGGATACATTTGAGTGGGAAGATCTTACTAGTATGGGGTTTGCTAGCTTTGCAGTGTTGTTGGTGGGGAACATGACAGCTAAACAAGAGATTGTGTCAAAAGGCATTAGGCTAAATGCCAGTAGAGCACAGCTGGCAGTCAGCGAAGTTGTAAGGCAGGTGAACTTTCTACTCTTTTTGGCAATCTTCTCGTTTTGCAATCTTCTCTTTTTGCTCCCCGTTTCCCCCCTACGAACCCTTTATCATTTGATCACATGGCCTTTTCCCCACAGGTCCACTCATCTTTGATTTAAGTGTTACATTACATTTGCCATTTCCAAGGGCATTTGCATTTTGTTAAGGAACACTTTACTATGAATTTTAATTTTAGTGAGACTGAAAGATATGGGTTGTAATGGGGAAATGTCAGATTGCTTGTTTCCCCCTGGCCCCTACCCCAGTCCAAACTACCCAACTGGCATATCTGTGACAGTTCAGAAAGGCAAATTGTGGTCATCATAGTTTCCCTTGGCCTGAAAGTGTTAAATATGAGTGGAAATGCATAGTCCAGAAACTATGATAATAAGGCTAGTTCTCATGTGTTGACTGTCTATCACGTTGGAGGTCTTTTACAGACATTATTTTTAATGTTTCTATTAGTTCTGCATTGTAGATGTGATATTTGTGGGGGAAGCTCTCCTGCTCTGGACCTGATCCTATCTATCCAGTTAGAGTAGATGTTAGCAACATCTGAATAACTCTGAAGCTTGGGTCCCATGCCTCTTTGAATCAGAGTAACTCTTTTTTGTAGGCACAGCGTGGTCTCCAAGTTAGAAGCATCAGCCTGAGAGAAGAGTAAGGCAGCAGATTTTCCAGGATTTTATTCTGCCCACCCAGAAGTGGGTAGATGAAATCATATCTTCTAGCAAGCAGAACTGAATTACCACCTGTCTTTTAGGTTTATCCTACCTAAGGATAGGTTAGTGAAAATATAACATCTATGTTGGAAAATAAGCAGTTATCCCTGGCCGGTGTTACTAAGTGGTTAGAGCATTGGGCTGCGCACTGAGGGGTCGCAGGTTCGATTGCCAGTTAAGGGCACATACCTGGGTTGTGGTTTGCTCCCTGCCTCTGGTTGAGGTGTGTGCCAGAGGCAACCAATTGATGTGTTTCTCTCACATCAATCTCTCTCTCTCTCTCTCTCTCTCTCTCTCTCTCTCTCTTCCACTCTCTCTGAAAGGCAATGGGGAAAAAATAAGCAGTTTGTTAAAGTATACATCTGTGTTAGTTTGCTCAGGCTGCCATAGCAAAATACTGCAGATTGTGTGGCTTAAACAACAGAAATTTAAGTCTCTGTTGGAGGCTGGAGGTCCAAGTTGTAAGGAGGTCCAAGATCAAGGTGTCAGCAGGTCTGGTTTCTCCTGAGGCCTCTCTCCTTGGCTTGCAGATGTCTGCTTTCTCCCTATGTCCCTACATGGACTTTCCTCTGTGCAGTTCTGTGTCCTAATCTCTTCTTATAAGGACACCAGTCCTATTGGATTAGGGGCTCACCCATATGACCCCATTTGACCTTAATCACCTCTTTAAAGGCCCCATCTCTACATACAGTTACAGTCTGAGGTACTGGGGACTGGGGCTTCAACACAGAAATTTTGGGAGGACTATTCAGTCCATAAGAACATCTTACAGAATTGTCTTTACAAGTGAAAAATGGGCCGAGCCTCAGTGTGCATTAGTCGAGGCTAGTTAAGCACATTTTGGTGGCTCTGTATGGAACAGCTGTGAAAAAGACTGCAGAGTGACTCGTGCCAGTGCATGTGTGATTTCCAGACAGACGCTCTGCTGTCACATATTCTGCAACAATGCACAGTAAGCATGACTGGCTTTATGGAAAGGAGGGCTAATTCACTCAGCATGGGAGCAACCTTGAACCACAGCATTGATGGGCACAGTCACTGGTACCTGGAGATTACCTGAACAGTGCAGACAGGCAGCTCTGTGGTGCTCCCTGAGGGGATAGTAATAAAATGACAGAGCATGGGAAGGCTGGTTTGGGGGATCCACAGAATGCAGATGGGCACTGGAGCCCTTCTACCCTGTCGCAAGCCCAGGACTGTGCATATCCTGCCAGAAATGACCCGTGAATACATGAGAAACGGTTAATAGCCTTTGCCTCTAGGGAGGGAAGGTGAGGATTGAGATGTGTGGTGAGAGGAATGCATCTTTCATTATATATTTTATTTATTTACTTATTTATTTATATTTTTATTGATTTCACAGAGGAAAGGAGAGGGGGTGAGAGATAGAAACACCAGTGATGAGAGAGAATCATTGATCGGCTGCCCCCTGCACACCACACACTGGGAATCGAACCTGCAACCCGGGCATGTGCCCTGACCGAGAATCAAACTGTGACCTCCTGGTTCATAGGTCAATGCTCAATCACTGAGCAACACTGGCCAGGCTTTCATTATATATTTTAAAGTATTTTTTCTCAATTGTTTAATGTTTATTTATTTATTTAATCTTTATTGTTGAGATTATTACAGATGTCCTTCTTTTTTCTCCCCATTGCCCCCTTCCACCTGGTTCCCGCCCCTCCCCAGGCCTTCACCACTCTATTGTCTGTGTCCATAGGTAATGCATATATGCATATAAGATCTTTGCTTAATCTCTTCCCACCCCACCACACCCTACCCTCTGAGAATTGTGATTCTGTTCCATTTCCATGCCTCTGATTCTATTTTATTCACCAGTTTATTCTGTTCATTAGATTTCTTATTCATTTATTTTGATTTTTAGATTCAATTGTTGATAGGTATGTATTTTTTGCCATTTTGTTGTTCATATTTTTGATCTTTTTCTTTTTCTTCTTCCTCTTCTTAAGGAATACCCTTCAACATTTCATATAATACTGGTTTGGTGGTGATGAACTCCTTTAGCTTTTTCTTTTCTTTTTAAAAAAATTTAAATTCTTTATTGTTGAAAGTATTACATATGTCTCCTCCCCCCCCCCCCCAATTGCCTTTAGCTTTTTCTTGTCTGTGAAGCTCTTTATCTGACCTTTAGTTCTAAATGATAGCTTTGCTGGGTAGAGTAATCTTGGTTGTAGGTCCTTGCTATTTATCACTTTGAATATTTCTTGCTACTCCCTTCTGGCCTGCATAGTTTCTGTTGAGAAATCAGCTGACAGTTGTATGGGCATTCCCTTGTAGATAACTAACTTCTTTTCTCTTGCTGCTTTTAAGATTCTCTCTTTGTCTTTAGCCCTTGGCATTTTAATTATGATGTGTCTTGGTGTGGTCCTCTTTGGGTTCCTCTTGTTTGGGACTCTCTGTGCTTCCTGGACTTGTAAGTCTATTTCTTTCACCAGGTAGGGGAAGTTTTCTGACATTATTTCTTCAAATAGGTTTTCAATATCTTGCTCTCTCTCTTTTTCTGGCACCCCCATAATGCAAATGTTGGTATGCTTGAAGTTGTCCCAGAGGCTCCTTACTGTATCTTCATATTTTTGGATTCTTTCTTCTTTTTGCTTTTCCGGTTGGGTGTTTTTTGCTTCCTCATATTTCAAATCATTGATTTCATTCTCAGAATCCTCTATTCTACTGTTGAATCCCTGTATATTATTCTTTTTAAAAAATATATTTTTTATTGACTTCAGAGAGGAAGGGAGAGGGAGACAGAGATAGAAACATCAATGATGAGAGAAAATCATTGATTGGCTGCCTCCTGCACACCCTACTGGGTATCGAGCCTGCAACCTGGGCATGTGCTCTTGACTGGCGATGAACCTGGGACCCTTCAGTCTGTAGGCTGATGCTCTATCCACTGAGCAGAACCAGCTAGGGCTGTATATTATTTTTTATTTCAATCAGTGTATGCTTAATTTCGGACTGATTCTTTTCCATTTTTTTGGAGGTTTCTAGAAGATTCTTGAGTAACCTTATAACTGTGGTTTTGAACTCTGTATTCAGTAGTTTGCTTTCTTCCATTTCTTTTATTTGTGACACGTTTGTCTCTGCATTGTGGCTTCTTCCATGTGTTTGTTTACATATATATTGGGTAGAGCTGCTATGTTTCCTTGAGTTGGTAGAGTGTCCTTGTGTAGTAGGTGTTCTATAGGGTCCAGTGGCTCAGCCTCCCCAGTCATCTGAGCTAGGAGCTCTAGTGGCACCCTTTTGTGAGCTGTGAGCATAGTCTTGTTATAGTTGAGCCTTGATTGCTATTGGTGTCACTGGGAGGAATTGACATCCAGGCCAATTGGCTGTGAGGACCAGCTGCAACTACAGTGGGAAAGCTGCTGTGCAGGAGAGCAGGACTTGCTTCAGTGGGGTTTTGGTGCTCACTGAGTCTGCCCCTTGAGTGTGTCACTTATGGATATGTAGAGTTGTAATCTGGTATGGTCTGATAGTGACCACTGGGTACAATGGCTCTTGGGTCTCCAATGAGGTGCAAAGTTAGCCACTGTCTGGGGCCACCCAGCAGGAGCTACATAGAGATCTGCAGATTCCTCCTCTTTGTATCAGGTTTGGAAGTGCCCAGTTGAGACCCAGCTGTGAAGCAAGACAGGCTGGTGCTGGTGCTTGGTCTTGGGCCTTTTATTCATAGGTTTGGGGGCTCCCTGACCCAGCTGCAGCTTGTTTGACAGATTTTAGCCTGAGCAAGGACAAGCCATCTATATATATAAAACCCTAATATGCAAATAGACCAAATGGCAGAACAACAGGACTGAACAACCAGTCACTATGACGTGCGCTGACCACCAGGGGGCGTGCATGGAACATGGCAGGCGTCAGCAGCAGGTGGAAGAGCGCAGAACATGGCAGGCATCGCCATGGCGGGATAGTAGAGCAGGTGAGCGGGGGCTTCTGACCAAGGTGGGGCACTGGTCGCTGTCATCAGGGTGAGCCTTTCGTGGTTACTGAAAATTCTTTGCTCCTGTGCACCATGGTGCTGCCAGGCGCTTGCACCTGCTGCCAGTGCTGGCCCCACTTCTACCCATTGCTGAGGGCCAGCAGCCGCCTCTCACACCCGCTGCCAGTGATGGCCCCGCTCGCATCCACTGCCAGCACCTGAATCGCCACTTGCACCCACTGCCAGCGCCAGTCCCACTCACATCCACAGCCAGTGCTGGAGCTGCCACTGGAGCTGCTGCTCACACCTGCTGCTGGCACCCAGCACCAGTCCTGATCGCTTGGCACTGTCAGCGAGTGCGAGCGGTGGCTGCTGCCCCGATAGCCCCTGAGGGCTTCTCTACCTCCTCCTATTCCTGAGGGGCGATTAGGGCAGCAGCCGCAGCTCTCACCTGCTGCTGGCACTGGCCCCAATCACTCTGCGCCATCAGCGGGTGCAAGCCGGGCCAGCGGTGTCAGCGCGTGGGAGTGGGGCGGTGGGAGTGGGGCTGCCAGCAGGCAGGGGACCATGGGCCAAGGTGGGAGGGGCTAGGTGGGGGCACAGAGGATGGGCCGAGGCCCACCCCTATGCCCACTGCAGCCTCATGGCCCACAGTTCCTTTCAAGGTGCACAAATTCGTGCACTGGGCCCCTAGTTCATATGTAAAAGCTGCTGCACACAGCTTGGGTGGGGTTATAAATTGGTTGAGGTGGGGGTCTTAGGGAATCACAAGGGTAGAGCAAACATAAATGGTTGCCAGTCAGCCCTCTGACTGGAGAGGTCCCAGCTTAGGAACAATGACCCCTGTGAGCACCTCTGTCTGGGAGAAAGCCCCCCTCCCTGACCCTCCCGAGTTCCTGCCCCAATGCCAGACAATCCAGTTTCTCCTCATATGTGTCTGTGTCCTCCAGAGCCCTGCCCTGGTGCTGGAGCTACGTGGAAGTGGGACCTTGTAAGTTCAGTTCGTGGTGCCGGCCTTTTAAGAAGAACAGTCGGGTCTCCAGCAGCCTCTGTGTCACTGAGCCCCAATCTGCACAGGTTTTTACAGCCTATAGGTCTTACTGCCTGTAGGGATTTCTTTTCCCAGCTCTGGGACACTGGGCTGGGGGGTCTGGTGTGGGGCTGGGACCCCTTGCTCCTCTGGGCGCCTCCGCAGAGAGCTCTTCCTCCAGATTAAAAAAGCAGCCCATGTGGATCCCAGATCAGCCCATTCCACACCTGTGCACCTCCTACCCATCTCAGTGTGCTTTCTTCTTTGCTTCTCTAGTTGTAGGACTTCCATTCAGCCAGCTTCCCAGCAGTGCTGGGTGATGGTCGTTCTGTCTTTTGGTTATAATTTTGATGTGGTTGTGGGAGGCGGGAGTACAGGCATTTACCTACACTGCCATCTTGTTGTCAAAGTGTTTTTTGCACTTTTTACTATATATGACATTTCAATGAAAGTTAGTATTTTATAGCTCACATGTACAGGTAGATGATTAGTTTTGACTGACATATGAGATGTCACTTCTCAGAGCACATACGGGAGAGAGGATTACTCCGCCATGATGTGGGATTGAGATGAGCTGTTGTGATTGTGGACATGGGTAAATAAGACTGGAAAATCATGAGGGCAAATCCACCCACACTCAGAGCTTTTATGAAGATGGAGAACTGAATTTCAATGACTTGTGTTGGTTAAATATTGTTGGTTCCTGATTTTTCTACCTCCAATCTTCCCCATTCCTCCCCCATGTATGTCTTTATCATAAAACAGAAAGAAAGAAACCCGTGATTTGTGATATTTAGGTCAGCAGCTTAAAGAACCCAGTTAGAAAGGCAGTGAGAGACAGGAGGCGGTGAGTGGGGCATGGCCATGGACTTGGCATGGAGAGGTGAGGGGAACAGCTCTGGGAGAGCGCTGCTTCCCTGGCGATGTCTTTCCCTCCACCCTTCTCCTTCCCTGCAGCTCTAGGTCATGTCCACCCCTCTCCCCCTGGCCTTCTCCATCATTGTCCTTTCTTGCCTTCTCTGAGTTTTCCCCTAACTTTTAGGTGTGGTTATGCCCAACACCCAATTTTGACAGCAAGTTAAAAGCCATGAAGCTTTCTCCTTTGCTTTTTATATTGTCTAAAAAAGGACACATGGGGTAGAACAGCAAGTGACATATCCACACACGCTGAATAGAATCTTTAGGATATTGACTCTAAATAACCACCAACCTTCTCCCACCCCAGTCCCAGTGGAAAACACTTCCCTTGTAGTTATGGAGCCCTGTGTGAGTGCTTCAGGGACTTCCAATTCACTCCCAACTCTTAAGGCTGCCCGCTTTGCCCAGGCACAGCTCAGTTGGAAATGCCTTCTGTATACCTGACGGAAACCTGGCTCCCTAGCACTTCCCACCCACTGGCTCTAATTTTGCCTCCTGGGGACTACCCTTAACAAATCTAATGCTTTCTCTATTGATAGAACTGCAAAATGTGAAGTTCATTGTCCTCAATGAGTCTTCCATTTTCACAGTTCTTCATATAACCCAACCCTCCTGGGCTGCTGTTCTCTTTACAAAAGTAGGTTTTAAATTATCTTTCTGGAGACACAACCCCCTGGTGTAGTCTGACCAGCGCAGAAGAGAACAGACAACCCTCTTTCTAGCTCTTGAACTTGCCTTCAAATAAGACTGACATAGCCACTCTCAACTCACATGGAATTTTTACTTATGTTTCTAAGTCATTTGTCCCATCTTGTAGTCTAATACAAACCACATCAGTGGAGTTATTATTTTTTTTAAACCTAAGTGAGTTTTAAGTTTATGAAGCAAGAGAAGAACCTTAAATACATTCCTTTATAAATTTTATGTTATATTTGCCCAATGCTGTGGGTTTTTAAGGGACTCTGAGGTCCTCATTGATTGTCCCTGTGGACTTTATGCCACACACAACTTTAATAACCATGCCATCAGTGTCCTTGTCCACATTGTTTGAAAAAATAGCCACAAACTTTGGATAAGATGGAGCTCTGAGACCTCCTCACCCTCTAAACCAGCGGTTCTCAGCCTGTGGGTCGCGACCCCTTTGGGGGTCGAACGACCCTTTCACAGGGGTCGCCTAAGACCATCCTGCATATCAGATATTTACATTATGATTCATAACAGTAGCAAAATTACAGTTATGAAGTAGCAATGAAAATAATTTTATGGTTGGGGATCACAACATGAGGAACTGTATTTAAAGGGCCAGAAGGTTGAGAACCACTGCTATGCATACATACAGTTTGATAAATTGGAACACAGCATACCCCCATGAAATGGTCACCACAATCAGGCTCATTAACATATTCATCCCCTCCAAAAGTTTCCTCCTGTTCTTTTGTTTGTTATTGATTTTTGTAGAAAAGAACACTTAACCTAAGATCCACCCTCTTAACAAATTTTGAAATATTTAGTAACAATACTAAAGTGTTAACTCTAGGGCAGGGGTGGGAACCCCCTGGCATGCATGCCAAACATGGCACGCCAGTAACTTTTGCTGGCACGCAAAACCATCTCTTATAATCTTCTATTTACAATTTTTTTCTTAATATCGACTTTTTTATTTTTCAGATAAATTCAGTGTAGGTGCATCTTAGATAAATAAATAATTTTACATAAGTTATCTTAAAGACCATAGACATGGATTGACGAGAGAGGGGAAGAGCAATTTCTATGCCTCTGCCTTAACTCTCCCTACCTTCCTAGATCCGACCAGTGTTTTGGTTTCATCCACATACGCTTGTGAATCTTTGTTCTCAGTGATGAATTTTGTTAAGTCTCGTAATAGGAGTAGCCTGACGGATGAAAGTAGTAGCTCGTGCATATCTCTGAAGGTCACGAAATATAAACCTGATGTAAAATCTCTGTCATCAGTGATGCAGCAGCAAAAGTCCCACTGATAATATCAAACGGAGTCATAAAGTTTTCTGTCGGACTATCAGTGTACATGTATACATTAAAAAATAAACGTATTTTTCATCATCATATACTGTGTTTTTGTCGCTCGAGTGAATTTTATTATTTCTTCAAGGTTCTTCACATACGTACACCTTAAGAGATATCAAGTAGGCGTAACATGTTCTCAAAAAATTAGGGTTGACATGCAGAAGAATTTTGAGTCAGAGATTTTGCTGGTTTTGGCACGCACTCACAAAAAGGTTGCCCACCCCTGCTCTAGGGCAAGTGCTATACTGTTCAGCAATCTCTGGAACTCAATCATCCTGCACAACTGAAGCTTCATACCTATTTAAGAACAACTCCCTATTTCTCCTTCCCCAGCCCCTGGCAACCACTATTCTACCCTGTGTTTTTATGAGTCTGATTATTTTAGATCCCTCATTTAAGGAAGATCATGCAGTATTTCTTCTGTGACCCGTGCACTTCACTTAGCAGAGGGTCCTCCTGGTTCATCCATGTCGTCACATACTACTGGAGTCTCTGCTTCCTTTTTGCAGGCTTGCAGAACCTTCCAGGCCAGTCTCCCCCGAGGTAACGTCACACTCTCTAGTCTAGTTTTCAGAATTGATCGTCCTCACCTTTTCAAGACTTACACTAATGTTTGCATACCACTGTAGCTCTCTGGCACCATTCCAGCTCTACACAATGTCTCCAACATCTCCCAGTAAAAATTTGGCTGTCTCATTTATATATTTTCTCAGTTTTCTGGGGAATAGTTTATCCTAACATGCTTGGAGATTGGATTTATATTTAGCACAGTTAACTGACATAGCTGTCTCTCTGTGGATGAAAAAACCCGGGTTGGAATACATTTTACTATCTGTTCTGTTTTTTTTTTTTTAAAGCTTTCTTTTGCATTTTATGCCTATGAAATTCTCACAGTGCTGGTTTCTTCCTGAGTCAATGAGCTGAAGTTTGTAATTTTTAATGAAAAAGTCTTCTCTTTGCATAATCACTCATTGAGAGAACATTTCTCTCTACTAATAACTTTGCATTTATAATATGTCAATTAAAAACTAAGTCTTTTAGGAATGGTGAATTTCAAATATAGAACGATGAATTTTACATTTAATCACATGTTGGGGATGGTGAATTCTAAATATAGAACAATGAATTTCACATTTATCAATGAATTTTAGAAAATATTTTCCATTTTGTAGGTTTTTTCCATTCACCAGTTCAGCGGGGCTGACTTCTCTCCTGTTCCCCCTGACGCTGGCCTTCCCCCTGACGCTGGCCTTCATGTTTTTTCGCTGTCCTGGTTCTCTTGCATCCTGGGCCCCAGGGGTCCCGCTTATGCCATGTGCTCTTTCTGCCCTTGATGGGGTTTTAGGCCCTTTCCTCCCACATTTTAATTTTTTTGAGTACAATTTTCGGTTGCAAAATTCATGCCCTAATAAAGCCTCTGATTGTTTTGTTTTGTTCACATTTAAGTAGGCGTCATCTTGTTTTTGTGTGTTTTATTTTGTAACCTATCTGCTGATGCAGCATCACTTTTGTTTCCAGTAAATGAAAGGAAAACATTTCCACCCACTTAGTAGTTAGGCAAAGGGAAGGAAAAAGCTTGAGTGCTCAGCAGTTCTCTGAGATGAGATAAGTACGTGATGGATTTACATTTTATTCTGCTTCATGGTTTGGTTCACATGTCGGTATTTTGTGTCTTCAGTAGTTTGCTGATTATTTGTTCAGGTTTTTGCTCAGTGTTTTTTAAGACATGAATTTTGATCCTATATAAAGAGAATTTCCATTAAAACTGTTTCGAATTTTTTTTCTTCAGGCATAAAGAATTACATTGCTACAAAACACAATGGATGATGTTTAGACTGATATAAACAAACAAATATTTCAAATTATCCATATGACTATTGGTCAAGTCCTGCAAACTGCTAGCAAAGATGAAAATAATTCAGACCGATCATGATGAATTCTGTCCCAGAATCAAATGAATTATTGCTGGAATTAAAATGAGAAAGAGAATTTTACAGTTCAATTTTATGTGGAGGGAAATGATGAAGGACAGTGATTTACTATTTACATTTTTCCCCATCAGCAGGAAGTTTCGAAGTGGGCTTGATGTACTTTTCTTTCAGTTTTCAGTCCTTTGTTCAGAAAAACCAATATTCTGGCCTAAGAAAAGAGAAATATCTTCCAGGTATAGGCTGATCATGACACTATCTATAAGCACTGTGCAGAAATGTTTAATGTAATGTTTTAAGGTGTTAATGGTAGAGTATGAAAGCTATACACTTTGAAAAAATTTTTTTAAAAAATATATTTTATTTATTTTTTACAGAGAGGAAGGGAGAGAGATAGAGAGTTAGAAACATCGATGAGAGAGAAACATTGATCAGCCGCCTCCTGCACACTCCCCACTGGGGATGTGCCCGCAACCAAGGTACATGCCCTTGACCGGAACCGAACCCGGGACCTTCCAGTCCGCAGGCCGACGCTCTATCCACTGAGCCAAACCGGCCATGGCCACTTTGAAAATTTTGAGTATAATTTGCATACAGAAAAAGTCACCGTTTTTAGTTTACAGTGCTGTTTTGATAATACATCTAGTTACATATCGACCATACAACCAAGATATAGAATAATCTCATTACCCACAAAGGTCAGCCCCTCTCCCTACCCTACTCCCTGGCAACCACTAATCTGTTTCCTTTCCCTATAGTTTTTGCCTTTTCCAGAGTGTCATGTAGATGGAATCATGCAGAATGTAACCCTTTGAGTTGGCTTCTTTTAGTGTAATGCATTTGAGATCATCCAGGTTGCATATTTGTTACTGTTCATTGCTGAGTAGGGCTGTATGAATGTAACTGGCTTTATCATTCAGCAGTAGAAAAGCATTTGGATTTCCCCCCAGTTTTTGATGATTATGAATAAAGTCACTATAAACATTTGTATACAGGCTTTCTTTTGAGAACATACATTTTTGTTGAAATGGGGTGAATCCCTAGGAGTAGAATTGCTGGCTTGTATGTTAATTCTATAAGAGCCAGCCAGACCGTGTCTGTGCCATTGGCATCCCCACCTGTGGTGTGTGACAGTTCCAGTTGCTCTGCATCCTCATCAGCACCTGGTTTTCTCAGTTTTTCTCCTTCCCATTCTAATAGGTTTCTTACTAGGGTATCATTTTGCATTTTGTGGCACATTTTCTTGTAATCTTATTTGCTACCCATGTATCTTCTTTGGTGAAGGGTCTGTTCAAATCTTTACCTCTTTTAAAAACTGGATTGTGTTTTTAAAATTTTTTTTATTGAATTTATTGGGGTGGTGAACACACAATACAATATAAAGATGATGTATTATAGAATTGTACACCTGAAACCTATATAACTCAAAGCCAACCATAAAGAGCTTAAGTGGATGAAAACATGTCTTTCATATACTTTAAAAAGTCAATTGATCTCTAAAAAGTTTAATTTTAATAACCCCAGTTCAGAGAATCGCAAAATATTCCTCAATCTGAAGGACATTCTTAGAAAGAAAGGAAATTGTGCTACTGAGAAGCAAATGAAAGTCTCAGTGAAAAATCTGCAGTGGGATGAATCGTCAATCACTCTTCAAGGTCTAATTCTTCCTACTGAATTTTCTTCTTTTGGCCCGGGTGACACATTCAGTGAAGGATCATGACTTTATACAATTAATTTCATGACTATAAGTACTGAAAAAAGGGAGGTTATTAAAACTCGGGAGACCTCGGAGTTCTAGTAAAACCATTAAGAAGGAACTAATGTGATAATAAAATGAAAAGCAATTCAAAACTTATCAGCCTAATAAAGAATATTACCAAATATCTTGCCATAATAAAATATCTTTGAAAATGAAACAATGGAAAAAAACCCCACCAGCTCAGATGAAAAATCTGTTGTGATGGGTTTGGCCCTCATTAAATTAGCCATGATATCTCAAAGAGGATATTTAATTACTGGGTGATTTGTAACCAGATTCGTGGGAGAGTTATAGAGGAATTGTAAGCATTTGACATCAACACTACACACACAGGGACTAGCCACAAACATTGCCTATCCTTTGGTGCTCACCTGGATTTTCTGTGATCCAGTTACAAGCATTTCTTTCCTCTGTAAGGAAGTGAGTTCCATTTACATTGCATTGAAATAGCACCACCAGCTCTAGCTGGTTTGGCTCAGTGGATAGAGCATTGGCCTGTGGATGACCGAAGGGTCCTGGGTTCGATTCCGGTCAAGGGCATGTACCTCGGTTGCAGGCTCCTGCCCAGCCTGGGCCCTCGTTGGGGCACATGCAAGAGGCAACCAATTAGTATGTTTCTCCCACATTGATATTTCTCTCTGTCTTTCCCTCTCTCTCCCACTGTCTCTAAAATTCAATGGAAAAATATCCTCGGGTGAGGATTAAAAAAAAAAAAGAAAAAAGAAAGAAATAGCACCACCATTCTGCCAAAAAGCACAAAGTATTTCATCTATATGAAGGTGGTGTGATGTCAAGAAATGCTTTGTGCCAGATGGCAATATGCACAGGTCTCCCACCCTCCACTTTTGTAGTCCTGGAGGGAAAAGAGGATTAAGCGTGCAACCTTGGACTCTTAATTCCCCTGAGTGGACTTGCGCCCATCCTATCTTGTTTCCACATGGGATTATAGAGCACACAAAACTTACATTTCACAAGCCAGGAAGCATAAGATGAACCATTGAGAAAAATTCAAATAATCAGAGACACAGAAATGCCAGGCTCTCTCCTGCTCGGCTGTCTGCTCTCTCCTAGCATCCCTTACAGATGTCTATCTCCTCAGCACTCTTACATTCCTCCTCCCTCATCTCCTTTCTCCAAGGCTCTCCTCCTCCCAGGACCCTCAAGTTACTTCTGGAGGTCCAACAATATCTTAGAAATCTTACTGTTTTGGATTCCTCTTTCCACAAAAGCCATGCTAATAAAAGGTGCCCTTTCCCATAATAATCTCTAGTAATTACAAAATTGGAATGGGCTTTAAGGAAATTGAATCCACCTCCTTCATGTTAGATGAGAGGTAACTGAGAAGTGATGTGCCCCAGGCCATACAAAAAGTGGCTGGACTGGAATGGGAATGCAGGTGTCTTGGACTTTGCGAAATCCCTGGTAAATTCACTCACACTAGGCAGGTAAAAGCCAATGCTGACACATCGCCAAGTCTTGAACATGTTTTGCAGAAGTATACAAAGCCATTGAGTGAATTAATATGGTACATCTTAGTATCAATTTGACTACAACTATTATTGGAAAGTAAGTACTGTGATGATTAAGCTGTTGTCGCTCAGCACCCCTTACCCTTCCATGTTCAGGATGGTGGTGTTGGGCTGCTTTGTCAGCTTGTCAGCTGCTCCCTTTTAGACTCTGCCAAGAGGTAGTGCTACAGGGTGGCTGCAAGGCTGGGGGAGGAAGGAGGGACCAGCTTATTCAGTTTATTTCCTGTCACTGAAGGTTCTTACCTTGCAGCATCACATGTCCCTGTAGCAATGATTGCTTTCAGTCTGCAGTATTTTTACACATGCCCAGAACCAGTGTCATTGGTCTCCTTAGAAGTGCCCACACTGGCGGTTCATGTCCCCTCCTTAGAAAC
Organism: Myotis lucifugus; assembly: GCF_000147115.1. Lineage (NCBI taxonomy): Eukaryota > Metazoa > Chordata > Mammalia > Chiroptera > Vespertilionidae > Myotis > Myotis lucifugus. Next base: position 2,831,729 of record NW_005871201.1, on the reverse strand, counting down.
CTCAGTTCTTTATGGGGCTCCTCCCTCTGCTTCGAGGGTTTAATAATCCCAACCTCTTCCCTTTGTTCCCCATTCCTGGTGTGTTAATTGTTTTCTGAATTATGATCTCTCTGAACCTCAGTGTCCCCTGTTTGCATTTTCTTTTAGGTCACCAGTGCTTGGTTATCAACTTTTAATGTTTAATTCTCTGTTAAAATAATGGGATGGATTTCTGTTTCCTGACCACACCCTGACTGTTACAAGTATTTCAATCAGTATTTATTGTTAGATTAGAATAATTATAAAAAATATCTGGAGTAGAACACAAGATTTATTTACATGTAAAAGGTGAAGCAGAACTTCTTCAAAGGAATTTTACATCTCTCCAGAAATTTCTTCTATATTCCCTTCTGGACATTTTCATTGTCCTCTGTTAGTGAGGAAGTTTGAGAAGCATAGACTTAATGAGTTATTCCTGAGGGCATAATAATGCCAGGATGGGGATTTCCAGAGACTAATGCCTTCATTTAAAGAGATGGAGATGGCCGTTGGTTGGGAGATAACTATTAGCAGCTCTCCACAAATTTTACTTATGAGCAAGTCAGATTGTATCTTTAGAGATTAAAAGTGTGTGCCTTTAAATGATGGGTTTCAAGCAATGATCAGAAAATGGCAATGGATTGGTTTCAGAAGCACTGTTTTCCTGAGCTCTATAAAACTTCGATAGAAAGTTTCAGCTCAGGCTGAGTTGCCTACCCATATGGACTGGGTAGCTCATGCATGAATCAGAGCTTTAACTAGCCCTTGGAGATGGCATAAGTCACAGCTTCTGATTGGAGCCAGAACTAAACTAGCAGCTGTGGTTTGTTCTGTTCACTGATCACTGAAGCTTCTGTTTCACACTGTAATTCTCATGCATATGCTTGGCGGGCTGATAGAGTCTTGTTTGCAACTCCCAGAGAAGACATAACCACGGGGCCTTATCCTTCTCGAGTGGGCTTCCAATGTTCTTCCAAGTAAATAAGGCAAGAGAGCAGGAAGAGAGGACAATCGTTCTTGAGAGTATATCAAAGATTAAATTGTTCATAATGCAGTTTGGTATCAGGAGATAAATCAGTCTTGCATTTCTGAAGTCATAAACACAATGGGAGCTAGATATAAATGGGTATGGAAGTTATACTGTGGCCAAAAGTAAAGAAATCTTCAGGAGTGATTGGGTCAGAATCAACGAGGTTGCACAGGTTAAGTTTGAGTCAGGCCCATGAGGTTATAGAATCTAGGTGTAGCTTTCTTCTATTGTTAAATGAGTGAAGTTGAATTAACATGAATGACAAGAGAGTACAGGGGTGTGGAAACTTTGTTCTGCCAAGGGCCATTTGGATATTTATAACATCATTCGAGGGCATTACAATATTATCAACTTAAAAATTAGCCTGCTATATTTGGTCAAACATTTAATTAACTCACCCCTAATGCCTTGGCAGGGCCAGATCAAATGATTTCTCTGGCCTTTTATGGTTTTACACACTTGCTTTATGGGAAAGGAACTTCTAAAAGGGCAACCTGACCATTGTGTAGAAGAGAAGAGGAACAACTTCATAACTTTGCCTGATTAATGGTCAGAAGTTGAGAGCAGAGAGAATCTGTGATAGGATAATTATCTGTATGAAATACCAAGTCTTTCCAAATGAGCTGTCAGATGCCTCACTAAGTCATGGAAGTGCAGCAGGTGAAACCTTGGCATGCTGGAGTTGGTTCCCTAATGTAGAGATACCCTTCTCTAGTTACGGGGAATTATTTGGACTCCATGGCTCATTTCCTCTAAAATAACCAAGCCTAGAGTTAATTCACCGGAGAAACAAAAACTTAAGACACAACACAGAATAAATCCGTTTACTGAATTATATTTTTAGAAACGAAAGCCATTTTCCCCAAAGTGTATTTCATGGTACACGAGTTCCTTGAGATGCTCCTGAGAAGTTCTGCAGTGAAAAAACCGGTTAACCTTTTTATCTATCTTTTTTCCAATTTTTTTGGAACACACAGTTTTCCCCCCACACATAGCATCTCTTAAAATCCAATGGAACTTGCAATTTGAAGATCAGCCTGGGAAAGTTCCTAAGGTGTTCTCACACATATAGAAACAAACAAAAATTGGTGTCTTCTTTTTGGGTGTGGTCTTTTGGGAAATTTATTGAAGCTTATTCTTAGGTGTCTTGATCATGAGTGTGATAATCATAAGGACTGTTTACAATTATTTTGATATTCTTCTTTCCAGGCACATGGTAGGATTGGACTTCCCTAAACCCTTGAAGTTAGGCATGGCCATGTGACTTGATTTGGTCAAAATGTGGGCAGAAGTCTCTAAGATCTAATGCATTAATTACTCCATTCACTTCTTCCTGTCATAACAGTTCCAGATGGTGGGTGGAGTCTTTGTCAGACTATATTCTTTGGTGAAGATGACATGGAGCAGAGCCTGCTCTTTGCCTCCCCACCAGCTGATGAATAATGGACATGTCATATAAGAGAGAAATAATAATTATTTTTTATTTTTTAAAAAAAATATATTTTATTGATTTTTTACAGAGAGGAAGGGAGAAGGATAGAGAGTTAGAAACATCGATGAGAGAGAAACATCGATCAGCTGCCTCCTGCACACCTCCTACTGGGGATGTGCCCACAACCAAGGTACATGCTCTTGACCGGAATCGAACCTGGGACCCTTGAGTCCGCAGCCCGACGCTCTATCCACTGAGCTAAACCAGTCAGGGCAAGAGAGAAATAATTATTTATTTTTTTCTAGCCATGAAATTGTGGGGTTGTTTCTATTTGTAGCATAATTCAGCTTATTGTGACTGATAACAGAATTTGCTACCAAGAATGGGGTACTAACATAGCAAAAAAATTATAATTTGTTATTGGAATGAAGAACAAGTTGTAGTCAGTTGAAAAAATTGTTATACAGTCTGGAAAGATGACAACCCATATTATGCAGTGGCAAAAAATTTGGTTAAACTGTTGCCCGCAGTAACTTGGAAGGCCTAATGAATTTGTAGCTCTAGAGAAAGAGATAGGAAAACAGAATATTAATGATGTATGTTGGTTTCTGTTGGCTGAATTTGACAAGGTATTATGAGAGACAAGATCAGAAGAGAATTAGCTGGACTCCAAGCAGGAGTTAATGGGAAATTTGAGGCATTGAAATTTTGGGAAGGCTGACTGATTTTAGATTCTAAACAGCAGAAAATAAATTCAAGAGAGCCTTATGGTAATAAAAAAAAGTTAAATCTGAGCCTTGCAGCAAAGGACATGACCTCTCTACCTACTGTTAAAAACCATTCAACTGATTATATTTCCTTGGCTATCACACCATCATTACCCTCTACGAGGACTAAGGTGCATCAATAAGATGTCTTAAAGGTAGCTGTGGGTGTGACTGTGCCAGGTAGAGCTTTCTGGAATCAAATAGATAAGAGCAGTGGTTCTCAACCTGTGGGTCACGACCCCTTTGGCGGTCGAACGACCCTTTCACAGGGGTCGCCTGAGACCATCCTGCATATCAGATATTTACATTACGATTCATAACAGTAGCAACATTACAGTTATGAAATAGCAACGAAAATAATTTTATGAGGAACTGTATTTAAAGGGCCAGAAGGTTGAGAACCACTGGATAAGAGGCTAAGTTGTTATAAGAGGTATAGTCCAAAAGAATCATTAGGTTGAACTAAATGAGACTGTAACTATTAAAGACTTAAAATGGCCCTTGGGCCCCAAACATGTAGGGCAGGAAGCTGTGCATCCCTCAAGCAAAGCTAATGCCCCGATGCCTACATCAGAATGTCAAAGAGCATAATGTAAAAAGAAGCCAAGGGCTATGGAGGGTTATGGAGAATGAGGCTTCTCACAGAGAGTGTATTTAGGAACTGATATCCCCCACACCCAGAATAGACCTCATGGTATTTGTCTAGGGGATTTCAGAATTGCAAAGACCAGTGGCTGATGTATAACTCCTATTTTCCTTTATCCTTTAAATTGGGTGTTTATGGGGTAGATAACTGGCTTATTAGTTTGTAAGTTTCCAGAATAAGAGGAGACACATCCAAGCCCCATTAGGTCACTGTGTGTCACCTCCATTATGGACTAATTGTGTCCCCCAAAATTTAAATGTTGAAACCTTAACTTCCAGTGAGACTATACTTGGAGATAGGGGCTTTAAAGAGGTGATTACAGCTAAATGAGGTCATAAGGGGAGGGCCCTGATGCAAAAGGACTGATATTCTTATAGAAAGAGGAAGAGACACCAGGAATGCACACAGAGAAAAGTCCATGTGAGAATAAAGTGAGAAGGTGGCATCTACAAGCCAAGGAGAGAGGCTTCAGGGGAAACCAATCCTGCTGGCACCTTGATCTTGGATGTCCAGCCTCCAGAACTTTGTGAAATAAATTTCTGTGGTTTAAGCCACCCAGTCTATGTAATTTTTTATGCCAGCCTGAGCAGATAAATGCACCTCCTGATGAAGAGAGGTGCATCACCCAGAGGTACTTGACCCATGACTGGATGGAACATTTGAGTTGTCTCTTTTGGGGAGGAAATAAGTGAATTTTGCTCAAGGGAAAAAGACTAAGAGGATTAGTTGGCAATGAGAGAGAGTTGGATTCCAGTTATTATTATGACTCTTTAGTTGTTTGCCAATATTCTAGCATGGTAGGATTGTACATCCATGAGCCCTTGAAGATAGGCATGGTCATGTGGCTCACTTGACCAATGAAACTCGAGTAGAAGTGACAGGTGTTTCTTTTAGGCAGAATCCCTTCGAGCTAATGCACAATTGGCCATCTCCCCTTCCCTCTGCCACAGCATCTGTGGTGTTTCAGATGGTAGAGTGTCTGTCAAACTGTGTCCCTGAATGCAGATGACATGGAGCAGGGTCCTAGCCAATCAACAATAGTCACAGGAAATAATGTTTTCAGCCTTTGAGAGTTTGGAAACTGTTTATTATTGTGGCATAACCTCGTTTATCTTGACTGGTCTAATCAATAATAAGGGTAGGGAAAATTTCCAAAATTCTCAGAGAATTTGTGTAATACAATCAATTAATCCAATATATTGGAGTTTGTCCTTTCTTAGATGAAGAAGTAGAGTTGCCCATTAAACACTGAGTTGTCCTTTGTATTAAAAGGTGATGCTGTTAAACCAATGTTGGAAGAACATGTTTTAAGTTAATTTGTCAGTAATGATAATGGAGGTAATGGATTCTCTTAAAACCACGCAGTTGCCTCTAGCAAGGCAAGGGTTACATGTAATCATGGATTAGAGCAAGCCTGGGCCTCAAACCCATGTCAGTTCTGTTCACTTGGTGCAGCAACAGATGGGCAAGAACAGTTGACAGCAAGAAAGCAGACTCATCAATGAATCTTCAGATCTTGTTTAGCTTAAAAGTAAACCACAAACCAGGAACAGGATGGGCAACCCACAGATTGTAAATGTTTATAAAATCAAGATACAGTAAGTCCTCACTTAACGTCGTCAACAGGCTGTTGGAACTGCAGTGAAATAATGTATACGAACCCCGTTTTACCACAGGCTAACTAATATAAACAAGAGTTAAGTTCCCATGGATGTTGCATTGAAATGTTACATTGAAATGATGTTGAATGAAACAGTGTTATTCAAGGGCCAGTTGTATAGTGACCTGAGGAATACCTGCTGCATGCCTTTCTGAATAATGCGATTTCCAAGGAACTTTTACCACATGCAATTCCAAGAACTCATTGAGGAGCTCTAAGAGTGTTGTCTGGTGCATTGTTATAATAGGGAGTTAAGGCTAGTTTAAAATATTCTACGGAATAGAATGAATTGTTGTCTGTTGTATGGTTGGGTGTTTGTTCTCCAAAAATACTTAAGAAAAGAGAGAGTCTGAAGGGTGTGTGTGTGTAAGAGGTGTGGACAGAAGTAAATCTTGAAGAAACTCTTGGAAAGAATTGCATATGAGGGGGAAGGTGGAATTTTAGTCTAAATCAAAGCATTGTTCCTTTCTTCTGGAAGTTGTCTCCTGCCACATTTGCTTAATCAGTCATTTTGTACAGTGTGACCCTTCCTCCTCTGATTGCCACAAGGGGGCTCTTGACCCAAACTGGCCCTTCCCCAGGATTTTTGACCCAGGGCTTAGACTTGAGCCAGTCTCTCTCAGGTGGCAGAAGTTTTAAGAGACAAAGCTTGGAGTTGCTGACAGAGTGGTCTTGCCCCTCTGGAACATCTGCAGTGGAAGAAGGAAGAATAAAGCAAGTGTGTAGAGGGGGAAAAATGGACACAAAGAAGGAGGCCTGGCAGTGTTCAGCGGCCTGGCTTCATGTGGTTCTGCCTTTGTGTATTAGTGTCCTGTGCTGCCGCAACCAAGTTCCACAGACTGGATGGCTTAGAACAACAGAATTGATTCTCTCAAAGTTCTGGAGGCCAGTAGCCCAAGGTTAAGGTATTGTCAGGACTGAGTCCTCCTGAGGGCTTTGAGAGAGGGAATCTGTTCCATGCTTCTCTTCTAGCTTCTGGTGACAGCGGCAATTCCTTGACTTGGAGATGCATAACTCCAGTTTCTGCCTCTGGCATTACATGCCATTTTCCCTGTGTCTCTTCACCTTGTCTTCTTACTGTGTCTCCTCTTCTGTGTCTCTTCTCTGGTTATAAGGACACCAATCATATTAGATTAGGGCTCCCCCTCATGACATCAACTTAACTTGATCACATCCACAAAGACCCTGTTTCCAAATGAGGTCACATTCACAGGTGCTGGGGACAGAATTCAACCCATAATACCTTGTAACATGTCTTTTCCTTTAACTTCTTGGAAGTAATTTCTGTCTCTTGCAATTTCACCTGGGTAATCAGGGAAGGCACTGGAGGCAGAACTTAAGGGCTGGAAGGCAGAGTGAGTGTGAGGGAAGAGACACTGAAGCGAGTTGTAGAAGGATTAATCAATGTCAGGAAGAAATACTTGATTAGGATGCAAGTTACGGGAATGGCTCAAAGCTGCATATATTATTGGCTCTGCAGTAAGATGTGATGAGCACTGTAGGGACTCTTACAAAACTTTGGAAGGCAGAGAAACCCAGCACAAAACTGCTCAAGTCAAAAATGGAGAGAAGGGAATTATTGACACATGTAACTGGGAAGATAGGAGACATTATATATGAGGCAGTAAAACACAATCATTGGTCTTCATGTGGCAATATCAGGAAATACCTGGAAGTTTCTCTTTATCACTGTCTAGAAATTAATAATAGCAGTAATAATATTTTTAAAAAGGGCACCCAAATATATTTGAACATATTGGTGAATGGCCAATTTTTATGCTATTATGACACTAAAATAATAACTGAAATTATACATAATACAGGGTGGGACAGAAGTAGGTTTACAGTGATTCTTATAGAAAATAATACAATAATAAATATTATAAGAATAAACTGTGCTTCACATACTCACAACTATACAACTACTTTTGCCCCCCCCCTATATTACAGGGGTATAAAGAAGGAAGAAGGAACTTTTTGCTGGAGTAGTTATGAAAGGTTTCATGGAGGAGTTAAAATAGCAACTGCATTTGGTGAATCATGACTTGAAGCTGGAATTTTTGGAGCTAATTATGTTGAACCCAAGTTTCAGTAGTGTTATTGGAATTCAAATAGTCACCATTCAATGGAAGGCATCTATTCATACTCCCAATTTCTAGATAAGGGTGAGAATGGTGGCCAACTTAAAGAATGTGGATTTTTACTTTCAAGCAGTCAGGGTGCCTCCTCTTCTTTATTCTTTTTTAATTAGATCAGAGAACAGTTAAATCAATCTCTAGAATTTATCAACCAAAAGACAGTAGTCACTTCTGCTCTATAAGATAAAGTGCATGGATTTGAACCTTAAGTAATCCTATATTAGACGAACACTAGGGAACTTTTAAATCTCAATACTGTTTTTACCTCATCTGTTGGGGTATAAGGAGAGAGCTTTATATTCTAAATGCATGTAGATGGATGTAGGAAATTAATCCTGAGAAAGGTGAAATAGACATTATACCAAAGTATGCTAACAAAAAGGTCAAGTTCCTATTTCTCATTTGTTTTAAATTTCAGGAGGAAATTAAAAACAGGAAAAGGAAAAGGGAAGAAAGCATGGTGTCTTGTTTGTTGATGCCTCTCTGGTATTTAATAATGATTATGATATCTTATTAATTAATTAGTAGTTTCTTTCTTTTTAAAAAAATATATTTTATTGATTTTTTACAGAGAGGAAGGGAGAGGGATAGAGAGTTAGAAACATCGATGAGAGAGAAACATTGATCAGCTGCCTCCTGCACACTTCCTACTGGGGATGTGCCTGCAACCAAGGTACATGCCCTTGACTGGAATCAAACCTGGGACCTTTCAGTCCACAGGCCGACGCTCTATCCACTGAGCCAAACCAGTTAGGGCAGTAGTTTTTTTTAAAAAATATTTGTACATGATAGAATATTCAAGAATGAAAAGGATACTTGGGGTTGTGTAGTTCTACTTCCCATTTCAGATTCCCTATTTTTTCCTCAAGGGTACCCATGGTCACTAGTTTCTTATGTATATACCTGGTGATATCCTGTACATTACTTTATTTTTTTATTTTTATTTTTTTATATATATTTTATTGATTTTTAACAGAGAGGAAGGGAGAGGGATAGAGAGTTAGCAACATTGATCAGCTTTTTCTTGCACACCCCCTACTGGGGATGTGCCTGCAACCAAGGTACATGCCCTTGACCGGAATCGAACCTGAGACCTTTCAGTCCGCAGGCCGATGCTCTATTCACTGAGCCAAACCGGGTAGGGCACATTACTTTATTATTCAAATGATAGCATACAATATAAACTAATTTGGATATTTTTTCACCTTGAAGATCAGTCCATAAGGATCCATGAAGCATTGTGCTTTTTTAATGGGAAATGGACCTCTACCATATGCATGTATCATGATATTTTTAATTGTCCACCATTGCTATACTTTTAGGTTGTTTTCAATCTTTTGCTATTAGAAACAATTAATTTTGAAGGGCATATACACAGTTTCATATATGGGTGAGTATATTCATAGGATAATTTCCTCAAGGATACTAGTAAATGTGTCAGAGGGGTCCGTCAGGAAGACAGAAGCCAGTCTACGTAGTTCTGGTGTTAAAGGTTTAGTAAAGGGAGTGAGGGCTTAACCATCCTTGGCAGATCCTGGGCCGCGAAGATCAGGGAAGAAGTCAATGGAACCTCAGCCAGAAGCGCCTGAGTGGGTGGGTCTCACAAACCCACTGGAACCCGCTGTAGTTTCCAGGACTCTCAAAGCTCTCACCAAGGCCCTGGGTGCAGGGCAGTGTGGGTGGCTCTCCAGAGCTCACCAGGAGCAACGATCCCTCTTTCTTTGATCTATTTGCAATTTATTTTGTTATGACGAAGTGTGTTAGGTATCCAACTTAATATTTGTGTCTGGCTCCACCTGTGTATGGAAAATAACAGCGGCTCCTCTCTGCATCCGGTCTGCAAAGGCTTCTCCTTGGTGGAGTACCTCAGAGTCACCTGGGTGGGGCTTCTGGGGAATGGAGCGCCTTGCTTTTCTGCTGTGATGAGAGGTGTTAGAAGGGGGTGGTGGTGAAGAGCTGACAGCAGACAACCCAGTGTAGCGATGAGCAGAGGAGCGCGGGGTCAGTGGGCATGTGAATTTTAAATCTTAATTGACTGCTGCTTAATTGCTGCTCAAAGAGGCTGTACCAGTTTACATCTCCAGCCACGAGGATAAAAGGGTATTTATAAGAATGCCTCTCTCCTTATACTTTTGCCAACACAATGATCACATAAAAGTTTTATCTTTGCTAAACTAATAATGGAAAATAATATTCAATTGTAGTTTGTAATTTGTATTTTCTAATGATGATATTGGGTATTTTTCATAGTTTTAAAAGCCATCCCCTCCATGACCTGTCTATGTCCTTTGCCCATTTTATATTATGTGGCTGTACTTTTTCTTATTGATTTATAGGAGCCCTTTGCCATAGTGCTGCAAGCATATATCAGTACTGCTATGTTTTTTGCCATACAGAAAATTTTAATACTCTTTATTCAGATGTAAAAAATCTTTTATTTATAGCTTCTGAATTTCGTGTCATGCATAAAAGGGCCTTCCTTACTTTGAGAACATAAGGGAATTTGTCCAAGTTTTCCTCAACAATATAGATAGGTTTTTAAAATTTTAAATCTTTGATCTATTTGTAATTTATTTTGTTATGACGAAGTGTATTAGGAATCCAACTTAATATTTTCCACATGAATTAAAGGAAAGCGGAGGGCTCTAGGTTAAATTACATTCTTTCCAATGCTTTCTAGAAGTTATGATTTCCAAAATGCCACCCATTGGTTCAGGCAGTCCTGGGTCCGGATGGGCAGGCAGAGGACTGGGGAGGACTTTCCCAGTGGGGCAGTGCTGGAGTCAGGAGCGCTTGGTGTGCTCACAGCAGGGAGCATGACCAGCCTGTGGAAGGGAGGTTGAGGATGTGGAGTAGAGGAAGAAATAAGGTTGGCCCACCGGAATAAGGGGGAGTCTGCTATGGAAGCCCCTCAATACCAGGCCACGGCGATAAGAAACAGCGTTGTGTTTTGGGAAGTCTGGCCTGGTGGAGGACTGGAGCGGCAGAGGACAGCAGGGGAGCCTGAGCCGAGGCTGTCGTAGGTCCAGCCTGAGCCCAGCGCCTGTTAGACCTTTTTTAGGGCTGGATGGGAGGCTGAGGACCAGGGGCAAGTTTCAAGTCAGGACTCTCAGTAGAGCCCCTGGAGCCAGAACGGAGCATCCCCAGGGCCCCGGATACTTGGTGTTTGACTTCTGCTCCTGAGTCGACCCTGAGAACTCGACATCAGGAGTGCCCTCGTGAGTTGTTTCCGATGTGCCGGGCTGTGGGTGAGTTCTACATGTACCATCTCATTTAATCCTCACCTGCTCTTATCCCCGTTTTATAGATCAGGAAACTGAGGCTCAACAAAATCCACCAACTCGCCCAGGTCACAGGATTGAAAATGGTGGAACTGGGCTAGAGGGGAATCTCTCTGACCCCGGAACTGGAGCTCCCCGCCACTGCGAAGTTGTGCCCCTGTGACCCAGTGTCAACAAAAGGGCTTCTCTGCTATTGGTTATGAGCAAAGGGCGAAGATTCATGTTCATGTGTACGCTGTGCCATTATCGTTAAAAATGTACCTAGCCTTGGGGATGTACAAAGAAGTAGTTGTGAACTAGTGACCTTCATTTTAGTCTAAGCAGGCAACAGCCTACATGGATTTTAGGAACTTCTTTGGGGAGGAACCCTCTGCCTCCCAGAATACCTGTCTGTTTCTCACAGGTGCCCGGCATTCCTTTAAAGGGAGACTGTGGCTTCCATAAGAGAGAAGGTTTACAACTAAAGGCTGGGGCCACTTTGTTCCCTTTTGCCCTGCACGTTCTCTGCAGGGCACAGGCAGCAGAGATTTGATTATTTTTCTGAAATATGGGAGGAGAAAAGGTGGCTTCTTTTAGTTACTTTTATTCTTCACATTTACTTGCTATTTTTGTGCAATTATTTGATAAGAAAACCAAAGTTCTAGGATTGACCCTATTCATATAAAAGGGAGGCGGCTCAGTCTCTAGGCCAGCGGTTCTCAACCTGTGGGTCGCAACCCCTTTGGCGGTCGAATGACCCTTTCACAGGGGTCGCCTAAGACCATCCTGCATATCAGATATTTACATTATGATTCATAACAGTAGCAACATTACAGTTATGAAGTAGCAATGAAAATAATTTTATGGTTGGGTCACAACATGAGGAACTGTATTTGAAGGGCCAGAAGGTTGAGAACCACTGCTCTAGGCACTCTCCTAGCAGACTATCACTCTCCCCTTCACTAGTAGGGTCTCCCTCTGGCCTGGAGTGAGGGCTGGCTGCAGGGCCACGCCCCCTGGACCTCAGTACAGGGTCCCTGGATTCGAAGGGCTCTGTGCTTGGTTAATGCTCTGCTCTTGCTGTCGTCAAATTCTTACTAGTTTTTGAATAAGGAAACTTGCATTTTCATTTTGCACTGGTCCTGCAAGTTAAGTAGTTGTTCCTGCCTGGAATACCGTGGAGAGGGATAGCTGTGGAGACTGGGATAGAATACTTCATTGGCCTCCAATTCCATGCTTGCATCTTAAGGGTCGGTGATGAAATATTGGAAGCCCAGGTGCAAGGAGCACATTTGGATAAAGTTTTGTACAGGTTGCCACCCTCCATCTCTCTACAGGCACCTTTCTAACCTTTCTGCTCTCTTCCTTGCTATAACCATCCACAACCTGTAATTAAAGCGGCAGAGTTATTATTGAGAGAAATGAAAGAGCCAAGCTTGCAACCGGGACCTTTGCTCCAAATTTGCATTTGCTTATCCTCTGAGAATCTGTGAATTCGTGAGCCTGTCTCCTTGAGGCTCTTGGTATCTTGTATCACACCTGCCCATGAACTTTGGAGGTGTCCCAAAGTGGCTCCTGTTTCTCCTGACAGCCTGGCACCAACATATCTCGTGGGTGTATGGCTTTTGGACTTGGTTCATATTAAATCATTTGCAGAATTCCAGGAGGTAAAATATACACTGTGGAAGCAGAGATGCCTCAACTGCTGCACCCCTCTTTGTCCTACACCCCCACCCTCCTTCCTCTAGGGTCCCATAGAGCAAAGTTTAAAGACTCCTGGCTGAGATCCATGTATGGTCCACTCCATGTTTGTCAAAACCGAAGCTTACTTAAATCCGAAGCATTCCAGCTCAGAGCAGTTATGAAAATCACAAGAGTGTGAAAAATTCTCTATGATAAAATGTATTTCAGAATATTACAGTAGTTCAGAGGCACTGTTCAGTGCATTTTTTTTGGTTCCTTCTATTAGCAATTATTTTTTCTTCTCTCATTTCGGTCTTTCTTTACCTCTCTGACATTATCTTTCCACACTCAACCAACTCTTTTCCTCCCAACTTTTATTCCAACTCTCCACAAGGTTAAACCTCTCAGATAACCGCTTAGATGTTTGTTTTGGTAAACTACTGAGATTTTGTAGGTTTTTCCCAGCTTTATTGAGGTATAATTGACATGAAACATTGCATAAGTTTAAGGTGTACAGTGTGATAATTTGATACACTTTCATGTTGCAAAATGATTACCACCATAGCGTTAATTAGCACTCTATCACCTCACATAATTACCTATTTTTGTGGTGAGAACAGTTAAGATTTATTCTTTTATCAATGATATAATATCAACGATAGTTGATTATATTAAATCCCCAGAACCTATTCACCTTATAAATGGAAATTTGTGTCCTTCGGTCAACATCTCCCCATTTCTCCTACCCTCAGCTGACAGCCACCATTGTACTCCTATTTCTATGGGCTGCCTTTATTAGATTCCATATATAAGTGAAATCAAATGGCATTTGTCTCTCTGTCTGACTTACTTCACTTAATGTAATGCCTCCAAGGTCTGACCATCCTTCCATCCACCATATACCATATTGTTGGAAATGGCAGGATTTCCTTTTTGTTTTTTATGGCTGAATAACATTCCATTATATATAATGTATATAATATATTTTATATGAACCTACTACAGCAAGAAAAACTTTCAAGCCTCTATTAACCATATGTGTGTGTGTGTGTGTGTGTGTGTGTGTGTGTGTGTTGTGTGGTAGGTTGTTTTTATATTATTGGCGGTTGTAAATAATGCTGCAATAAACATGGGGGTGCAGCTATCTCCTCCTTTCTGACTTGGTTGCCTTTTATTTATTTTTCTTGCCCAATTTTCACTCTTTAGATTGTGTGGTTATTGGTTATGTACAGATGAGGGGCTTTTCTCATGTCTAGAGATCCTTGGCTGTGGTTCATTTTTAAAGGTGGAGCACTAAAAAAGTGACCAGGACTCGGTGCATTAATGGGGCGGGTTGACCGTCTGGTGAATGTGCAGGAATGTGGCCATCTCACTGGGAGCCTTCACTGCCACTGTCTGCAGATGTTGCTATTGTGCCGGCACTTTTCCTGGGATGTCCCTGTCTTTTTACTGGAGTTTATGAACTTTTCTTCCAGCAATCTGATGCACATCTTATCTTACTCTCCCATGGCACTCATCCCTCATGACCAAGTCACTTCCCCAAAGCCCCACCGCATTGGGGGTTAGGATTTCAACATATGATTTTTTTTTTTTGCGATGTGTGTGGGGGGAAACAAACATTCAGTTCACAGTACACCATGAGATAAATAGTCAGGTATAAAGTGCCTGGCTGATGTGGCTCAGTTGGTTGAGCATCATCCCATGCACCAAGAAGTCACCGGTTGATTCTGGTCAGGGTACATGCCCAGGTTACGAGCTCAATCTCTACCCAGTAGGGGATATGTAGGAGCAGCCAATCTATGTTTCTCTCTCTCTCTCCCCCTCTCCCTTCCTTTCTCTCTAAAATCAATAGAAACATTTAAAAAAGTCAGACATAAACACTTTTGAATCCCTAGAGCACTGATGCTAGCTCACGTCCCATACTAGTCAGTAAGAGCTTTCCTGCTCTCCTTGCCTCTCTTCCCTCCTGCTTGACCCGGAGGGGTCGGAAGCTGACTTTCAGAAGCAGGAGTAGAAGCACAGGCGGGGAAGAGAGGAGAGGCTATGGCAGCTCCTCTCCTGACTGCAGGTACTTTACCTGCAACAGCCTGACTGGGGGAAGTAGAGAAACCTCAGCTTGGAATCAAGGTTTGAATTTTGATGCTTCTTTGGGCATGGATATTTAAAATGCAGACTTCGCCCTAACTGGTTTGGCTCAGTGGATAGAGCATCAGCTCGTGGACTGAAGGGCCCCAGGTTCAATTCCGGTTCAATTTCATGTACCTTGGTTGCGGACTCAATCCCCAGTTGGGGGCGTGCAGGAAGCAGCTGATCGGTGTTTCTCTCTTATCGATGTTTCTATCTCTCTATCCCTCTCCCTTCCTCTCTGCAAAAAAATCAATAAAAATATATTTTAAAAAATAAATAAAA
Organism: Myotis lucifugus; assembly: GCF_000147115.1. Taxonomy (NCBI): domain Eukaryota; kingdom Metazoa; phylum Chordata; class Mammalia; order Chiroptera; family Vespertilionidae; genus Myotis; species Myotis lucifugus. The sequence goes on along the minus strand of NW_005871201.1, from coordinate 2,816,686 downwards.
TGCAGAATTGATCTTTTGTGATTTACGGCTCGAACAGTATATTTAATCTAACAGTGACCAGTACATTTATGGCACTGAGCTTTATCCAGCCATAGAGGAGGAACTTGTCCACTAGCAGTTTTAAAGAAAAAATAAGATGAAAGTGTATGTTCATAAATTTCATTCCCTTTATGATTATATCCCAGAATTTTCATAGTCCATCATGGAGGTCACATTTATCTGAGAATATTTTTATTTTGCCCTTGCTCTTGAGGTGACACAATTCTAGGCTATTATTATTTTTTAAATCACTTCAATGCTATTACCCCACTGCCTTCTGAAATCTGATGCTCTTGGAGAGAAGTCTGTGTCACTGGAATGACCATTTGTATTTCTGAATGTCTTGCAAAGGAGGCACTGATGGCCACAGTTCTGGGCCATCTTTTTAAGGGTGATTGTAGACCAAAGGGCCTTGGTAGATAGAGGTGGTATTTCCTTCTGGAGCAAGTGGTAGGTTTGTTTAGCACCTTGGAAGTTAGGATTGCAGCTCCCTCAGGATCTTCAGCTGTCCTCAATGCATTGAGGTCCAACACCTCTCCCCTCACCCCACCTCCCCGTTTGTGTTGGGAGATGTGTTGAGCTCAGCTTTGTGATTTTTGGTTTGGAACATAGGGATTACCATTTAGACACGATGTTTATTAAATTTAAGTAAATACTCACTCTATGAACTTTTCTTGAGTATTTAATCACTTTAAAAATGTATTCTTGCCCTGACTGGTTTGGCTCAGTGGATAGAGTGTCGGCCTGCGGACCAAAGGGTCCCGGGTTCGATTCCAGTCAAGGGCATGTACCTTGGTTGCGGACATATCCCCAGTGGGGGGTATGCAGGAGGCAGCTGATCGATGTTCCTCTCTCATCGATTTTTCTAACTCTCTATCCCTCTCCCTTCATCGCTGTAAAAAATCAATAAAATATATTTTAAAAAATGTATTCTTATTGATTTCAGAGAGGAAGGGAGAGGGAGAGAGAGAGAGAGAAAAACATCAATGTTGAGAGATAATCATTGATCTGCTGCATCCTGCACGCCCCACACTGGGGATCAAGCCCACAACCCGGGCATGTGCCCTGATCAGGAATTGAACCGTGACCTCCTGGTTCATAGGTCAATGCTCAACCACTGAGCCATGCCAGCTGGGCTTCAATCACTTTTTCTGTGGTAGTGTGAATAGTCCTGAAGTTGCAGTTGTTGTCATAGCAATGGGCTATTGATAATTCCCATTTAGCAACCCTGATTTTAATTTTAGCAGACATCATCTATAATGTTCTTCTCAGATTTATTTCAGAGTACTTACTCTATTTTTAAAGTCAACTCATCTAACCTCCCCTTATGGTTCACTTTCAGATCAGAGACACTGCTGTTCCTAATGTTGTAGGGACAGCCTTCCCATTTAATGCTCCCCACTCCTCCTCCCCTCTACTCCCTGTGTTCATGCGAGATGTCTTACATTCTCCATTTTATGACTTTCACTTCTACAAACTGCCCTTTATTGCTGAAAGTTCCACATTGTAATTTGAAAAGCAGAACACTAAAAATATCCATTTCTGAGTGATCTGCTAACTACTGGGCTGTGATTATATTCAGAATTGATAGTTCAACTAAAACTTTAACTATTTTATTCAACGTGGGAGGTTTTTTTGTAGCTGATTATTCCCTCTTATTTCTTTACCTAGAGCTTTTATTTCACAGTTATATTTTGTACCACATTAGCTGTTTTTCCATCTATTTGCACAAAGATAAAAATGTTAAAGACATAAAAGTCATACGTTAAACCAGGAATAGTATGGAATGAGAAACAATATACTGCATCACTTTACTTTTATTTATTTATTTATTTACAAGAGGCCTGGTGCACGAATTTGTGCACCAGTGGGGTCCCTTGGCCTGGCCTGCGGGATCGGGCCAAAACTGGCTCTCTGACATCCCCCGAGGGGTCCTGGATTGCGAGAGGGCACAGGCCATGCCAAGGGACCCCACTGATGCACGATCAAGGCCGGGGAGGGATGCGGGAGGTTGGCCAGCCAGGAAAGGACCTCGGGAATGCTCCAGGGCGTGTCCAGCTTGTCTCGCTCAGTCCCGATTGGCCAGACTCCAGCAGCAAGCTAATCTACCAGTTGGAGCGTCTGCCCCCGGTGGTCAGTGCACATCATAGCGACTGGTAGACCAGTCGATTGTCTGCCCCCTGGTGGTCAGTGCACATCATAGCGAGCAGTTGAGTGGTCTTAGCATGTCATTAGCATATTATGCTTTGATTGGTTGAATGGCTGACCGACTGACCAGATACTTAGCATATTAGGCTTATATTATATAGGATTTTTAAAAATATGTTTTTATTGATTTCTAGAGAGAGGGGATGGGAGAGGGAGAGAGAGATAGAAACATCTATGAGAGAAACATTGATCGGCTACCTCCTGCACGCCCCCTACTGGGGATCGAGCCGCAACCGGGGCATGTGCCCTAACAGGAAATCAAACCTGCGACGTCTTGGCGCATGGATCAACACTCAACCACTGAGCCTCACTGGCTGGGCTACTTTTATTCCTCTTCCTCCCCCCACCCCATATTTATTGCTATGGGAAAGATTCAACCCAAGAATATCTTGGCTAATATAGTTATGCCAAAATTCAAGCTCCTTAAATTATGAAGCCCAAACTTCTTTCATATGCTGACTGCAAATGAAAAGGAAAATATGATCAGATAAATGACCTGAAGTAGAAAAATAAATACCAACCACACAGATGAAAGCTGTCTTGCTCGTTATGTGTGTTAGATTGGATACTCTCCTGCTGAGAGTGGTTTCATCATTTCAGCTGCTCTTCCCTCAGTGATTTTCTGAGTATGCTTTGACCCAAGGGAAGTTAGGAAACTATGTGTAGAGCAGGGAGAATTTTGCTCCAGGTGGAGGTAGGTAGAAAAGAAAAAAAATACACACACCAAAAAACAGGAAATTTCAGAAGCCAGAACATTTTTATTATAAAAAAAAAATCAACCCACCCTTAAATGTATTCTAATAATTAATTTGCATTTTCAATGGATTATAAGCCCATATAACTGCTAGAAGATTAAGGCACAATGATAGTGTGGCTAAGTGGTTGATTAGAAAAGTCACATATTTTATAGATAAAGAAAGCTCTATAAGATATACATCTATCTATTACTTGTTTATTTGTTTGTTTTTGGTATGGGCAGATTTTGGAGGCTTTTCACTTTCTACTTCTCTGACTTTTTACGTAATTTTAAAAATTCATAATGAACAGGCATTATTTCCTATTATCAGAAAAAACCAAAAAGATAAAGCACAGAATTAGGGAGGTAACATTTTGCTTTTTATCCCTGGAGCTCACCTAGGGTGGGTTGGTCAGAATCTTTTTATCCCTGGAGCTCACCTAGGTGGGTTGTTGTCAGAATCCCCTGTGGGCATTTCTGTCTCCCTGCTCCCCCTTCCCCAGTTCTACTGATTGAGTAGCTCAGGTCACACCTAGAGTTAAACCGGTTATGACAGCACGTGGTAAGAGGCACACGGAGAAGGCCTCACCTGCTCTGGACCCCAGTGCATCATTTAAATTATGCACTCATTGGAGAAGTTGGACAGCTTGCTGGCCCTTGTAGCCATCTCCTTCCCATCTCTGATGGGTGGGCTCAGTGGAGACCTCATCAGGGAGGAAACTAGAAGGACCAAATTGTCCTCCACTTTGACATCCCTCTAGGATGGGACATCAGGAATGCACAGGGTGTCTTGTTCTCATGCATGCAACCAAAAACTCAGGAATATCTTTGGCACTGTTTGCTGTCTCAGTAATATACTGAAGTGGACTGGATGAATGCTTTCAATTCTAGTCAGTTTTGATACCCTGGCTAGACTTTGTGGTCTGGCCTAGCTCCCAAAACCATCCAAAAATCAATCTCCATGGCTAGGGATGTGGAATAATCTATTTGACTTTGGCCAGTCAGGCACAAACCTTGAATGGGGATGAGTTAGAACTGAGTGGTGGAGGGGAGATTTGTAAAGATTTCTGGAATTCTGTACCTTGATTAAAGGGAAATAATGCTGAGGGGAGAAATCGCGGTGGTCTACTTTGTATGAGGATATTTTCTAGATTGCATGTTCTCTACAGTTGGTTGGACTTCAGTGTTTTCATTTCTTTATGATTTTTTTTCTTAATAATAAAGAGTATATATTTTATTTTGTTTTTCCTAAACTGGTAGCAAGTCTGGGCAGCTCTGCTTCACAGGTGTAGATGTTGCACTTGATTTATTCAATTAATAACACAGCCACACTCTGTTGTAGGAACTGGGAATACAAAGATGGGTAAGTCTGTGTATGATATGGTAACACTAGCTGCTGTAACGAAGAGACCTCACACTAGAGAAGCTACACATGTCAGAGTTTTGTTTCATTTCTCAGGGGAGCCCTTCAGTTTGGTTAGTGGCTCTGCTCCATGTGGTCATTCAGGGATAGGTGACTCTGCACTTCCCAACATATGGCTTTCAAGGCCACCGTGATCTTGGCAGGAAGAGGAGAAAGAATGTGGGGGGATACATGCAATGTTTCAAGGGCCAGTCCTGGAAGTGGCACTCATTGCTTCCGCTCAAGTTCCTTCCTCCCACAAAGTTCCTGCCTGCACTCTCAGGATGTGCTCAGTTTGATGGGATAAGATCAGCATGTGAACCAAAGGCTGAGGAGGAATAGGGCTCAAGAATAGTTTTTCTACCTCACATCCTGCACTGTACAGTTCCAAATTGCCCCAACACTGAGAACAATTCAAAGGAAAAGAGCTCTAAACTGGAAAACAACGCCTCCTGTTACATGCAACAGAACCATACTTAAACCCTTTTATTTCCCCCTTGTATCTGTTTCTAGTTATTAGTGATGCTGTTAAATTTTATTGACCTCATTGCAGTTCCTGGTTATTAATCTCTATTCCTTGGAGAAAAGCAAATAAACACAACCCTTTATTGAAGACTTAAAATGGGTCAGGTCTATATTTCCATCCCCTTGCCAATGTAATTACAACACACCTGTAAAGAAGGATTATTAGTTTCATTTTACAGATCAGATGTGGACACTGAGGCTCAGAGAACTTAGGACAGGTCATTAAGATTGTGTATTAATAGAGATAGAGCTGTGTGTTTGCTGGGTCACACTAGTGGCTGAATAAGGACACTTGTAAGTATGGGGGCTGAACACGGGCTTCTGTTTCTCACTCACAGGACAGCTCAACTGGGGTTGCTCATTGGTGGGTGACCTTCGTCCCCAGGGTCCTTCCATATTCTCTAGGACCTTGGAGCATCTACCTAAACTCCTGCCTTTTCATTATTCTGGAACCCTACCTTTTCCTATGAATATGCACAATATGCACAGGTGTGCTCACATGTGGTGATTTTTATATTTTCATATTGCCATGGTACGCTAACTTTGTAAAACTTAATGTCGAGAATTTTTGTCTCCCAAATTTTTACTTCCCAAAACAACAGAGAACCAATGCATTTTTTTCAGACTCTCACGTTAGTCAGCTTTTTCTGTGTGTGTGTGTGTGTGTGTGTGCGTGTTTTCAGTGAAACTGCATTTCCCAAGAGTGTCTGTGTTTTGCTCGCCTTTTCATTTCCCACCTGGGGAGTTCACTCCTGTAGGTGTGTAGACAGATGCCTGCCCAAACAAGCTCCCGCGGAGACTGGATGCTTCTGGGTTCTCCCGTGTCACTGCTCTGGCTACTGACGGTTCCTTAAATGGATTCACCCAGACTCTGCTCTCAAGTCTCCACTGGCCAATCATTTCAGGATCTCAGGCATTTTGTTTTGGGGGAGTTTTCACTGCCTATGTCTGTCGCTAGTGATAATGTTTGCAGCACTTCCTAAAGCTCTCTGAACCTTGTTCCAGATAAGTCTGCTTATCATGGAAATCCTAGATTGGTTAGAAAAAAAAATCTATCTAGTTCTTGGATGAGGACTTTAAAAATAAGTGTCTATAGTTCATTGCTATCAATTCTTTCTTAGTGAGCCACTTTGGGGCCCAAGAGATTAAATAGCATGAAGGATGAGTGAACATGAGGTTGAAAGGTTCAAGGTGATCCCACCACGTCCTGACCGATTCCCCACCAATGAGCTCTATCCCAGGACCAGGTCACCATCACACTTGTTCTCTGGGTTCCTGCTCTTTAAGCAGCATTGTCAGTCACTGATTTCAAGAAACATGCCATTTTCCCTGGATGTCCATGAAGCTTGGCTGCCCAGCTTTCTGCAGCACCAGAGGGATGCTGGGGCAAACACGAGCCTTCACCGACCTAATTCACGACCCCTCCTGGCCCCTTCAGAAGCCAGGGCCACACCGTTCTTGGACACTGACTGAGCTCAGGGGTTTGACTCCACCCCTGTGTCTCAGCTTGGTCTCTGAGTTGTTCCCTAAGACTGATGACAGGCTGGCTCATCCTGCCTGAGGACTTACCTGGCAGGGGCTTGGTGTGAAGTAGGCCTTACCAGAAGGCTATCTCCCCGGGGATTCCAAAAGGTGAACCACTGGATTGCTCAGATTCGAGCAAAAGATATTTGATGACATAGTTGTGTGTGTGAAGTAACGCTTAGCCTCTCAGCTTTATGTTTCTAGTTGTCTCATAGACATACGTTTTAAATCATGGACTCTAAGGTATCACTAATTGTAAAACACATTCTCAAGTTAATAACAGGATTTTTGTGTGTGAGTCGGAAAACAAAATCCTACCATTTAAAATGTGCAATTTAACTGCAAAGCACATTCCAAATTTTAGAAACGATAGAATGCGATGAAATAGTAAAAAGCTTTCGCTGAAGGAAATATGTTAGAGAAGATTTCTGCTGTAGATTAGAGCAAGACCAGCTCCATGGGTAGCTGGAGAAGCATGTTTTTTTCAGGCTAGTTATTCCTTCCCAGGCATTGGTTTTGGGTCTGCAATTACAGGAGCAGGCAGAAGCCAGCGGCTCCTGCAGGGCGATTGTGCCTGTAATTTCTTGCTGTTGTCTGTTCTGCCACCACCTCCCTAGCACTGAGACCCGCTGAGAGCCAGCGGACCCCTAGGGAGTGAATTTGCAGGAAGATAAATTCCCCTGTCCCTGCCTGCATTTGAATGCTATTGTGGAAACTGAAGAGAATACAGATCACCCCCAAATTGAATTCTGCGTACCTGCCTGCTAAGTAGAAAATTGCATATCAGCTAACAGTTCCTAGGCTCAGCTCTGTCTAGACACAAAACTTGCCCACAGTATTTAATGTTGTTGGTCATCCAGGCATATGAAACTCATTTGCCCCAATCATTTCAGGATCTCAGGCATTTTGTTTTGGGGGAGTTTTCACTGCCTGCTGTCAACGCCTCTCTGTTCTTCCCTCGACGTGGCATTTACCTCTGTTACAGCAGTCGGAACCCTGAATTAGAGCTGCTTGGGTGTAGGGACTGGGTCTCATCTTAGTAATAAGTGCTTAGCGTTAGTAGCAGCACACCGTTGGTGCTCAGTAAATGTATGTTGAATGCGTGAGTGCAGGGAGAACCGGCTGGCATAGGAACCTCTAAAATCCTCCCTACGCGGTCTTAGCTCTGGAAGGGAGGCCATTGTCCCTCTCCTTATGCGTAGGGCGTGTAGTTAAGATGTTAACCAATGTCTGATTGGCGCTTAGACTATTATTTTCTCCTTGACAACTCCTCATTAGGCCCTTTGTCTCTGTTTCCCTAAGCACTAGTCAGTCCCTGGGCCGGTGTTGCTGTGTAGCTGTGACATTGTAGCTGTGACAGGTCTGTTCAGCCTCCAGGCAGCTGCACAGTTCAGCACAGCAGAATAAAGATGCCAGTCACAAAGTGAAAATGCATGGACATTAGCCTTCAATCCAGGATCAGTGCCAAATAGAATGGGCGGCTCCAGGCATGGGATTAAGAGTCTTAAGTAAAATAAAACTCTATTTCAGGGAAATGTATGTGGGCAGGACATACATTGAGTGTCAAAGAAATTAAAACCATAAAATCCAAATTTTGTCCTAAGTTGGCTTTATCAAGAAGAACCTTTTTGTTTGTTTGTTTGTTGTTTGTTTGGAGAACTGTGGCAAGTGTCTGGTAGGTGAGGCCTGAGCTGTTTGCTCGACAGGGGACAGAACTCCAAATAAGAGCCCGACCCTTTGATTTATTTCTTAGGGTCTCATGGTTTAGTTGGGCAATGCTCACTGCGTCCTCTAGAGGTGATTTACCGGGGGTGCTACATAATGGATATTGGAGGGGGCATGTTTGGTTGTGACAATGACCAGGGGGCTCTGCTAGCATTTAATGAGCATGACCTGGAACAATGGGTGGGCCAGCACTGCCCGTTGAAGAATTGCCCAGTGTCCTGACAGCCTTTCAAATGCCCCATTGGACTTTCATGTGGGTGAAAATATTCTGTTTTCATGTACCCTAAATTTTTCAGGAAGTCAGTCACCATGTAAATCATTTTGTTTGGAACTTTACTGAGAGTTGGGAAGTGCCTTCTGGTTGACTTACCAGTGTAGGCCACCTCTGTCCATCTGCCTCTGTGGCTTTCATGTTCTTCTAGGGACAGCAATAAGCATCTGACTACTGTATTGCATCCTTTAGTGTTGCCTTCTCTGAGCATTTCTGTATTGCAATATATGTCTGTTTTATTACAAATTTATTTTCCCCCTTTTACTACAGTTAGGGCATTGTGTTGATTATTTTTTAAATTATGTTTGTGTTAGAAGATACATCTATATCTTTTTCTTTTTCTTCATTTTTAAAATCATTACCCAAGGATATGGTTTTATAGGTTTGAGAGAGAGAGAGAGAGAGAGAGAGAGAGAGAGAGAGAGAGAGAGACACTGTGATAGAGAAACATTGGTTGGTTGCCTCCCATACACTCACCGACTGGGGATTGATCCCAAAACCTAGGTATATGTGCCCTGATCAGAAATTGAACTCGCAGCCTTTTGGTGTACTATAATCAACTGAGCCACCATTTTAACAATTTTAAAGTGTGCAATAAGAAGTGTTAAGTATATATTCACATCGTAGTGAAGCAGATTTCCAGAACTTTTCCATTTTACAAATCTGAAACTCTATATCCATCAAACAACTCCCTATTCTTACCTTATCTCAATCCCTGGCAACCACCATTCTAGTTTCTGTTTCTATAAATTTGACTACTTTAGATGCCTCATACAAGTGGAATTGTACAGAACTTGTCTTTCTGTGAGTGGTTTATTTCACTTAGCATAATGTCTTCAAGGATTATCTGAGTTGTAGCATGTGACTGGATTTCTTTTTCTTTTAAGTTGAGCCATATTCCATTATATGTATAGACCACATTTTGTCAATCTATTCATCTGTTGATGGGCACTTGGGTTGTTTCTTCCTCTTGGCTATTGTAAATAATACTGTGATGAGCATGGGGATACCCGTTTGCCACAGGACCTCAATCTCAGATATCTCTTAGAGACCCTGCTTTCAATTCCTTTGGTTAAATACCCAGAAGTGGAATTGCTGTTTGTTCTATTTATATTTTTTTGAGGAACCTCCATACTGTTTTCCACACTATTTTACATTCCCACAAACAGAGCTCAGGGTTTCCAACTTCTCCACAGCCTCATCAACTTGTTATTTTCTTTTAAAAATATATATTTTATTGATTTTTTACAGAGAAGAAAGGAGAGGGAATAGAGAGTTAGAAACATCGATGAGAGAGAAACATCGATCAGCTGCCTCCTGCACACCCCCCCCTGGGGATGTGCCCGAAACCAAGGTACATGCCCTTGACCGGAATTGAACCTGGGACCCTTCAGTCCATAGGCCAACGCTCTATCCACTGAGCTAAACCGGTTAGGGCATTTTCTTTTATTTTTATAGTTGCCATACTAATGGGTTTTGTTTTAACTTACATTTTATGTGAATTTTATTTCAAGATAGTGAAGAGGTAGTTATAAAATATTTGTTATGAAAAGGGGTTGAGAACAACTGCTCTAGTATCTTTCTTTATGATCTTAGCAATGGCCATATCAATATACCACCTTTAAACATTGGTTAGAAAACCACCTCTTCATTCTTGCAGCAATGATCTGCTTCTCCCACAGCTGACACTTGGGGTCAGTTCTGCCCAGTGTGGCCTCTATGGTTTTCCTTTGTTCTATGAAGAATTAGGTTTTTTCAGTATATGTTTTTCCCTTTACAGTAATGAGTGATCTCTTTCTATTAGAAAGGAGAATAGCATAGCTGTTTTGGCATTGAGCACATGATCCTTATAGACAATGAGAATTAATGAATAACACTTCATGACTGAGCAACAGTGGATTTCCTGGTGGACATATGTCTCCCAGACAGAGTGGAATAATTCTGGACCCCTTGAATCCATGGTTGGAGTTTTGGGCTATTACCTGTTGTGGACTTGTTGGCCATGTATGTTATGACAATGCAAGTTAATGCTATCATTTGGTGTGTTAAAAAGGTAGAATATTATGGGGTGATGATGGGGAAGGACTGGACTTTCTATTGACAGATGTAGAAGCAAGCATGAACCCTGGTGAAGCCCCCTTCTCCATGAATCCTGGTCTCATTCAGAAGTTTCCTCACCTCACCTCTGGATGTCTTCTCTGTGCTCTCACATGGGAACCCATTACTGGAACTCACCTGAGCAACATTTTGTAACTGATGTTTCCTTGACAACCTTCAGTATAGGTCCCCCAAATAAATATTTCTTTAATGTGTCAGAGACTGACCAAACACCTATATAAAAAGAAATCATTGCAGTATTTCACTTGAGGTTCTTGTTCAGATAATACCAGTTCCCCCTTTTTTTAGTAGTATTTATAGCTATTCAATTAAATAGCCACCAAACGACAATGGACCCACCACCATTTCCAAATGCGGTATCTTTGAGTCTGGAGCTTACCATATGCTTGAAGTATGACATAATCCTTATGGAACACACTCAATTTGTTGCTTCCCAACTTCAATAGAAGCAGTTAAGTCTGTCTCCTTTTAGACAAATTGTTAATGAAAAGGTAGCTGAACAATCATTTTCTTGTAATATGCAATTCCGTCTCCTTAAATACAGGAACCTGACAGAGCCATTCAGCAGTTAGTACTTTCTCTATACCACTGAACTCTCTCTGACCCTCTGCAACTAACAATTGGAGCAAAAAGAGAGAAAGAGGGGAAAGTCAGCTAAAAATAAATCCTCACCTGTAATGCATACAATCCTGAAAGGTGAATGGGACATGTATTTCACCTTATTGTTTTCAGGTAATGTATGAATGATCGCCTTTTGCTGCCAGATCCATTTTTTATTGATTTTAAAATATTTCACGGTGTTTGGAAAATGGTGGGACTGTCTGAAAGATTCAGAATTTAGAGTCCTGAGCTTTCCTCTCTTTTAGCAATGAGTCAATGCTGCTGTAATGGCACAGATGCACAATGGAGACCTTCCTCCCAGAGAGCCACAGCGGAGAACAGAAAGGGGCCATCTGTCCAAGCAAGCATGAGCTTTTATTTCATTTATTTTCCAACAATTTCCCCAAGAGTTTCTTAGCTAGAATTGAGTAAAGACAGCCTCACATCTCATTGTAAATACAAATAGAATGTTCTCCCAATGTCTCTAGGACATAGTATAAACTAGTAATGGCTGGTATTGTCTACTTTGTGCCATTCCATACCCTGGTCATCTGTCTACCTCACCAATGAGGGGTGGATGGTTATTATGGATGCAGAAATGTGTCAGAGAGGTTAATTAACTTGCCTAAGTTCACCCAGAAATTTTGTGGTAGAGTCAACTTGTACACTCAAGAAGAACACTTGGAGTGGAGACATTTAACTCCTATACAATGCTATACAACAGCTGAGGATCGCTTTGTATTAAAACCTCATCAATGCAGACTAATTTGGGATCTGGGGGAGAAGCAGTCTGAAAGACAGAATGTTTGAAAAGCAATGCCATCTTATATCTCCAAGGAGAGGGGCATAAAATAAATTAAACAAGGGTTTTAAAATTAGACAAGCAATATCGAAGATCTAATTTTACTTATAAAGGACAATGTCTGGTTTTTATAATAATAAAAATTTATGCCGAACCGGTTTGGCTCAGTGGATAGAGCGTCGGCCTGCGGACTCAGGGGTCCCAGGTTCGATTCCGGTCAAGGGCATGTACCTTGGTTGCGGGCACATCCCCACTGGGGGGCGTGCAGGAGGCAGCTGATCGATCTCTCTCATCGATGTTTCTAGCTCTCTGTCCCTCTCCCTTCTTCTCTGTAAAAAATCAATGGAATATATTTAAAAAAAAATAATAATAATAAAAATTTATTTTAGGGTCTTGCTTTCATGATTCTAATCCATGTTTTCTCTTAGTACAAATGTAAACTATTTATATATTAACAAACATCTGTAGTACAGACCATGCAAGTGCCTTGGGAAGGCAGAATCTTTGAGAATATAAACTCCAGGCTTGGGGCTAGGTTCAAAGACCTGCAGCATTGCTTGATAGCTATTTGGCATTGGAAAAGTTTCTTTATTCCTCAAACCTCTGTTTCCCTATCTGTAAAATGGGTCCGCTGATGGTATCAGCTTCCTAGTGTTGAGTATTAGATGCACTAGATGAGGATTAGGTCGACATGTAGGTATTCAGATCTTAGTGCAATATCTGGAGCAGAGAAGGTGCTCAACGGATGTGAACTGTCATCACTAGTACACGGAACTGAGGACTCAGGGCTTACAGAGAGAGCAGGAGACAAAGTTGCAAGTTTATATTCTGTAATGAATCAAGTGTATATGACAGTGCAGAAGGAGGTGGGTCTGGAAAGGTGGGATATAGCCAGATCCCAGATAGTCTCACGAGAGCATTTGAGCTCCGTTCAGTTGGTATTAGGGAGCATGGAAGATTCTTGAGACGGGAATGAGAAGATGAGATTTAGGGAGTATGATTTAGTGGAGAGAGAACAGAGATCTCATCAGGAGGGGGACAAAGGGAAAGTTGATAGCAAGACAAATGCTCACCGTGCTTCCTCAGGTATGCCCAGGTAGAAGGGCAGGATGGTGTGACTTGCAGGCTGTGTGGCATACTGAACCACCAGCCTGTATCCATTACACAGGAAACCACGTAGCTCATAGGGGCTGACTTCCTGTTTACCAGGTAACCTTTCCCCAGTTTACTTATAGACAGAATGCAATGGCCACTCTAAACAGGAGATTTGTGTTTCTTACAATTGGTAAGTCTTGTCTCTGTTTGCTTTCTTTTCTTTCTTTTTTTAAAAATATATTTTTATTGATTTCAGAGAAGAAGGGAAAGTGAGAGAGAGATAGAAACATCAATGACGAGGGAGAATCACTGATTGGCTGCCTCCCTATATGCCCCACACTGGGGATTGGCCCACAACCCAGGCACATGCCCTTAACCGGAATCAAACCAGGGGCCCACAGGCTGACACTCTATCCACTGAGCCAAACCTGCTAGGGCTGTTTGCTCTTTTTTCTATCCTTTCACAATCATCCTCCACACTGCCTCTCTACAGAATTGCTTTGTTAGCATGAGTCAGCATCCCAGCTCCACACCCTCTGACATGCTGCAAAGATGGAGCATCTGTGGTGCCCAGCCAGAGGCCAGGCCCAGACTAGGGAGCAATCACCAAGGTAAATCCCACCCGTGGGCCTTCCTGGTGGCTAAGCCACCTTCCCTTATAGATACCCCATTGTATTCAGCATGCCTTTTTAAAAATTTAACTTTATTGTTGAAATTATTATAGCAGTCCCCCTCCCCATTGACCCGCTTCACCCCACTCTTACCCCTGCACTATTGTCTCTCCTTGGGCTATGCATATATGCATATAAGTTCATTGGTTAATCTCTTCCTGCCACCTTTCCCCTCCACTTCCCTCTGAAATATGTCAGTCTGTTGTATACTTCAATGTCTCTGGATCTTTTTTGTCCATGAGATTCCACATATCAGTGGCCATTTGTCACTCTCTTCTTCCTCACATCCATGTGGACACCAAACCCTTGGTGAATCCTCTTGGTAAATATCATTCAAAGTCTTCCACTGATCTCTGCCCTCCCTGCCATTGACTTCTCTCTAAACTTGGGGTTTGTCCAGAAGTACAGCAATAGCCCGTTAGCTAGTTTCCTTGCCTCTGTTTGCTCTTTTTTCTATCCTATCACCATCGTCCTCCACACTGCCTCTCTACAGAGTACACCTGTTATTATTTCTTCCTGCTATGCAAAGAAACAACAATAAGAACAGCAACAACCAAGCAAGCATCAAAACCAATATAACCTCTTTGGTGGCCCTCAGTTGCCTGTAGATGGAGTCCTGCTTAATGTTAAAGGATGTTCATCATCTGCCCTTCACTTCCCAGCCCCTTCTCCTGTCTTACGGTCAGCCAGCCACATCACCTGCCACCATGCCCCTATTTCTGGAGAAAGTTATGCATTTGTGTGTTTGTTTTGTTTTAAATCCACCTTTGCGCTTTCACATCTATTGGGGATGCTATTTTTCGCCATTTCTTTGCTTGTTGAACTTATATTTGCAAAAGCTTCGTTTGAATGGGCAGTGGCAAATGTTCCTTTCTCTGTGTTTTCATGGCAATTGGAACACACCAATACTCATGTTGTATTGCACCTTTTTGTCTTCTTGTCGGCCTAGGAGACTTTGAGCTGCTAGAAGGTAGGGCCTGTGCAAGACTGTATTTGCACTGATTCTTTTTTTTTTAAAATATATTTTTATTGATTTCAGAGATGAAGGGAGAAGGAGAAAGAGATAGAAATATCAATGATGAGAGAGAATCATTGATTGGATGCCTCCTGCATGCCCCCAACCGGGCATGTGTCCTTGACCAGAATCGAACCTGGGACCCTTCAGTCCTCAGGCCAATACTCTATCCACTGAGCCAAACCGGCCAGGGCTGCACTGATTCTTGGTGCTGTGCATGGCCCTGCAGTCCTTTATAAATATGAGAGCATGAACAGAAGTAGAGGGAAGGGACAGAGTCAAGGCTTGGGATATTGAATGGGTGGCAATATTGCATGGATTGGGACATTAAGGAATTTAAAGAACAACCGCAATCAGTGAGCTGTAACAGCTCAGAACTTTGTGATTGACTTATGTGCCATAGAACTTTGCCTTTGTCACCAACGATTTTTGGAAAAGCCACAGCTCTAATGCTTAAGCACATTACTGTAATTCGACTCTCCATAAAGTGGTCTTTAAATTGTGTTTTGAGGCTGGGAAGTGCACATCAGTGACATGCTTAACTGTACAGCCCCAGCAAAACAGGAATCTAGACCTATCTGTATGCAAATGCGATGCTTCAAGTTCATTATTGTTATTAGAAAATGGAGAAACAGCTAGAGCAGAAATAACAGTATATTTCCCTCTGCATTTGTGGTATTTTTGTCAATGGGACTTCTGAAGGACTATGCATTTACTAACCCATTAGAATGAGCGATTTTATATTCTAATGTAAAATTAAAGAAATTTAGGGATCTGCCTAGGTGATACACTTGTTTAAACCTATATTAATGTCTCTATTGGTTGTGTTGGCTAAGTTAGTGGTATATTATTCGAAAAGAAAATGTCCCAGCCATGTGTATACTTTCTAAATCTCAATGTATTTATTTTCTGACAAGAATAGAATTGATTTTCTTTTCTCCTATCCAGAATATAAGACACAAGGACAACATAACTATTCTGAAATGCCAAGCATACCATCATTTATTTATTTTATTTTTTTACCATCTCATTCCTAATGTCTCATTCTCCCTTTTCCTTCGATGTACATTCTTGGCTTCTCCTAACTCTCATGTTTCAGCCCATAACTTTCTTTTTCCTTATCCCCCTCAACCAGTATTTACTGTGGTACTCACCAGGGCCTCCCATAGGTTGTGCAGGAGAATGGGTAAATATTCTTTTGTGAGGCCCCTGTCCATATTAACAATTTGATTGAAAATGTGTTATAAAATGTATGGGCCCATTGAAGCATTTATCAATGATTTATCAATGAAGATTCAGAGTGATGGGTGCTAAGAGATACGTATGTACTTATTTATTCTTTAATCAATGCAGGTGAAGTTCTTCTTTCTTTCCAGGTGCCACCATCTCTTCCTGTTCAGGTTTATGAACCATCTCTTCGTTATCTTTATTGACAAAGATGCCATTCCCCGATAATTCCACAGCTCCCACCTTCTCACTCATAACACCACGACTTTTTGAAACCTGTTTGTACTGAAACAATATAGCTCATCTTGCCTCTACGGTTCCCCAGTCTGTTTGCTGAAGCCTGGTTATATTATTACAGTGCATAACCCATCCACCCATTCATCTGTCTGTCCATCCACACTGATTTCCAGGGTCTTTCTCAAAGGTGGTTACTATGCTTCCTCATTAGTGACCACAAATGCAAGTCTGACCCAGAGAATGCAGTAAAATGTGAATGATCATATGTTTCTGGTCATGTTGAATGTCCTGATTTTATAGCTTACTAGAGGCCCAGTGCACAGATTTGTGCACTGGTGGCGTCCCTCAGCCTGGCCTGTGGGATCAGGCCGAAACCCGACATCCCCCCAAGGTGTCCCGGATTGTGAGAGGGTGCAGGCCAGGCCGAGGGACCCCACCGGTGCACGATCGGGGCTGCGGAGGGACCACAGGAGGGCTCCAGGGCGTGTCTGGCCCATCTTGCCCACACCCAGCAGCAAGCTAACCTACTGGTTGGAGCATCTGCCCCATGGTGGTCAGTGCACATCATAGCGACTAGTCAAATGTCCAATGTTTGGACACTTAGCATATTAGGCTTTTATTACATAGGATGGGTAGAATAACACACTTTCCAACCATATCTTGAACTCTGTAGATACTCATCACCGCATTTATAGGATATGAACTCCCTTCTCAACACTGACCACACCTTCGCACACCACAACCCAGGGCTGGGGTGAGAAGAGTGGTCCATTGTGCAGGGAGTATCCATTCCTCATCCTCCAGGGCTTAGTTCTGACCCAGGAAAACACAACTATAAGCTATTTCCCCTACATTTTCTGTCACTTTGTAAAAATGTCCATCTCTAGGTTTGCAGACAGCCTCCTTGAGTTATTCCATCGACAGTCCACTAGGTATTCCCAGATAACTGGGAACCTTGACAAATCCTGAGCTGTCTAAGAGTCCTCTTCCTTGCAGCCCTTAATCACCGCATCCCCTGTGGGCAGAGGCTCTGCGCCCTGGGTCCGGGTGAGGGATGCTATGTCCCAACCCAGCACTTCCTGTGCTGGTTCTTAAATCATCTTGCAGGTTTTCCTCTCCTCAGTGCTGAATTCGTGGATGCCCAGTGACCTATTTACAGATGTGGAAACTGGTTTATAATGTGATTTAAACCCCAGGCCCGAGGGTATGTTCTGAGAAAGCACGGGGCCAGGATGTCTTTCTGTCTAGTTTATGGCTTCCCTCACCCAGCGGCGCTGCCTCTGCCCTTGGCCTTGCGGAGATTTTATAACCAGCACTCGTTTTGGGTCAGGCAGAGCCGCCTTCAGAATCATCGCAGAAGGAAGGCAGCCCGGCTTCTGGGCGCGTTGGATCTTTTTCTGCTTGCCTGGATAAAACAGTCATAAGCAAGACTCCAGTAAATAAATAGTTCAGTTCTCCCCAAAATTGCCTATGCTGGAATTTGCGCCTTAAAAAACACACATGAATAATGACTGGGACAGAGCATTCTTTTATTTGAACCCAGATGATTTTAACTCAGATAGTAGACATGTGAGAAAGCCCAGCTAAGTGTATTCTCCGGGTTATAAATTCCTTTTCTCTCTAATGCCTCTGCCTTATCAGGAGATCCTCTTGGCCAAGCTTTCTTCTTTCATTTCTGTCTTCTTTATTCACTGGGTTCCTTCTTTTCTTGGATTTTACTAGCTCAGCAGCTGCAGCTGAATGGAGCCAAGAATACTTGCTGTGGGGAAGAAATGCACAAGCTTGGCCTCCGTGGTCCTGCTCTCTCTCTGAGCACACTGGTCCCCTTATGTAACTCTGTCCTTTTCAGAATCAACTCTGCCACAGCGTGGTTTAAAAAAAGGCAGTGGATGATAAAACAATTTCAAAGGGCAGGGTCTGTTCAGCTTTCATTTGCTGCCCTTATGACCGAGCACCTTCCACAGCTGCCCTCACTGTGGGTTCTTTGGCTGTGTCTTCAGGATTCTTTTAAATTCTTTATTATTTTTCAACAAGAGAAGAGTGTGGCCAGATGAATTTTAAAATAGTGAATTCACTTGAAATACCTTATCGAGCAAGAAGTTTCATGTTGGGGCCAGAAGTAATGGTGGTTCTGGCAAAATGACAGTGTAACTGGTCAATCACAGAGCTCTCAGAACCCATGCTTGCAAGAAACATGATGTGTGCCCTTTGGGGAGCGATGGCATTTTTCCTATAACCCAAACCTACCCTGGAAATTATAATTGAACTTGAAAACACCTGAGGCTGTGGTTTCAGCTGTGCAGAGGAGTAAATAGAAGTCAAATTTCAGGAACAGAGGGTTGAGAGAAACTAGAGAAAGCAGGGTAAAGAGAAAAAAATATGTTGTAATGACAGAGATAAGCCCAAATTTATTAGATGTGATGGTATAAAAATGAAATAAAATCAGGCTGAAACAAAATGACTCCGAAAGTTTAAAAACTAATTTAAAAAGATAATGTAGCAACGTTCATACAGGTAAGTTAGAACTGAAGATGAAACATATCAAGGAGGGCAGAGACAGATATTTTATATTCATAGAAAGTAAAAATGCACTAAGGAGATATAACAGTTTTGAAAATGCATACATCTAATACCATAGCTTTGAAATATTTACAGCAAGATTTCTTTGAATGATAAAGAGAAATTGACAAACCCAGAATTGAGATTTTTAACACACCCTTGCTGTAGTGGGTTGAATGGTGGCTCTAAGGATATGTTCATGTCCTCATTCCCGGAACCACTAAGTATGGCCTTATTTCGAAAAAGAGTCTTTGCAGGTGTAATTAAGTTAGGAATCTGGAGATGAGATCACCCTGGATTATCCAGGTGGGCCCTCAATGTCATCACAAGTGTCCTTATAAGAGAGAAGCAGAGGGAGATGAGATACACAGAGGAGAAGGTCATAAGAAGATGAAAAGCAGTTTGAGTGATATGGTCTCAAGACAAGGAATGTGGGCATTCAGCAGGACCTAGAAGAGGCATCCTCCGGGGTCTCAGGAAGGTGAGTAGACCTGCTGACACCTTGATTTTGGACTTTTGGCCTCCAGAACTGTGATAGAATAAATATCTATTGCTTTAAGCTACTAAGTTTGTAGTAATTTGTTATGGCAGCCACAGGAATCAAATATAATTCTCAAAAACGGACAGATCAAGTGAGAGAATAATTAATAAGAACATCAAAGATTTGAAGAGGTCAATTAACTAAGTCCAACTGAGTATTGTTGTTCTTTTTAAATATGTAAGAAAGTATGTAAAAATTAATCATGTCCTAGGCAACAAAGAAATATTTGTAATTTCCCAAGGTTGAAGTCATCGAGTCCTTATTTGGGTGCAATGCACCACAAATAGTAACCACCAACAAAAAAGGGGCAGAATATTTCCCACATACATTGAGAAATTAAAAATACCTTTAAATAATTTATGTTTCAATGAGAAAATAAAAATGGAACTAACAGTACTTAAAAACAAATGACTATAGAAGTTCTACATATGAAGTTGTGAGATAAAGCCAAGTGAAAGTTAGAGCCAGAATTGCATTTATTAAAAAACAAGAAAGATTGAAAAGAAAGTAGCTGAGCTTTCAACTTAAGAAACAATAAAAAAGAACAACAAACCAAATTCAAAGGAAGTGGAAGGACAGAAATAAGATAAGAGCAGAAATTAATGAAAGTGAAATCCAGAAATCCAGTTGAGTCAACAAAGCCAAAAGCAAGTTCTTTGAAATGATTAATAAAGTTGACAAGCTTTTGGCATGTATAATCAAGAAAAAAGAAATTAAGCATAAGTAAATATTGTGAGGAAAGCAAAAAAAGATCTATAGCTATAGATACATTTGACCTTTAAAAATTATAAAAGAGTTGAATATCTCTGTACTAATACATTAAGAACGTGGCTGATATAAAAAACTTCCTAAGATAATATAAATAATCAAAACTGACCCAAGAGCAAGTAGAAAACTTGTTCACTTTGAATGATGACCTTAATAGTATGTAAATTATATTTCAATAGAGTGGTTTCTATAAAGTCATGTAAATTATGAAGTTGAGTAAGTGCCCAATGTATCTTATTTATATAATAGGGGCCTGGTGCATGAAATTCTTGCACAGGTTGGGGGGAGTCCCTCAGCCCAGCCTGCCCCCTCTCACATACTGGGAGCCCTCAGGGGATGTCCTAGTGATGGCTTAGGCCCGCTCCCTGCTCCCCACTGCTGCAGCCACTGTCAGTCACCGCAGCCACCAAGGTTTTTTCATCAACACGGACTCCAGTCCCTTCACCATGAAAAAATGACAACTTTCTTTAGGCATCGACCCCCATCACCCTTTGATTGCCGGATTGGCCCCTCGCCCAGGCCTGATGCCTCGGCCAGAGGTGTCAGGCCTGGGCAGGAGACCCCCAGACCCCTCCAATCGCCGGCTCCACCCCTGCCCAGGCCTAATGCCTCTGGCCGAGGCTTTAGGCTTGCACAGGGCCCCCCACAGCTCTGCTGGCCGGCTCCGCCCCTGCCCAGGAGCCCCCTGGCTCAGGCCCTTCCTACACTGCTCAGGGCCCACACGGGGCCTACCTCGGAGTGACCTGGGTGCCGATGATGTTCCCAGGACCCAGGGCGCTGGGCGCCTATGTATGCAAATTAACCGCCATCTTTGTTGGGTTAATTTGCATACTCTCCTGATTGGCTGGTGAGCATATTGGAGGGACGGTCAATTTACATGTTTGTCTATTATTAGGTAAGATCATCAAGAAATACAGTGGAGCCTTGACTTATGAGTTTAATTCGTTCCGTGACGGAGCTCGTAACTCAAATTACTCGTATGTCAAATCTTAAAGTGAACAAGTGAGACACGTGATGCTGGGCTGATGTTGTGGCGTTCACTGTGATGTTCGCTGCGCCAGCTAGCGGTGGGGTATCTGAAGCTGGCTCATAACCTGAATTTTAGCTTGCAACTCAAAGCAAAAAATCGGCTGAGAGACGGCTCGTATCTCGAAAAACTCGTTAGTCGGGACACTCGTAAGTCAAGGCCCCACTGTAGTTATTTCTCAACAAGATTTGGTGAAGCTAGTCTCCAAATATTTTTGATAAAGTATCCCACGAGTAAAAATATGTTGAGCCTGCACCTGCAATATATGTATATTTATTTTTTATTTATTTATTTTTTTTTAAATTAAATCTTTATTGTTCAGATTATTACATTTGTTCCTCTTTTTTCCCCCCATAACTCCCCTCCTTCCAGCTCCCACCCCACCCTCCGCCCTCACTCCCCACCCACTGTCCTCATCCATAGGTGCACGATTTTTGTCCAGTCTCTTCCCGCATCTCCCACACCCCTTTTCCCCCCAAGAATAGTCAGTCCATTCCCTTTCTATGTCCCTGATTCTATTATAATCACCAGTTCATTCTGTACATCAGGTTATTTATTCACTTGATTCTTAGATTCATTTGTTGATAGATGCATATTTGGTGTTCATAATTTGTATCTTTACCTTTTTCTTCTTCTTCCTCTTCTTAAAGGATACCTTTCAGCATTTCATATAATACTGGTTTGGTGGTGATGAACTCCTTTAGCTTTTCCTTATCTGTGAAGCTCTTTATCTGACCTTCAATTCTGAATGATAGCTTTGCTGGATAAAGTAATCTTGGTTGTAGGTTCTTGGCATTCATCACTTTGAATATTTCTTGCCACTCCCTTCTGGCCTGCAAAGTTTCTGTTGAGAAATCAGCTGACAGTCGTATGGGTATTCCCTTGTAGGTAACTGAGTTTCTTTCTCTTGCTGCTTTTAAGATTCTCTCTTTGTCTTTTGCTCTTGGCATTTTAATTATGATGTGTCTTGGTGTGGTCCTCTTTGGATTCCTTTTGTTTGGGGTTCTCTGCGCTTCCTGGACTTGGAAGTCTATTTCTTTCACCAGGTGGGGGAAGTTTTCTGTCATTATTTCTTCAAATAGGTTTTCAATATCTTGCTCTCTCTCATCTTCTGGTACCCCTATAATTCTGATGTTGGTACGTTTGAAGCTGTCCCAGAGGCTCCTTACACTATCTTCGTATTTTTGGGTTCTTTTTTCATTTTGCTTTTCCGGTTGGGTGTTTCTCGCTTCTTCGAATTTCAAATCTTTGACTTGATTCTTGCGCTCCTCTGGTTTGCTGTTGGGAGTCTGTATAATATTCTTTATTTCAGTCAGTGTATGCTTACTTTCTAGATGGTCCTTTATCATACCATCAAGGGTCTCATTAGATTTCCTGTACAACTCATCAAGTTTATCGACAGACTCTAGAAGCCTCTTGAGAGACCTCAAAAGTGTGGTTCTGAACTCAATATCCTCCCTTGATAGTTTTGTCCTGTTTCTTTGTCTCTGCATTTTTTACGCTTTCTTGGTACACCCCCTAGTGGTCTTTGTGCGCAGTCTTGTTGTAGTTAAGCCTTGATTGTTATAGTTAATACTAGAGGGATTTGACCTCCAGGCCGACTGGCTGTGCTAATCTAGCCTTTGCCTGAGGCTATCGGGCAAATGGCTCTGTGCAGGGCTTGGGCGGGGCGGGTCCCACGGGATCAATAGGGCGGAGGAGGGAGCAGTTATGGCTGCTCTCAGTCCGTCCCCAGGGGCTCTGCCTCTCTGCCCCAGCAACAGCTGCAAACCTCGGAGGGACCCGTAGCCAGACAGTCCTGCTTCTCCCGTTTGAGTCTGGGTCCCTAGAGACTCGCCCGGATCTGGAGCTCTGAGTCCGAGGCTCCCTCCAGATTGAAACAGACAACCGCGCCCTCAGCCACCAGCCCGCGCCTCGCGCACTCCGCACCTTAGTATTTTACCTCAGCACTGCGCCTCCTCTGATTCTCGGTTCCTCCTAGTTGTAGAACCTCCATTCAGCCAGCCTTCCTGTGGTTCTGGATGATGTCCGTTCCGTCTTTTAGTTGTATTTTTGAAGTGGTTGTTAGAGGCAGCAAACTCTGGCGTTAACCTATGCCGCCATCTTGGTTTTCCTGTATATTTATTTTTTATAGTCGCCAACATGAACTACTGTACTAATATACAGTATGGAGTTAATATACCAGGAAAGCAAGCAGAACAGCTGACATCCGGAAGTGGCGTGGCACTCAGCCAAGTGTGCTGTTCTCCTGAAGGACACAATCTCACAGAACACCACCTCAGTCAAGGTTACTCTGAGAGCAGGATAGAGTGAGACCAAGCAAGCCCCTTTCCTTATGATGTCTAAGCACAGACAAAAACAAGATCACCGTGCCACCCACAGAATACCTAACAGCCCTTCTCAGTCAGGAATGAATGGTTGATAGGTTTCCAATTTACCCAACTTTTGTCTTAGTTGCCCTCCCCCAATAGATAAGTAATATGGAAGTGGCCCAACTATAGACTTGCCCTTTCCTGACAGGCAATCTATAGCGAACCTCTCTTTTAAATCCTCCTCCAAATCACCAAGTCAAAGCCCAAATCCTATAACAGGTCCTTTCTAACACCCTCTAACAGACACACCCCTCTCATTTCCCCATTGCGAGTGGTTTCCCTCATCACAATGCGTAACCAACAAAACTTGTCCGATGACAAGTGTATTTCTGGTGGCTTTTGGCTGGAGGGCATTGACAATACACATATGTAAAGTATATGAAAATTAAAAAATAAAAAATATATGAAAATAGAAATTAAAAATGATCTATAGATAAAATATACAATAGTTTAAAATAACCTATTTCTCTTTATTTATAACAGTACTGAACTTTTCTTTTTGCGGTCATTAAAATATATGAAGAAATTTTAATGATAGCAATATGATAAAATAGGCTTTATTAAAAAATCTCATTAATCTATTGTGATATGGTTATCTGAAGGCTTGATTCTAAGTTCAGCTTGTTTTAATATTGTCTTAGCTGAGACTTCACAAATATATGTACAACAAAGTGGCTGTGCTTACTAAACCATGAAACTCATTTTTGTGACAGTGAAAATTTTTCTTTATTGAACTTTATCTATATAATAATTTCAGTACAGTTTTTTAAAAAATGAAAAATAAGTTATAGTAAAAAATGAAAAAGTTACAGATTTATACTTAAAAAAATCCATTAATATATTTCTAGGAAAAAGGAATAAAAGTTTATATGTACATACCAGTTTTTTTTTTTTTTTTTTTGCAAATATTAACATTAGAGTTTCTGTTCTTAAGTCTAACTTCTTCAGATTTGTCAATGACTTTTATAAATTTTGATCTTGGCATATTTATTTTCAATACATAATATAGCCAGCTTTGTTTATCTGTTTTCACTTGTAGTTGAAGAACACCTTTTTATCATTAAATCATAGGAAGAAGGAAAAGTTATGTCTAAGATGTTAATGGGTAAGTTTGGCAAAGATTCATAAAAATCCCATTTTATGATAAATTCCAGAAATTGAGTTTATGTATTTGATAAAACTTAAACTCATTTTAAAGACTCCATCCACCAGTTATGCAATTTAAAATATATGGAATAAAAATCCATTGAAAAGATTCATTGTAATCTTTTAAACTGATTTGAACATTCTGTTTTAAGTGTGCAGACACGTCTGTGCTTAGACAAAATACGGAAGGGGCTTGCTTGGTCCCACTCTGTCATGCTCGCAGAGTAACCTTGACTAAGGTTGGCATTCTGCTTTAATAGATACCATCTTATCTATCTTGTTTCGGGCACCAAGTCATGTAATAAGGAAAACATTTCTGTATATCTGTATTCAGAAGCTCTCTGCATAACAACTCTCTTTTATACTCAGATTAAATTATACTTTACTTAGAAGGGACAGATGGAGTGTGTCTGTTTTTTTTTTTTTAAGTATTTGGATAACTGAATGCCCATTAATTGTCTTAAAAAAAGCCAAGCCAATATGGAAAACTAATTGTTTTGGTGCAAGTAAAGTGTAACTAACTTCTTTGTATTTGACACCTGTTATAAGTATCTTGCCTTCACTAAAGGATCTCTGTGAAGTAGTAGAAGGTATCTGTGGCCCCTTATTTCTTTACATATTCTGCTATTTAAAGGCATATAATCTGCACATCTCTGTAACTGGGCAGCTGTAACTATAATGCACCACTGGTCCTGACATGGGGGTGCCACTATGACCTCCCTATTGAGGCCATCGCCCCTCACTCCAGGTGACCTCGTGATTGGTCATCACATTGACCAGTGGGTGCCCCAGAATTCGTCTGTATTTCAAGCATTGGTTGTATGGCCTGGAGCAAGCCACTCACTTTCCGGCCTCAGTTCTGTGAAATGACAGTCCACACAGTCACAGTGCCTCATGGGACTGCTGAGTGGATGAAATGGAGCCGGCGAGGACACAAAGCATCCTGAATGTTGGGCTTTTGTGATTGTTTAGAGACAAGAGAATATGAGAAGTATAGTAGCAGAGACAGTACAGAGAATGGAGGAGCACAGAAGAGGCGGAATCAATACTGGGCTGGGTGATGGTACCCTTTTGCTTCTTGGGGGAATTGGCATTTGACTGGGTCCTCAGGGGTGGGTTTGAGTTAGTGGATGGAACTTGAGGAGAAGTGCTGCTCTGGTGGTGGAGGCAAAGTCTACAAAGGAATCAAGGTGGAGAATTCGGCTGCCCTTGCCACTGGGGGAGGTTGTCTAGATTGGGGGTGGTTGTATGTTGGGGAGGGCCATGGTCTCTCAGCAGAGGCTGGGATCACCCAGGAATCATAGTCCCCATGAGACCCCCAGTTCTTCCCCTTCTCCCACAGCATCCGTGCACTTCATACATTCTGGTTGGTTGGTCTTAGGCCCCTTTCTCCTTTCCCTTTGATTTTGCCCTTGTACTTGTCTGATTTGTCTAGGACTTAGCAGACTTGGTTACATAGAAAGGGATGCTGAATGATGATCTTTAAATTATTAATGATTTCAGCATTTTGTAATTAAAATCCTCATTTTCTGCATGGATTTTAAGCACACATATATCACAAATACAGACAGAATCTATTTAATGAATAACATTAAAACACTCAGTTCTTAGTAATGAGATTATTTCCATGTTTTGGCTGATAGTCCATATTTGATTGATTCATTTATTTATCCATTCACTCAGTAAATATTTTTGCCCCCTGACAATGGGTAAAGTATTAGTACAGCTTTGCAGATGTGGCTGCCATAACTTATGGTGAAACAAATTCTCTGTGCCTGAGTAGCTCAAAATCAATCTTATGGATGATACCCTTTGACTGGGTATTTCACAGTAATTCCTAGATTCAAGCTCTGCAGGCTGGGAACAGTGTTGGCTACTAAGGGAAATGCTCTGGTGCGAAGTGGGAGTCTCCCAGGGCCTGGCCAGGAGAGCAAAGGGAGCAGTGAATTACTTTGTATGATCAAGTCACCAGGATTTCGAGGTTTCTGTATCCCTGAGGATGGAGGAGAGGATGAGGGACATGTGAGGAGGTCTTATGGCAGATTGTATTGTCCAAAGATGGGTCCCCATAATATCTCTCATCCCACAGGCTCTTCTACCAAGAGGTGGAGTCTATGTCCTCTTCTCCTTTCTTCCTCTCCTACCTCCCTTCCTCCTTTTCTCCCTCTTTTTCATTCTCTCTCTCTCTCTCTCTCTCTCTCTCTCTCTCTCTCTCTCTCTCTCCTCCTTTTGTATATAAAAAAGGATTGTATGCATAGGATTAGGAAACCAAATAATACCAAGGGGCATGTAATGAAAGCAGCAGTGCCTTGCTCTCCCCTACTCACCCCAGTCAGTTCCTCAAACAAAACTGCTTTGAAGTGTTTCTGTGTTTCAGTCTTCGGGTGGTCACCTCCGAGTCTCTAAACAAAGCACTTACTGGGCTCCCTCTTGCTTTATCAGCTCCAAATGCCATACAGGCTTCTTGCTGAGAGAGATGAGGATTCAGCCCCACACCCTCCCCCGCCTCCCCTTCGCTACCTCACTTATTTAGTTCCACTTTCGTTTAACCGTGGAACTCTAAATAATACATTTAAACATCCAATTCTTGTTACATCAGCTTGAGAAACCCACACACTTCTCTCCCTCCCCTCTTCTCTCTCACCACAGATGTTTCATTATCTGGATTCAAAAGGAAGATTGAAACAGTTTATGTACAAACTCCCCTGTGAGGGCTATACCAAGTGTCACTCCTTCAGCGAAGAGTTATGATGGACGTCAGGCAGATGCCAGGCAGCCTCTGCTTTCCTGGGTTGTCCTTCCGGCTTGGTATTTGGGGGCCAGCTTGGTATTCAGGGGGCCTGCTGAAGAGGGCAGCTCCTTTTCACTGGGCCCTCGCCAGCTTTGGGTGTGTTCTATGCAAATGGCTACCAAACGCCACTAGGGTGGCACCCTGCTTGGGAAGATCTCTTCGTGAGGGCTGTTTCAGGTTCAAAATCATTATCTTTATGAAGAAAATCTGCACCCTGGTATCAAACGCTATCCATTAGTAAGGCAGTAATGTATACTGTACAGTCAAAGTCAAGAACAGTGGTAATCTGCTTCTCAAAAAAGGGTGATGACCACGTACAACTCTAAGTGTTTTTAGATTCATCATGGATCCAAACACAAAACACCCTTGTGCTTTAGTTTGTTTCCCTTGAGCCTAGTTCATCTAAGCAAGAGTTAACCTACAATGAAGAGTGTCTCCTCCTTCCTTCTGCCACTTACTGCATCTAAATGGCTTATTAAACGAAGACCGTTGCCCATGCTACACTCACCACAGAGGAGACGATTCCTGTGGTTAGATGTAATATCTATTCATTGGTTTATAGATCCAGAACACCGCAGAGAGTTCCATGAAACCACGTGGTACAGGAGCCCTGGAGTTTGTATAATAAATTAGAACTACCTGGAAAAGGTTTCGAAGTGCCCCCTGAACTGCACAATAGATCTCGTGGGCGATCCCTTTTGCTTTTAGCAGAGGCAGAAGTAAAAAGGCTGAGTATTCAGGTGCCAGCAGCTTGTACCCCCATTTCTACACAGTGAAATTCATTCCCATGATGGGAGCAGGAAAGGCTTTGGTCTTTGCAAGTTCTGGGTGCAAGTTGCTTTTGGGGGCAATGGAGAAAACCAATGGAAAGTTAATAAATATCAAAGCTACCAATTATCCCAAACCAATGAGCAGGAAATGTCAGTTACTGGCCAATGGAATGGTGGTCATAGGGTGGGTGGAGTGAATAAGTAAACTGCAAAGACTTGGAGAAAAGGCTACATAGCTTGAAATAAAAGGCAAAACTTAAAAGTAAGAGGGAAGTCCTTGCCGTCATCTCCTAATATCCCAGCACTGGGAAGAGTAGCTGGAACATAAATGAATGAACCCCAGTGTTCCTTCCATCCCTTGTCCATGTCCTGGAAAAAGATCCCCCAAACAGAGAATAAAATCTAACTAGAGTCAAATCCAAGAACAAAATGGTGAGTTAGAAATGTGAAACACTTTAAAAATTGAGAAAAAGACAATGTCTAAAACTAAAGTAATTTAAAAACTACTCGGTGATGTAATGGAATGATCACCAGGCTGGAAACCTGAGTTCTCTACCACATATTTTTCAACTGGATATATGCCTCCAGGAGGCACTTTAAATTGGTAGAGACGGCAAAGAATATACGATGAATGGTGGGGGAACAATCGGTAAGGTAATAGGAAAAAATATTGTGGGATGTCAAGTCATACCATACGACTAAATCAATTCCAGTTGTATTAAAAAGTTAAATAAAAAAGTGATAAACGTGGTAAGCTGTAGGAAAATAGAATTGTGTACTTACTGTGTTTCTGGTGAGAGAAAATTTTTATTCAAACTTTTTTTGGATTAGTGGGGAAGTTGTATTTACAAGATAAATTGAAAAATACTTAAGCAATACACAGACTAGACCCCCACAATCCCAGTGCCCCTCCTCTGCCCCCAGGGGAGCCACTGGTAGATCCTCTTCTAGATTCTTTGGATATAAAAGGTATCACACCTTATGAATTTCTCCTAGACTTGTAGTTTTCATTCAACATTGTTCCTTGGAGAGCTATCCATTTTAGTGAATATTGATCCTTTATTTTTTAATTGATCAATGCAGGTTATGAAGACATATAGGACAGTATACCTTGAAAATCCAGGGGGAAAGTGATTTCACACTAGAATTACACTAGAATTCTATGCTGAAAATATCCGTCAAGGTTGAGGGACACTTAGAGACATTTTCAGACATGCCAGAACATAATTTACTTTCCTGTGTTAGGGAGTTACTAAAGGGTGTGCTCCAAGACTAAGGAGCAAGGAGGCAACAAAGTGGGTGCAAAATGTAGATGACAGTGGAGCACCCAGAGGCTTAACCTTCCTCAATTATTATTTCTCCCTCCCTCCCTCCCTCCCTCCCTCCCTCCCTCCCTCCCTCCCTCCCTCCCTCCCTCCCTCCCTCCCCTTCTCTTATCTCCTGCTTTCTTTCTTCTTCAGAACCCTATCCCCTCATTTCAGGGTCTCTACAAAGCTCCTCCACTTTATTATCCAAAGCAAATCATTCCTCTCTTTGTCTTCCTGACCCATACTGGTTCTTCCTTGGGAAATTCTCTTTTACTTTTATAAATAGTCAAGTCCTTCTATTTGAAATTTTCTTCCCCCTTCCTACTCTGCATGGCCATTTAACATTGTGCAGACAGTTAACTCCAGCCACTACCGTCAAAAGTTACTCGGCAAAAGAAACCCTTCTCTGAGCAAAGCCAGCTTTCAGATTTATTTTTCAATGTTTTTTTTTCTGTCTGTGAACTTATTAAATTCTGCTTTTTCTTATAATTCTTCATGTATCTTTCCTTGAGTTTACTTTGTGCTTGCCCAGTTTTATGAGTTGGAAGCTTAATTCATTTATATCCATTTATTCTCTGTGTTTCTTCTCTTTTTAATCAATAGAATGGAAGCGTTTTCTGCTGAGCTTTGCTTAGCTTTTTCCTATGGGTTCTTGCTGTGACCATTTCATTATTGTTTCTTAGACATTTTGTATTTCTGTTTGCTTATTCTCTTTCACTCAAGGATAATTTAAGGGCATTTCCCCCCCCTCCCAGGCTTTTTTTGTATTTTGATTTCAGTTTCAGTTTCTAGTTTTATTGCAGTGTGATCATGGAAACTTTTCTGCCCTGTTTTACTTTCTGGAGATTTTCTTTTTGTCCTCACCGCGTTCAATTTTTATGACACTTTCACGAGCACTTGAACTGAAGATATTTTCTTTCAGGGTGTGTGTGTGTGTGTGTGTGTGTGTGTGTGTGTGTGTGTGTGACTGTTGGCATATGTGTGTGCGTGTATCTATAAACCAGGCCTACTTTATTAATTATGCTGTTTAGGTCTTCTGTAATTTATTTTTGGTCCGCTTTATGTATCAAGGGCAGAGGGAGGGCACAGAAATTCAGGACTGTTGTATCTCTTTTGTGGAATTATACCATTTAGCCTAATATAAGTGCCCATTTTTGTCTTTTTAAAAAATGCTTTGTGGTCTGCAGTCTGTCTTGTGTGGTCACAACCCCTGCCTTTTTTTGGTACTTGAGTTTAGAAAGCCTTTTATTCATAAAGACTGAAAAGCCTTTATGAAATATTTTGTTTTTGGAATGGCTCGTGTGTGCAGCTTAGAGTTGGTTTTTGCTTTGGCATTGACCTTTCCCTCACCCGCCTCCCTCCCTTTTTTCTTCCCTCCTGTCAATCATAGGTCAGTTAAGCTCATTTACCTCTATTACTGGTAGATGGCTTTGCTCTTAATATTATTTTACATTATGTTTCTAATTTTATGCATTTATATAAAGTCATCCACCAGGTGGACTGTTTCTTCGAAAATCTTCCCGAAGTTTAGGAAAGTTTGTACTTTTATTCTAATGGTTACTTTTATAAAATTAACACCCGCAGCCTTCTATTTATTACACAGTGTACATTGTTCCTCTCAGTAAAATAATGATAAAGTCAGTGTGTGCCCCTTCTCTCTCCTGACACCCAGTGTTAGTCAGTAATACCCATCTGTCATAGTATTTATCCTTACAAGGCAGCTACGTTTATACTTCTACCACCCTCTGTGTTGGCTGTAATGACCTTTGCTTCTTGGTTTTAAAAAATGAGGCAGTCAGTGAACTTACTCTGCCTTTTACTTTCTCGTCCCTTTCTTCTGCTGACTATTGCTTTTATATCATTTCTGAATTGTCATGGCAGATACATCTACTTCTGCTCTGTGACCCTAGTCCACACATTTGTTTTGGTCTTATATTACATTAAATATATCTGACGCTCACCACTAGGTTCTTTGCCATGTGGTTTTCCTAGTTATCTTTTGGTCAGCTGAAGTTTGTCCTTTACTAGCTTTCTCAAGGACTCCTGGTAAAAATACACCCTGATTTCTTTCAATTAAACACAAATGCACCCTTTATACTTGAAGGACAGGTTGTACTTTTACCATGAAAACTTTATAAAGGCTGTTCCATTATCTTTGGTGTCTAATGGTGGATAAATCTGAAACACGATTGATTTCTTTGTCTGGAAATGTTTTCTTTTTTTAAAGTCCAGGAACTTTGCTATGATTAAGTCTTGATGTTAGTCATTTCATGGCAACATTCCCCCCTGGTACACAGTATTGCATTCTTCTTTTTTTTTATTTCATGAATTATGTCATTAAATATTTTCTTGGTTACATTGCTTTGGGTTTCTTGAGGGACTCCAGTTACATGTATGTTGAATCTCCTTTACTTGTCTTCCAGATCTATCATTTTTCTCTATAATTAAAAAAAACCCCACACAACCACTTTCCTTTAATTTTGTTTTATAAAGTTTATTTTTCTCATTATTCTTTATGTTTCTTAGTGAGTTTCTAGAGTATCAGACTCATTTCCAATCCTTTCAATATGTATTCATTTATTCTTAGACCGGCTCTGTTGAATGATCATATCTTTCCTAGAATCCTGTGTTTCTCATCTTCCTTTATAGAGATAATGGTCAAATTGCATATTCTAAAATTCATGGGGAAATAGTTAATTTTTTTTACTCGCTCTGTGCTATTTTTTTCTGGTGAGCCTTCCTCATCTATGACACATTGTGTTTCTCTTTCTCCCATAATCTCCTAGGTCATCTTTGTATTAATGCTGCACTGACTCTTTTTTCATCATTCATCATTGAATGATCATATTTTCCTTGACCAGCTGGTAAGTGGTTCCTGTGTGGGGATGAGGTACATTGGGGCTAAGACAGCTTTTCAAAGACAGACTACTTCTTGGAAACATGGCTTTTTGTGTGATTTGTAATGTCAACCCTACTCTGCTTCTTTCAGCCAGACACCATCAAGGAGGGCTTTAGCCCCTGGCTCTGCCTCTCTCCCTCCTCTCACAAGTACCATTGTTTACAAGGAACCCACCTGGTATAGGAGGTGCCTCCTGGGGGCATTTTGTGATTCCTGGCAACACTGTGTCTTCTCTCAACCCTGTATGTTTTTCTTTTTACTTCCTTCCATGTGGTTCTGCTCAGTTTCAGCTGCATTTGTCAATCTTTACATGAACTTCAAAGTCCATTGATTATACTTTTCCCCGAATTTCACTGAGAATGGAGTTTCTGTGTTGTTTTGGTAAAGCTTCTTGTTGCTTTTATGATTTCTAGGAGTAGAAGGTGAGAGATATAGACTTACATGTCCACACCTAAAGTTCATCTATATTTTCTTAACCTTTATGATTTTATTTTTGACATAAAACTAAGCCCTCAGGCATTTTCTTTTTGTAAAAGATGAGGTTGAGGTCTGATAGATATTTTCCTAGTTGTCCCAGTATCTTTTATCGAATAATCTGATCTTTGTTATTTGTTTTGAAATGGCATATTTACTGTATGCTGCAATAGTTTATTTACTCTTTTTGGAATGCTTTATTATGTCTGTTCTTTCAGTTACTATTACCACAATATTTTAATACTGAATATTTATAACCTGCTTTGTGTATCTACTTTTTCAGAATTTATTTGCTTTTTCTGCTACTCTTCTAGATTTAATACAGTAAGGTATATTTTGAATCTCCCAAGTGGGGATATGTCTTGTATTATTTTCTGTGTTTGTTGAAATATGGAATTCTTTCAACAGTAGAGAAAGAATTTTTATTTTCTGAGGTTGATAGTTTATAAAGCACAATTTGAGAAATGCCACTCTAATATTTTAACAGTAAACATCACACTGTTGGTTAAAAAAAAGAGATATCTAAAATGTTAAAGAAGTATTGTTCTATTCCTATTTTTCTGATTTTTTTTAAAATAAGGAAAGATTTTACATCTAACATCTATTGAGAAGAATAATTTTCCTCCCTTAGGCTATTAATATAATGAATTTATGTCCAGAATTTATTTCTCATGATAAATCATCTATACATTCCTATTACAAACTATCTGTGTTTGGGTATGTTATTATTTTGATGTATTTCTAGATTTGATATGCTAGGATTTTTGCATCTATACTTGTGCAATTAGTTTTCAATTATCTTGATCATGTCTTGATTTTAGGTGGTTCAAGCTTCTTAAAATAAAATGAAACACTTTCTTTTTTCTTTTCTGACACAGTTTATGATGAAAATTATCAGTTGCTCAAGAGTTTGATGTAGCTTGCCGGGGAACTCATGTTGTGCCCGTCTCTGTGGGGGATACTCTTTGACCTAATATTCAGTTTCTTCTGCCGTGTGTCAGCCATTGGACCGCCTGGGTCAAAGTGTGCCTGTTCCAGCTACGCGTGTGGGGAAGGTTCTGAATCATTATAAACTTCTTCGCCATCATCTGTACAAACAGGAATAGTAACGGGACCTGCAAAATGAGGTTGTCAAGACAATACAAATAAAGCACTTACCCAAAGAGTACCTGATACTAGCAAATGCTGGATAAACATTAGCTGTTTTCTTACTCTTGGTCTAATCAGATTTGCTCCCTTTTCAGGAGTTAATTTTAGTAATCAGAATATATCTAGATAATTAACCTTTTCACTGAGAGTTGAACACATTACCGTAGTCATTCATAGTGTTTACTTACGATTTTATTTTATTTTTTAAAAAATATATTTTTATTAATTTCAGAGAGGAAGGGAGAGGGAGAGAGAGATAGAAACATGAATGATGAAAGAGAATCATTGATCAGTTGCCTCCTGCACACCCCCTACTGGGGATCGAGTCCACAACCCGGGCATGTGCCCTGAATGGGAATCGAACCTTCACCTCCTGGTTCATAGGTTGATGCTCAACCACTGAGCCACACTGGCCAGGCTTTGCTTACGATTTTAAAAAGCATTTTCTCCATCTGTGGTTGCGATTCCTTTTTAGTTCTTAATAACATGTTTTTGTGTTTCTCTCCTGCCCCTCATTTTTCTTGGTTAATTTAGTTTGGGGTTTGTTTATTTTATTGGTCTTTTAAAATATTGGATTTCTTTATCAATGCTGTTGTTTTTCAGTCTTTCATTTCATTAATTTTTGGTTTTAACAATATTGTTTAGCTTTAATTCCCGCTTTCTTCGTGTGGCTATTGTTGATGTTTTTTCTAGCTTTTAGAGTACATTGCTTACTTCATTGATTTCTACTTCTTCTTGTTTAGTAATAAGTAAAACATGTAAAGTTAGGACTTTCTCTCTCAGTGTTGAACATTTAATTAATATGAAGTAGGGGTCAACAAACTAAGGTTACAGGCCAAATCAGTCTGTTGCCTGTTTTGCTAAATAAATTTTATTGGAACACATCTATGTTCATTCATTTATGTGTCCAATATATTCATTTATGTGTCCAGTATATGGCTGCTGTCATGTGGCAGAACTCAGTTGCAAGAGAGACATGTGGCCTACAAAGCCAAATATTTACTACTAGTGGCTTGGTGCACAAATTTCGTGTGCAAGGGGTGGGTACCCACCAGCCCAGCCTGCACCCTCTAAAGATTGGGGATCCCTCTTGCAATCTGGGACCGCTGGGACCACTGGCTCCTAACCACTCACCTGCCTGCCTGCCTGATCTCACCCCTAACTGCTCTCCCCTGCCAGCCTGATCGCACCTAACTGCCTCTGCCTGCCTGATCGCCCCCAACTGCCCTCCCCTGCCGGCCTGATCTTGTCCCCAATGGCCCTCCCCTACTGGCCTGATCTCGCCCCCAACTGCCCTCCCCTGCCGGCCTGATTGCCCCTAACTGTCTCTGCCTCGGCCCCCACTACCATGGCTGTGTCCGGAAGGAAGTTGGAAGTCTGGAAGATGGCCGGTCGACCTGGTCTAATTAGCATTTTACCCTTTTATTAGTATAGATAGATTATATAGGATAGGATTGCTTAAATGGGGGGGGGGAGCCTTTTTCAGCAGGGGGAGATGCTCTTGGCAGACAAAAATACATAATCCCTATATATGGACTGATAGCCAACCATATGCACTATACTGCCAAACGGGTCATTAAAAAATTGAACCGCTTTCTTACACCTTACACCAAACAGCTGTTGCCCTTAAAACCCCTCCTCAGCCCCCACCTTAGGTTCTGCCTTCGTAGTTCACCCAGATTAAGTTCTGATTGGTCGGTTTCTATGCCAGTTAGCGTCAAAAGCTCCTCCTCCTAGGCAGCCATTGGCTCCTCGTAGTTCACCTAGATTAGGTTCTGATTGGTCAGTTTCTATTCCAGTCAGTGTCTCTGGGCCTATCTCCAGGCCTGATCAAAGAGGTGGGGCTGATCAGCAGCCCCTGCAGCTGCTGGTGAGGCCCGGAGAGAAAGAGAGAGGCAAGGGCTGATCAACAGCTGCCATGGAGGCTGTGGATCAGACCCTGATTCTCTCTCCAGGCCTCTCTCCGGGCCTGATCCACAGCCCCCTTGGCAGTCAGAGCTGGGTCACCAAGCCCCCAGTGGCAGCAGTCAATGCTGGTTTGCCGCGGCGACCCAGCACTGACTGCAGGACTGACTTCCGGTGTTCAACCGTCCATTTAGTCATTTTGGACATTACGGACCCTGGCTCTTTATATATATAGATGGGCCCCTTTACATAAAAAGTTTACTAGCTTCTGCTATAAAGCATTCCATAGTTTTTGAGTTATAATTTTGTCATTAATTTTATTTTTGTAATAGTCTAATTATAGTCTCTAAAAGTTATCTAGGAAAATGTCTTAATTTCCAGGTGGTTTAAATTTTCTTGTTTATAGCTTTGTTAATTTCTATTTTTATTGCATTTGGCCAGAAAATGTTACCTAAACAACTTCTTCTTTTTCTTTTCTTTTTAAAAAGATGTGCTGAGTTTTCCTTGTATGGCCTAAAAATATGACCAATTTTTATAAATGTTCCAAAGACATTAAAAAATGATGTCTATTCTCTAGAGAAAACCAATTTGGTATTATTGACCTCCTTATTCCCTTCTATTATTTGAATCCTAATTCCTTATTTGTTATTGTCCATTTAAAGATCGACAACTCAAGATAAAGCTGATTATGGTTTTTGTTTCTTCTTATGTTGTGTGGTTTATTTTGGTGCTAAGTTACCTATAAAGGTTTGCGATGCAAACATGGCAGAAAACAGACTGGAAAGCACCTGGTCCCTGGGGCTTGTCCTTTGGCTGATCTGGGGAGACCTGCCACCACTGCCACATAGACAAGCCCTGGCTAACTGCTGGATGAGAAGATACACATGCTCAATTCCTACTGTTGGCCCTGCTGACAGCTAGCCAGCCCCAGTGGCAGACCATGGCAGCCAATCCCAAATGAACAGGGAGCCCAGCTGAGACCATTAGAACTGCCTAGTTGAGTCCAACCCAAGAGAATAGTGATCTAGATAAATGGTTGTTGCTTCAGGCTACCAAGTTATGCATGGCTGGTTACATAGCAAAGACTAACATGTTCACTGTGAATTTTGCTTTCATCAATATAAACTAACTTTCTTTGTCCAGAGAAAAATCTTCCCATGTATTTATTTTAACCATATTGTTTTGCTTTTTAAAATTTATATATTTTTGTTTCTATATAAGGTGTACAACACGTTGACTTGATATACATATATATGGTGAAATGATTTACTACAGTCAAGGTAATTAACATATAATTTCCTTACACAGTTGTGTGTGTGTGTGTGTGTGTGTGTGTGTGTGTGAGAGAGAGAGAGAGAGAGAGAGAGAGAGAGAGAGAGAGAGAGAGAGAGATGAGAGTACCTTAAATCTACACTGGGTCTTGAAGCTGAGGTTCTCAGTCCTACAACCACAAATAACTGAATTCGGACAATAACCAGTGAGTTTGGAAGAAGATCCCAAGCCTCAGAGGAAATAATACCTGGGTTTAATCTGATATGACCAGATCAGAGGGCTCAGCTAACCCATGCCAGTATACCTGACTCATGGAAACTGTGAGATAGTAAGTGTGTGTTGGTTTACTGGTAGGCAACTAAGTTCCTTGTTATTTGTTACACAGCAATAAAAAGTAATTACACCTCCATATTTCTAAATTGATTTTAGGCATCCTATGTACATCTTCCTCTGATGGGTGAAGTGTTAGTTCCCTTACAACACTTGATCTCTCCTCTTTTATACTCCATTAGAGTTTTAACAATGGGCTGACCAGGCTAATTGATTTCATATTTGCCCCAAGAGTGCATCTTAACTGAGCATTGTAGCTCAAGGCTTCTCAGTTTTATCTTTTAATGGTTGGTGATGAGGACAGTTCTATTTTCTAACCTGCAAATCCTGGAATTTATGGCCTCTCCAAACTCTCTTTCAATTCTGCTTGCAAAATGGCTATTTCTTCTGTGAGCTCATTTCCTTCTTATTGTGCCTTGTCAAAAACAGCCATTATCAAATACCCAAAGTTATCAACACTTGCTTTCCCACTTTGCTAAAATCACAAGTTCATTAGTTATACTCTCTACCTTCTAGGTTATCACAAGTGATAGCTTTATTAATGCTTCTCTGTTGCATAAAACCCCTTTAATGTCCTTAACTGTCAGTTTTCTTGCCACTTGCCACTCTATCCTAAGGACCATGCACAAATTTTGTGTTTTATTATGGTGGCATCTCACTTTTGGTGTCAGTCTTTGAATTGTTCAGTTCTTCTACCATGAAAACCAAAACCAAAATCAAACAATTAAACTTGTGTCTTACAGTAACAAAGGTTTATTTCTGCTTAGGTGACTATGAGCTGACTGTGGGTCTGCTCTTTTCCGATACCTGCAGCCCCTAACTTAGTTGCCTAATATTACATGGTGGTTTAAGCAATGAATCTAAACTTCTGCTTGAAAAGGTCACATATCACATCTGCTCACATTTATTGGCCAAAAGAAGTCACATGGCCAAGCTTGTTATCAATGGGTCAGGCATGTGTAATGTCCCCTCAGGGTGGGGAGTATCGAGGCTAGTAATGAGCATATACCTGGGGACCATAGCCAGCATTTATAAACGGTGAGAGTTATTTGTAAGACACACAACCAAAGAATGATTAGTTTCTAGAGTACTTAAGGAACATCTGTAAGTCAATAGGGAAAGGCAAGAAACCAATAGAAATATGGCAAAGGGGAAAGCAAAATGCTTGTAAGCATATGGAGAGATGCTCAATTTCATTAGTAATCAGAGGAATGCATTAAATACAGATCTACCCAAATGTCAAAAACTAGAGTTAGGAAATATCAAATATTGACTTAAATGTGGGAACTCTTTGTGTTGTGTGGGTGAATCTGTATATTGGGGCAGCTATTCTGGAGAGTAATTTGGGAGGAATAAGTGGAATGACAGGCTGAGTAAAATGATGACTGTGTTCTAGACTTGAATGATCTAGATTTTGGGGATGATCATCACTTCATCTTTCCAGTCCCCCTCCCTCCTCATTCAGTAGTTGGATGGTGAGCAGACTCCCATTCCACCAGACTGTAACATTTGAGAGGGTGGGACTATGTCTGTTTTGCTCATTACTGAGTCCTCTGTATTGTATACAGTGCTTAACACAGGTGGACACTTAGTATGTGTTTGGTAAGTAATTGCATGTTTTAAAAAATGCATTTAAACCTAGTAACTTGCCTCCTTTGGGGCAGGAATGTGTGGATTTTTTAGTGTATACTTGTACTGTCTGAGTATTCCTTTGGACTGAGTTGTGTTCACATGGCTGAGTCTAGAGTCAGAGTGGGAGAGAATTACCGAGTTACTTGGCAAAAGGTGAGGCTACAAGATGGGTAAAGAACTAGGCCATTAGTGCATGAACAGCACCCCATTTTACAAGAATGGAAACAAAGGCATAGAGGTGAAATGACTTTCTCAAGGCCTACAGCTCCTTAGTGGACAAGTTGGGATAAATACCCATGTCACTCATCTATCTAATGTGTGTGTATTTTTTTAAAAACTTCATTATTTGAGATTATTACAGATGTCCCTCTCCCCCCCCACTCCCCACACCCATAGCCCTCTCCACCTGGTTCCCACTCCACCCCAGGCCTTGGCCACCCTGTTGTCGGTGTCCATAGGTAATGTATATATGCATATAAAATATTTGTTTAATCTCTTCCTGCCCCACCCCCCCCTTCCTTCTGAGAATTGTCAGTCTGTTCCATTTCCATGGCTCTGATTCTATTTTATTCACCAGTTTATTCTGTTCATTAGATTGCTTATTCGTTTAATTTGATATTTAGATTCAATTGTTGATAGATATGTGTTTGTTGCCATTTTGTTGTTCATATTTTTAATCTTTTTCTTGTTCTTCTTCCTCTCTTAAAGAAAACCCTTCAACATTTCATATAATACTTGTTTGGTGGTGATGAACTCCTTTAGCTTTTTCTTGTCTGTGAAGCTCTTTATCTGACCTTCAATTCTAAATGATAGCTTTGCTGGGTAGAGTTATCTTGGTTGTAGGTCCTTGCTATTCATCACTTTGAATATTTCTTGTTACTCCCTTCTGGCCTGCATAATTTCTGTTGAGAAATCAGCTGACAGTTGTATGGGAACTCCATTGTAGGTAACTAACTTCTTTTCTCTTGCTGCTTTTAAGATTCTCTCTTTGTTTTTTGCCCTTGGCATTTTAATTATGATGTGTCTTGGTTTGGTCCTCTTTAGGCTCTTCTTGTTTGGGATTCTCTGTGCTTCCTGGACTTGTAAGTCTATTTATTTCACCAGGTAGGGAAAGTTTTCTGTCATTAGTTCTTCAAATAGGATTTCAATATCTTGCTTTCTTCTTCTGGCACCTGCATAATGTGGATGTTGGTATACTTGAAGTTGTCCCAGAGTTGTCCTTACACTATCTTCATATTTTTGGATTCTTTCTTCTTGTTGCTTTTCTGGTTGGGTGTTTTTTGCTTCCTCATATTTTAAATCATTGATTTGATTCTCGGGACCCTCTAGTCTAATGTTGAATCCCTGTATATTATTCTTTATTTCAGCCAGTGTATGCTTAATTTTTGACTGGTCCTTTTCCATTTTTTTTTTTGGCATCATCACTAAGTTCCTTGAAAGTCTCACTAAGTCCCTTGGAGGTTTCTAGAAGATTCCTGAATAACTTTATAACCGTGGTTTTGAACTTCATATCCAGTATTTTGCTTTCTTCCATTTCTTTCATTTGTGATATGTTTCTTTGTCTCTGCATTTTGGCTGCTTTCCTGTGTTTGTTTCTATGTATTGGGTAGAGCCGCTATGTATCCTTGAGTTGGTAGAATGGCCTTGTGTAGAAGGTGTCCTATAGGGCCCAGTGGCTCAACCGCCCCAGTCACCTGATCTGGGAATTCTAGGTGCACCCCTTTGTGGGCTGTGTGCACAGTCTCATTGTAGTTGAGACTTGATTGCTATTGGTGTCACTGGGAGGAATTGACCTCGAGGCCAGTTGTCTGTGAGGACCAGGTGCGACTACAGTGGGAGAGCTTCTGTGCAGGAGACACCCCTATGGAGCAGGACTTGCTTCAGTGGGGCTTTGGTGCTCATTGAGTCTGCCCCTTGAATGTGGCGCTTATGGATGTATAGAGTTGTAATCTGGTATGGTCTGACAGTGACCACTGGGTACAATGGCTCTTGGGTCTCCAGGGAGGTGCAAAGTGAGCCACTGCCTGGGGCCACCCAGCAGGAGCTACAGAGAGATCTGCAGATTTCTTCTCTATGTATCTGGTTTGGAAGAGCCCAGATGAGGCCCAGCTGTGAAGCAAGGCAGGTTGGTGCCAGTGCTGGGTCTTGGGCCTTTTATTGATAGGTTTGGGGCTCCCTGACCCAGCTGCAGCTTGTTTGAGAGATTTTAGTCTGAGCAAGGACAGGCCATTCATATGCAAAAGCTGCTGCACACAGCTTCAGTGGAGTTGTAAATTGGGTGAAGTGGGGTCTCAGGGAATCACCAGGGTGGAGAAAACAGAAATGGCTGCCAGTCAGCCCCATGACTGGGAAGTCCCAGCTTAGGAACAATGACCCCTGTGAGCATCTCTGTCTGGGAGAAAGCCGCCCCCACATTCCTTTCCTGATGCCAGACAATCCAGTTCCTCCTCGTATGTGTCTGGGTCCCCCATAGACTTGCCCTGGTGCTGGAGCTCAGAGGAAGTGGGACTTTGTAAGTTCAGTTCATGTGCTGGCCTTTTAAGAGGAACAGCTGGGTCTCCAGCAGCCTCTGTGTCACTGAGCCCCAATACATACAGGTTTTTATAGCCTGTAGTTATGGGACTTCTTTTCCCAGCTCTGAGACCCTGGGCTGGGGGGTCTGGTGTGGGGCTGGGACCAGTTGCTCCTCAAGGTGGCCTCCGCCGAGAAGATTTCCCTCCTGATTAAAAAAGTGGCACACATGGGTGTCGGACCAGCCATTCCACACCTCCTTCCCTCCTACCGGTCTCACTGTGCTTTGTTCTTTACTTCTCTAGTTGTAGGACTCCCAATCAGCTAGCTTTCCAGCAGTTCTGGATGATGGTTGTTCTGTATTCCAGCAGTAATTTTGATGTGTTTGTGGGAGGCGGCTAGTACAGGTGTTTGCCTATGCCACCATCTTGGTTCTCCTAATGTGTTCTTAAGTTACAAATATTACCCATATTTCTATATATTTTGGATAACATGTAAGTCCTTTGGGTCTAAATTTATTTTACATGAATTTAAGAAATTGCTTAAAATTTCCTCTCTATTTGGTGTTGTGGGTGATATAATTGAAAGCTTAGAGAGAAAAGACAGAAATGGCTTTAGAAAATTTGCATACCCACATACAATGTGTAGACGGGTAAAAAAATGGGAGATTTTAGGGAAAGTAGGCTGTATTAGGCTCTTCTTTAGGTTTAAGTATCTTTAGTCTTTTCTAACATCAATGCCGATTGGGCCTTTTATATGTTTATTTTGAAAAATAAGCCCAAAGGGCTTTCGCTGCTCCTTTACAATTTACAGCACTCTGGCTCTAGGAGGAATTTCAGACCATGCACTATCTTTGCCATATGTCATTCAAGATGAATCCTGCTTGTCTTTCTATGTGTCTCTTGCTGTCAGTGATGGAGGTATTGATATGGGCAAGTTTCAGGTTGTTGTCAAATATTATCCACTCAATCAAAACTTATTAGGATCTCTACTATGGAGGAATGTCTTTGGGGATTTGGGTCAAATCTTTGGCACTAAAATACCTTGAGTGCACAGGATCTTACCTGGGGCAAGCATTCCATTTATAGTTAATGGACATAAGAAAAAGACATTTGGAAATTTTGACACAAAAGTGAATTGTAACCTTATTGGGGATGGACCAGGCTGGGGGAAATGACTGGTGCTAATGACATCTGTGACACTCAGATGTTTTGGGTTGAAGCCCTGGGAAGGGGTGGGTGTTTTACACAGGTGATCCCCAGGCAGCAATGGCAATTTGTTGGCTTCTGAACTTGTGGGCCTCCATGTTGCATTGGAGAAAATAGTTCTTTTACTGGTCAAAGATTTTTTTAGTTCCAACCATGGCCAATCATCACCATTTGGTCCTAGGGACCTGGGATTTTATGTGTCCATTTCTACATAGGCTTTATATTGCAACCACTACTCTAGTAATACTCACCATGGATATAAATGTATGAATGGGGGTAGGAATGTGTTTTAGCACAAGCTTGCCATTTGCCTCTTTTTAAAAAATATATATTTTTATTGATTTCAGAGAGGAAGGGAGAGAAAGATAGAAACAACAATGATGAGAGAGAATCATTGATTGGCTGCCTCCAGCATGCCCCACATTGAGGATCAAACCCGAAACCTGGGTATGAGCTCTGACT
Organism: Myotis lucifugus; assembly: GCF_000147115.1. Taxonomy (NCBI): domain Eukaryota; kingdom Metazoa; phylum Chordata; class Mammalia; order Chiroptera; family Vespertilionidae; genus Myotis; species Myotis lucifugus. The sequence goes on along the minus strand of NW_005871201.1, from coordinate 2,773,368 downwards.
GAGAATCGAACCATGACCTCCTGGTTCATAGGTTGACGCTTAACCACTGAGCCACAACAGCTGGCGCCCCTTGAGTTCTGAGGTTTTTTTGTTTCTTTGTTTGTTTGTTTTTTATCCTGCCCCATTCTTTATTCTCTTCCACTTCTATCCTCCCATTGCCTAGCAGGGGAGCTTTCTGTTGTAATCTCAATACTTTCTCTTGGACTTAATTCTTGGCCCATTTTTCTTATAATGACCATGTGGTTGGACTCTTAGAAAAGGCTTCTGTTTGACTTACCTGTTTATTGTATATTTGAGCATGAGCACATAAATGAGGGAAAAAGGCAATTTTTTTACTATTTGTTTTTACTACATGTATATATGGGGTGATTTTCTAAACAGAATAATGTTCTTCTAACCATAGGAAATGGCATATTGTGTTTATTTTAAGGCAGGACTCCTATAATAATAAAGTTACATTCGTACATAACATTTGTTAAATATTTAATATCAATGGTTCATTTTTAACCCTCGATTTTTAGGCTGATATTAATTATCATCATCATTTATTTAAAGAGCATAGAGGCATCTAGGATTTAAGAGAAGTCAAGTGTCATTACAGAGGGTCAAGGGCAAGTTGGCCCCATGAGCTCTGATTATGTGCTGAATGTGCCAGGAGGTCTACAGACCTGTGGCATCAGACAAAGCAGCATTCCAAGGGAGTGACCACTGAACCCCATAGCAAGCCGCTCATGGATCAGTTGACTTTGTTGAATTTTTAGAAAATGAGAGTGTAATGAATTCCAGATGGGGAGATTATTAGTTCTGCAATGTTTTAATTCTTCTTTACAGAGCATGTACAATAGCACTGCATTAGCCAGGGTTCTTAGGAGAAACAGAACCAATAGAATGTATGTATATATAGTAAGAGATTTGTTATAAGGAATTGGCTCACATGATCATGGAGGCTGACAAGTTCCAAGATCTGCAGTTGGCAAACTGGAGGCTCAGGAGAGCCAATGGTGAAGTTTTAGTCAGAAGGCTGGCAAGCTTGAGACACAATGAAAGCGGATATTTCAGTTTGAGTCTGGAGGCAGGAACAGACTAATGTCCCAGCTTGAAGGCAGGTAAGTAGGAGGAGTTTCCCTAATTTGAGGGAAGGTCAGTCCTTTACCTCTATTCAGATCTTCCACTGATTGGATGAGACCCACCCACAGTAGGAAGGACAATCTGTTTAGTCAGTCTACCAATTCGAATGGTAATCTCATTTAGTAATACCCTCACTGACACATCCAGAATAATCTTTGACAAATGTAATTCAAATGGACCATAGCAGATGGAAGTCAGACTGGAACAGAGCAAGAAGAGGGGAGCAGAGAGCCTCTATGGAAATGGGTGATGGATGAGCTGAAGTGAGGGGTGGGGCAGTTACTCAAGCTATTTAACAACTGGTATGGCGTGGGCACTGACACATCAGAATGGATGCTGGCTGGTATCATACCAAAGTATTCTGATTGATACCAGACCTGGGTATAGGTCTGATGGACATATTTCCCAAACAAAAAGGTAACATAGCTTGCTTGGAGCATATAGTCTTGGAAAAAAGATGATAAACCTGGGACAGGTGGTTGTTAAGTCATAGCCTATCCCTGCATGGATGGCAGTTCATTGGTACAGTGTATGAAGAAGTGAAAATCCAAGATAATGTTAAGGTCATTTGAAGGTGAACTCAAGTAAGGTTTCTCAATAGTCATATCTCTAAAGGCAGATGTGGATACTGTAACCTATTTTTGTAGCACTTCTGCAGAAAATTATTGGCTAAAGAGAATAAAATGCACTGAAGAGATGAAGCTTTCTATATATTTTAGATAACATGTAAGTCTTATCTAGCCAGACACTTCCATTAGCATAAAAAAGAATGGTCTTTTTCAACAAGATGACTGTCACAAAGGAGAAATGTAGACAGTCAAATGATTTATTTCCCCATCCATATTGAGTTTATTCATGGGGAGAGTCACCTCGTGAACTAATAATTTTCTGGGCCACAAAAAGCAGCAGGCATTTTTCTTTTCAGGAAATGCCTTTTTTTTTAATAGTGGGTTTCTTTTGGCCTAAAAAGCATCTAAGTTTATAGCTTTGATATCAAGGAAAAGGCTTCTTTCAATTGCTTTAACCTTTTTCAAAACACGATTTGTTGGGATAAATGTTCTCATGCTGAGAATCAAGGCTTTATTCAATATCTACAGTAAGTAGGCAGAACAGGAAGCAGACCACTTTCTTGAAGAGGCTTAAGAAAAATTCAAGATCACAGACTGAGGAAAGGAAATCTTTTGAAAGGTCAAGTTTAAGGACTATACAATAGGCGATTAAAAGAAGAAAAAGGAAAAGATAAACCTCACTCTCATGTTGGGTTGTGGATGATGCCAGGACTGGGGGCCCAGCACAGAACCAGCAACTCAGGAACCGGCTAAAAGGAAAGGTCTGGCAGATTATTATTATTTTTTTCCATTTGGCTAACAAAGGGCCAAATTCATGGAGGCCAGTTCAGGCAGTCAAGGTGTAGGCATGCCAGGAGTGGGTCTGGCTGGCAAGGCTCAGTGAGCTTGGGGTCAGAGAAGTTAGAGCTGAACTCACATAACTGAGGTCCATTGAGAGGCACCCCCTTCTCCCTGCATTGCATTCTCATTAGTGATGCTCCAGGCAACCCCATCTCCCCTGTGCTTCCAGCCCCTTCATGCTTCTTTACCGGACTCGGCTTGCTCTGCACTCAAAAGGCTGTCTATCCCCGCTGCAAGTTTATCAGCTCATTCTCTGTCTTGACTCTGATGTGGGCTCATATTCATTTTTGTTTTCATTCTGCCTCTTCTTAGCTTTCATTACCCACCTATGACTCCCGAAACTTGACCTTTGGCCAGGAATGATTTCTAGGTTTTTATAATTGCTTCCCACATGCTAGTACCTTGAAATGGCATTAAGGATAAAACCACATAGCATCCCTTCCAGGGGGTGTGTAGAGTCCGGGAGTGTCACGAATTCCAAGCAGCCTGAAATCTTACAAGGGAGGAATCTCTGTGGGGTTCAGGTTCATGAATGGGGATGGGAAGCAGGGAGGCCAGCTGGGGGCATGGGCTTCATGCCGGGTCCGAATGAATCACATCCAGAGCTGCTTACTTTCCAGGGAAGAGACTGCTCCCACTTACTTCCCTGCAGGCAGACAGGCCATGGGGCTGGGAGGAGGTGGGCAGAATTGATGAAACCATCCCATGCCCCGACTCGTCCTCTCTCCCCTGACTGTGGCCAACCTTGCTGGACATGTTCTGAACGGCATATATGCTATAGGATGGGGAAGTGCCGACCCACGCTCGACCCCATGAACAGGAAAACCTGTAATGTTAGGCCACACCAATAATTCTGGGTTTTCCTGTGTGGCATCGAGCATCGTTTAGCTCTAACTAAGCTCTTCTTTTCAAGATCGTTTTCAGAGCAATCCCTACAGGGGAGGTGCATTTTCCCAGAAATAGACCGATATACACGTTCTGCTCTGTACTTCTGCTGCTCAGGATATGGGATTTGGAAATCGGCACATGTCACTGTGACATCGTTGCCTGTGGTCCCCTGTGGCATGGACTTCTGAGCCTGTTAAATGGTCAAAACCCTGTGTGGCTGTTGAGCAAGTCATTTGACTTCTCTGTGCTTCTGTTTCTTTATCTTAGGATGGGGATACAGTTGTACCTGCCTTACAGGGTTGTATTAAATGAGTCCATCTGTGTGAGTAGTCACTCCCCAGCCAATCGAATGGATTGCTGGTGAGATCTAAATAATAATGTTCTGTTTTGGAGTTCTTTTTGCTAAGCACATGATTTGCTAGTTTGACTACTGCAGGCTAACACAGGAACTCCTCCTTAAGTTGTGGAGCCGTGGTCGGCACACCGCGGCTCGCGAGCCACACGTGGCTCTTTGGCCCCTTGAGTGTGGCTCTTCCACAAAATACCACGTGCGGGCGCCCATGTACAGTGCGATTGAAACTTTGTACCCATGCGCAGAAGTCGGTATTTTGTGGAAGAGCCGGTATCAATTCTGCCCACCTCTTCCCAGCCTCATGGCACACTCAAGGTGCCAAAGAGCCGCATGTGGCTCTCGAGCTGTGGTTTGCCGACCACTGTTGTGGAGGATTCGGGGAAGGTTAGTTGATGGGGAGAACCCACTGAAAGTCTCCTGAAGAGATACCTCATTAGGAAGCCCCGGATGTTGTCGTGAATATTCAAGTCATTGACGATTGGCTTAGTTCTCACCATCTTTGAGTTTTACTTTGTTAAGTACTGCTCATCAGTTTTTGAATATCTAAGTTGTTAGAGGTCGTTCACTCAAGGCCCAATGCTGAAAGTAAAAGGGAAATCAAGAAGAACCCTGGGGCTTTGCGGGTTTTTCTTAACTCGTGTCCATTTTCTACCTTTAAAAGCACTGACTTCACTTTTACAAGAGCCTGTAGAATAATCATTCCTTTAAATATTTTATATTGCATTCGGAGGTGCATTTTTCAAAGATCATTTCCTTGACATTTTCTGGGGGTATATTTCTTGGGAAATAAAATTAATACGTTTGGTCGTTGCTCATACCAATTTATTTAGAGCTATAAATAAGATAAAGATGCTTCCTGTCATTTGTACTAGAAAATATAGGGATCAGAGGAATGTCTTTGGAGGACAGGGCAAAGGATTAATAGCACTCTTCAGAGGATGCTAAGGCTGGCTGATGCTCTAAGCTGCTTTATCTGATCCTCAGGTGAATTACTCTTCAGCATGTCAAGAGAGATCCAATGGCCAAAGTGCAGGCCAGAAACACAGTGCCCCAGGCCACACACTTCATTAGGGGCCGCTGAGTGACAGAATCAGATTTCCTAGTTTTCCAGTCTATACATATCGCACAGCCTCCCCAACTGTTCACATAGATTATCTGGCAGCCAGATCTCTCTGAGTGCTTCCCTGAGGCTGAGAATGACCCTTAAGAGGTAAGAAACCCAGTCATTCTAATGGGAGCCCGTGATATGCGTGCAACCATAGTGGAAGCAATAGCAGAGAGACTGACTTGCTGCAGTCTCCTAGCAAGGAATCCTTTCATGCAATGAATCTACTAAATGCTATAGTGCTGCTGTGGGAGACATGATGGACATGCTTCTCTCCGGGAGTGGCCAGGGAACGGTGGAATAGCACAAAGTATGGGACTTTAGGGCAAGTAAAGGCAGACATGGGAAGCTGGAAGTTCAGAGAAGAGGTTGGGCAGGGAGGCTGCTGGGAGGCAAAGGGGCCACATCAGGGCCCAAAGGAAGGGAGGATGTTACCACGGTGTGGAGGAAGGCAAGGTATCCATGGCAACAGGAGAGGCGTTAGGACTAAGGGTGAGAGCCTTTGTGGGACCCTGGGACAGGGAGGAGCCGGTGTGGGCAGGGAGGGAAGCGGGGAGACAGCGGGCTGTACTCAGGCTGCAGCCCCGATCCCCAGGAGTTCAGGCAGGAAGGCAACAGGAAGCAGTAGGCGATTTTTAAAATAAATCAAGTCAGATATGAAATTGCTCAGAGGAACACAATCTTCTGAAGAACTCTTTCATAAATCCTTTTAAAAATGAAGAGAATCCGTTATCCTGTAAATGCAGTACAGACAATAACTTTCCCAATTTAATTACCTTATAAGTTTAGATTTTGTATATCACTTGCTTCCCTGAATTAGGGGACGCACACTCCATTTCTTTTATTCCATCACCAAAACAATGCCATCCTGAAAGAGAAGCAAGGCATGAAGAGAAAAGGGGAAATAAATATTCAGTAGAAGAAAGAGCATTGCTGCCAAGTACTTAAATTTTGAGTTTTGTCTCAGAACTGAAAACCAGCTTTTTATTTCTTCTTTTCATTTTTATATCAGTCTATGTAGGGTCCAAGTCACCTCAGAAATTTGGGACATTTTCTATTTTGAATTATAGATGTGAAGAAAGACATAGCGGTGATGGCTTACGAGCCGGGGACTCATGGGGTAGCTGTTAGGTGCCTTGCCAGCTGCCATCCCCTTCTCTTTCCTGTCCAAGAGATTTTCCTTATTTTCAAATCAGAGCTCAGAGTCTGCTTCAGCACCCTTCTTAACACAGTGCTCCTGGGCAGTCACTCCTAACTGAATTTGGCTTTGAGTATAAGAGTGGTTCTTACACTTCAGTGGGCATCAGAAGCACCTAGAAGTCTTATTCCAACACAGGAACTAGCCCCCACCCCCTTGGATTTAATAGGTCTGGGGGAGGCCTGAGAATTTTCTGGTGATGCCACTGGGTGGGGGGGACCACACTTTGAGAACCACCGTCTTGGATTTTAGAACAACCATCCACGGATGGCAGCTCAATTTCACCTCCTTGTTCTCTGCCACTCTTCCTTTTGATTTCTTAATTGGAATGCTTTCCAACCTATGTCAAGAAACTATCATAGTCCAGGATCACTTTTTTTTTTTTTTTTACATTCCAGTGACTAGATAGTACCTTCACTGGAATATAAGTTAATGCTTTAGAATATGAAATGAGGGATTTCAGCATATAAGAAGAGCTGGTGGGTTGACAGAGTAGACCAAAGAAGAATATACTGGAAATTTAAGAAAAGTCCCAGTGTTCACACCAGGTCAAGGGTTTGTACTAAAGGTGATGTGGCTGGTTATTGGGAGTTGAGGTGATGTTTACAAGAATGACAGGTGACTGTGTTTGTTCCTGGAGCTGATGTAAAAAAGTACCACAAACTGGGTGGTGTAAACAACAGAAATGTATCATGTTAGAGTTTTGGAGGCCAGAAGTCTGAGGTCAGAGTATCAGCAGAGCTGGCTCCTCCCAACGAGATGAAGGAGAATGTGTTCCATGCCCTCCCCTGGCTTCTGGGGTTTGCTTGAAATCTTGGATGTTCCTCAGCTAGTAGATGCATCCTCTGCTTTAATTAAAAAAATATATTTCTTTATTAATTTCAGAGAGGATGGGAGAGATAGAAACATCAGTGATGCGAGAGAATCATTGATTGGCTGCCTCCTGCACGCCCCCTACTGGGGATCGAGCTTACAACCCGGGCCTGTGCCCTTGGCCGGAATTGAATCCGGGATCCTTCAGTCTGCAGGCTGACGCTCTATCCACTGAGCCAAACCAGCTAGGGCCTCTGCTTTAATTTTTAATGTTTAACTATTTCCTTTTTGCAGCTTTACTGAGGTATAATTGGCAAGTAAAATTGTAGGATATTTAAAGTTTTTCAATGTGGTCATTTGATATACATTGTGGAAGAATTCCCCCATTGAGATAATTAATACACCTGTCACTTTTTTTTTTTTTGGTGAAAACATTTAAGTTCTTAGCAAATTCAATTATACAATACAGTATTACCACCTATAGTCACCATGTTATACATTAGATCCTCAAACCTTACTCATCTTATAATGTAAGGTTTGTATCTTTTAACCAGCCTTTCCCTGTTGCCTCCACCCTCCAGCCCTGGCAACTGCTTTTCTACTGTTTCTGTGTTTGACCTAAAAAGAAATTGATAAGTGATTTCATGCAGCAGCTGTCTTTCTCTGCCTGCCTTCATCTTCACACATGTTCTCCCTGTGCGCATGCCTCTGTGTCCACTTCCCTATTTTATAAGGACACCAGTCATGTTGGGTTAGGGCCCACCCTAATGACATCATCTTGACTATTTATAATGATCCAAGTAAGATCACAGTTTGAGGCATTGGGGCCTCATCATATGATTTTTTGAGGAACAATTCAACCCCTAATGGAGACCCTGAGCTTAGTTACTGCTCAAACCTTCTGGTCTGCAGGAGACCCGTCCACCGTGAGGAGCCGGCAGGGGCCTCGGAGAGCCACCCAGGAGCCCAGCACCCACCTCTCCTCTCACTCTGGGGATCGGCCAAAGATGCCATAGAATGCATCTGGGGACATGTTCACCACCATAAATATCCTACTCCACGGGAAAACTAGTTCCTTTCATGTTCTAGCTTTGTACTTTGAATTTTTGCACTTTGACATTATTCCATCTCAAACTGGGAGATGAGTTACTAAGCTGGAAGAAGGCATTGCTTGAAAAAGGTAGACCTTGTTATAACCGAGACTGCAATTAAGGGAGCCTATTAACTCTGGACTCTAAGACAAAGGCATGAATCTTCTGAGATGAGATGCCTGCCAAGCGCCTGCCAGGGACAATCAAAGTAGTGACCTTAGGTGTCTGTGAGGGGCCTGCGGGGGATGCGCCTCTCTGAAGTGCAGCCCTGACACTCGCCGCGGCTGCCAAGACCAGTTAGGCGGCTGGCGTTCTGATCGGAGGAGCTCTGTCTTGGCTTCACGTGGTGGATCTTTCTCTGAATCTGTCCAGAGTATTGCCCTGTTCATTAATGTGTCACTGAAACTTAAAACGCCACCTTTCTGCTTCTCAGGTAATCATTGCAGACAGGTTTGAGGTGCGCGGTGAAAAGCAGCTTCTCAGCAGAACTGGATCCCACGGAATATCGGTGGGAACTGTGCTTGGCTTTTAGCTACTTATGTTCCTGGGGTAACTGATTTACCTGGTGCAAAGGTCTACAGTGTGCGAGCTTCTTTGTAATTTCCCTTTTGAGGGGCTTTTTAAAAAAATCCTCACCTAAAGATATTTTACCATTGATTTTTAGAGAGAGTGGAAGAGAGAGGGAAAGAAAAGAGAAATATTGATGTGAGAAACACATCGATTGGTTGCTTCCTGCATGAGCCCCCACCAGGGCCCGGTCGGGGAGGAGCCTGTAACCGAGGTACATGCCCTTGACCGGAATCCAACCTGGGATCCTTGGGTCCACAGGCTGATGCTCTATCCACTGAGCCAAACTGACTAGGGCTTTGAGGGGCTTTTTGTTTGTTTCACTAATTTCTGGCCTGCGTTTCCCTGTACTCATGTACATATTTCTTCCACGAGGAGGAAGCCAGTGGGGAGGAAAATCAGTTCTGTTTTGTTTCTTTAGCACTTTCCCCCCATTGTTTTACGATTCCTCCATTCCTGGGGGTGCTGTCACCTCAGGGCATCTACTGGGCAGAGATCAAAACCCCACAGCTGGGCCTGAAGACACGTGGCTCGAGGTGCAGTGAGAAGTGGAGCTGTTGACATCTGGCTTCTGGCTTTTCTTTTTATTTCTTTCACCAGATTATTACTTTCATTTTCTCTTAGTAGATTGCTTAAAAGAAATCCATAAGCTAAGTAGAGTAAGGGTGTCTTCTCTACTCTTCTATTTCTCATTTTTGTGACAACTTGGGAGCTCTCTGTTGGCCCAGCTTTCTTTTATAAATCTTTCATTGTATCATTTGGAAGTGTGTTGAAAAGTACTCTCGTTTCGACCATAAGATCTATATACTGTGGAAATACTGCTTCACAAAAGGCCTCAGAAACATAACCATGTGCAGGATGGATTTAGACTCAAGTCTTTCTTTCAGACGAGGTGGCAGAAAAGACGCCACACAAGATTCTTATGCCCAGGTGCTGGAGTGACACGTCACCTCCTCCTCTCCTTCCTTGCTTCACTGTCTTGCTTGTTTTTATAAGAATTCTTTTCAGAAATGCCCATAAAAGTGTGGAGCTATATGAAGACCATCCGAATGAGAGCGAGCACAGCCTGTGAGCTCTTTACTTGCTACAACAAGGGAGTCAGCCCTTTCGTTTGTGTTTGGCAGAGGCTCCTGGCAGGCGGAGGGGTGGGGAAGCTTTACACTGAGAACAGGGGAGGCTCAGAGCTGCCCTGGGGGGAGGCTGCTGGCCCGGGAAGCTGGAGGAGGACTCACTAGGAGCGGGGCGTCCTATGTGATTGATTGGGGTGCACATTTGGCTTTCTCTGGTTGTCCCCAAGGTGGAAGTGGAGGCAAAATTAGGGACACTATCAGTAATTAATCAAGTCCTGGACATTTTTGGCCAATTGCTACAGAAGTGATTGTTTAGCTTCCTGGATTGTCACTAGGGACACTGGTCTGACTTCCCAGAAGTCTGACTTATGGAGAGCAGGCTGGCTTCCGGGGCTGATTGCAGAGATAATGGGTTGGTTTCCTGGGCTGGTTGCTGCAGGATTTGAGTTGTGGGTCAGAGTTCTACTTTTATACACAGGGTAGGGCAAAATAGATTTACAGTTGTTCATATGGATAAAAATGCAATGATTAATAAATAACAGTATAAGAATAAGCTCTGTGTTTGGCATACTCACAACTGTAAACCTACTTCTGTGTATGATCTGCTCATTGTCTGTTTAGATGTTCAGTCTCTCAAAAGCAATCATTAGCACCAGTTGTGTGAATTAACTTTATTAAAATACAGTTGAGCCCTTTTCTCATCAGATACATCTCAAGTGGAACACAGAACTTCACACACAGTACATCAGCTGGTTACTCTTTAACAGTGAATATATATCTATATACTAGAGGCCCGGTGCACAGATACACCAGTGGGGTCCCTCAGCCTGGCCTGAGCTCTCTCACAATCCAGGACCCCTGGGCGGGGGGGGGGGGGGGGGGCGCTAAACTAGCAGTCTGTCATCCCCCGAGGGCTGCTGTAGTGCACGAAGCAGCAGGTTGCCAGGGAGGAGCCCGGACTGGGTGCCACACTGCTCCTGCTCATCCCAGCCCCTCTGCTGCCTGCATCTGGCGCCCGTAAGTTAGCTGAGCGGCACTCCCGCTGTGGGAGCGCACTGACCACCAGGGGGCAGCTCCTGCGTTGAGCATCTTCCCCCTGGTGGTCAGTGCATGTCATAGCAACCGGTCAACTGGTCATTCAGTCATTTGGTCGTTCAGTCATTCGGTCATTCAGTCGCTTAGGCACAAATTAATATAAAGTGTAATTCTTAGAAATGAAAACTTTTAAGGGAAAGTAGTTTAAGTTACTCATATATAAATAATATAATGATAATTCAGTCATAATTCAATTTATCACTGCTTTTACTCATAGGTATTAATTGAAATGCTATTTAATTAATGTCCTCCTTAGCCTCTTTAGTTTTAAGAAGAGTGACTTACTATGTTACTTTGAGTACTTAGGGTTTTCTTCCAGGATACACTTACCAGGAGCCTAGGGAAGGCCATCCCCACCCTGACATAGGCATGCTGGTCTTCCCCCTGTCTTCCACTTATTAGGCCATTCCAACTCTCTTTTGGGGGATTATTCAATATTCAACCTTTAAAATCTCACATCATAGTTCCACAGGCCAGAAAATCTTGTCAAACATTAATTATATTTTATAGCAAGTATTATGAAAACAGCAGGTGTTATATTTTGGGCCACACATTTCCAACTCTAAGTTGCATCTTACTGTTCTTTTCTGAACTATGTATCTTCCCCAAGTCCCTTGTGTCTGAGATTCTGTCTCTGGTCACTTGCCAGCCTGCTGATTGGCTTTCTGACCCTGGGCTGGGTGTTCATTGGCCTCATGAAGTTATTCACAGTGGAGGGTGTGGGAGAGTATGTTCAAGGTAATTTCCTCCTTAACTCCCTTGCCCAAAGGGAATAGACCCAGAGACTTCTACTAGAACCTGCAATTCAGAGGGGCGGGCACTGCACCATCCTGAGAAACATGTGCTCCAGGGAGGAGAAGAGAATTGAGGATGCATTTCCAGTCTGGAAAATGAGCAGTGAGGATTCAGGCTCCGTGCTTCACAAGAGCCGGGGCTGGAGAAGAAGTGAAGCTGATGTCCTCTGTACCATCATTCCTGTTCTCCGTAAGAGCATCAAAGGAAACGACACTGGGAAAAAACTGGGTTCTTATGAACTGGATCGAAGGGCACATGGGAATATGCATGACACAGTAAAGAACTTTTAAAAGGAAGATTGCCAGCTTTTTGGCCTTTACATTTAGGGGCATTTGGAACTTGAAGGGATGGAAATTAGAGTGGAGGGACATTTTCCCATTCTTACGGATGATGACAGCCCTTGGGTTTGGGTTTGCTAGGTTCTCTATAGGACCCTTGTTTATGGAGACTGATTTTTACATTCATATCTGGTTTGTTCTTCAAAACATCCCATCAGGGCAGATCTTGTCCAGGTTTCAAGAGATATGATACCTTGTCACACTTCAGTTCTAGTTCATTTGTGGCACCTTGCCATGGTTGAGATACTGCAACAGAAGAGCAACATGCATATTTTTCTGACAATTCATTCATATTTAAATCCCTTCCTGAAATTTCTTTTGGCATAAGCCTCTCTGTGATCATTGTAACACACAATTTAAGTTTCCATCCTAATGTTTTTAACTGTTCAGCCTCCTATAATGTGTGTAGGATAATTGGGTGCGGGCTCTGTTGTCATGACTTTTGGCCAATTAAGAGACCACCTTAGAACTAGCCATAGATGAGCACAGACATTCCCAGATGGAGTTAATAAGCTGTTCTCATCACGTGTGTTCTTTCCCCCACTGGAATTGTGCTGCTGTTGGCGCCGGTGTTGGCAGCAGAAAGAAATGTGATGTTCGGTTAATGGCTTGAGAAGGGGAGGGAAGGACTCAGGGTCACCTGTGGCATATCGTATTCTGAGCTGAGCCAAAGGAGATTAATGCTGTCACTTGCTTGATTAGCATTGCCACTTGCCTGGCTCTTGACTTCGAAATGTATTATTTCTGAGACAACAGCTCACATTGGAGTTGTCTTGTCCACCTTTGCAACTCACCTTGTAAAATCCCACAGTAGTGGGTCCATCCAACTGGTGGGGGAAGCTGAGACCTGCAAAGCCCTGCTTGTTTTCTGTTTGCCTTCATGACAAGGGCTTTCAAAATAATGCTAAATTGCTTAAGCTTGAGCCTGCAAAGTAATTTGTGCTTTGTGTCTCAAGTTAAAACTCTTTTTAGCAAAGAGTTCTAGAGAAAGCATCCTTAAATCGATTCAGATGTGTGCATGCATTTATTCATGTGAGTGTCAGGAAATTTTTATTAAGATAATCTTCCTAGAGTATTATGCTAAGTGAAACAAGCCAGTCAGAGGAAGACAAGTACCATATGATTTCACTTATATGTGGAATCTAATGAACAAAATAAAATAGAAACAGATTCATAGATATAGAGAACAGACTGACAGCTGTCAGAGGGGAGAGGGGTTAGGGGGCTGGGTGAAAAAAGTGAAGGAATTAAGCAAAAAACCCAAAAAAACAAAACAAAACTCTTTGGTGATTACCAGAGGGCAAGGGAGTGGGGAAAGGAAGAAGAGGATAAAGGGGCAATAAATGGTGATGGGAGGAGACTTGACTTGGGGTGGTGAACACACAATATAATATACAGATGATGTACTATAGAATTGTATACCTGAATCCTAAATAATTTTATTGACCAATAAATTCAATAAAAGTAAAAAAAGATAACCTTTCTAAGTACATGATTTTGATGTGAATTGGTAATGTGTTCCTATAGTCTGAGTTGTCTGTGCTTGGGTTTTTAAATGCTCCATGTACTGCCTCATTTGCCTGGGAATGATCTGGGTTCAAGTGTTCTGCAGGTCAAATATTTACCATGAAAGTGTTTTCTATCCCATTTGCCCATTGAATGAAAGTTCCTTATCTGAAGTCTCTATTGGCAGTTCTGTGGACCCATTTTTCTTCTTGAGGGAGGCTGAGAACCTGGCAGGTCCCTGATTTTTGGAGCTGTGGGATCTGAGTTCCAATCCCAGCTCTGGCACTTACCAGGAAGAATTATCTTTTACATACAAAAAGCATGTGGAAGAATTGGAGTAAATGATAAGTGCTGTCATTGAAAATAAAATGTGAATTTTTAAAACCTTTGGCTATATAATGCCAACCTTTCCTTTAGAAAGGTCATATGCCCACCGTGCTTGGTCTAAAATTCATTGTATGTTATCATTTAAATAATCCTACCTAGTGTATAGGAAAATTGTTTTGTTCTTGTTCTAATGTGTATTTCTTTGATGCCTCATGAGGTTAGACACATTTTTCATATGCTTATTGGCTTTTTAATGTTTCTTTTTGAATTGCCTATTAATGTGTATTGCAAGTTCCCTTGTTCACCCTGTCTTCCTCCATATAATAAAATAATAGTATAAATGATAAACACATCATATCTTTTGGAATTTATAACAATATCACCATAGATTTTTTAAATTTATATTAATTAATTAATTAATTAATTAATTAATTTTAATGCTGGGCCCAAAACACATTGCATGAGCCTGGTGTCTCCATGAGCCCCACAGCTATATATTTGGGGCCCTAAGGTCAAGCTTCTCAATATGTGGCCTCAATATTGATCTCCTCATGTGTGTGTGAAGGGCAGGGCCTGGGCTGGAGGGCAGGCCCAGCTGGTGCAGGTGGTCAGCGGCCTCCCCAGGTGTGCCAGACATATAACCATTCCCTGTCCACCATGATGTGTAAACAATGGGAGAGCACAGCCTTAAGACTTGACTCCACCTTTGCTTTTGTTCATGAACTAAGTAGCTCAGATAAGACTGGGAACAAAAAGACTGTTCAGTCTTAATTATTCACTGATTAACTTGTAGTCTGGTTCTAGCAATGAGCCACATAAACAGCTTCACTTGAAATCACTTTGAAATTCACTATTCCTTCCATTCCTTTTTAGTCACCTTCTTACTTCTTCTTTGGTGTGCACCTTTCTTTTCTTCAATATTCTACCATGAAGTCTTTTAACAATTGCCTGGGATTCTGACCTCTCTTCACCAGGAGATGAAACTGTTGAAGGTAGATGAGATCTCTGAGCTCACCATTTCTCTTATAGCGTTGTATAAATCAATAGAAACAGACGAAAAAAACTCATGTCTAGGATGATGATTCATAGTTCTAGTTACAACTGGAAGGGTCTAGTTACAACCCAAAGGGTCTGACTTTAAATCTTTAAAGACAAAGATTTGACCATCTTTGTCTTTAAACCACAGGGTTCCAGCAGCACTTCTGCATTCAAATGGCATTTTGGAATTTTCCCATTACTGCTCATTAAATTCATACTCATCTTTTCTAAGCTCCAGAATGCCTTTCAAATAAAAGCCAAGAGAACTAAATATCACGTCAAATATAAAATTACCATCGAGCAGTTTGTTAGTCTTTATCAGTAAGTTACATTATAGTTTGGCTACAAATTTCCTCCTTTTAGCATGGTTTTAGACATGGTTTTAGTCCATGTGCCCAACTTGTGTGTTTTCCTGGTGCTGGTACTTAGATTTGTTCCTGAGTATAGAGTAAAAAGACCTAAATTTAGTGATTTTTTTCCTATTTGTCCTAGTAAAGAACGAACTCACAAGGGCGTTTTAAAAATCCAGCTGTGCTAAGTATTTTATCTCGCTGGACCGTGGGAAGGAACATTTTGGCTTGGAAAAGCACAGGGGTTGAACCAGAAAACCCTGTGAATTGCTTAGGAACAAGTGGTTTCCCACATCCCAAAATAGAAAAGATCCAGTTAAGTCCAAATTAACCCCTTATGCACAGATGCAAACGTTTCTTTTGTCAGTGGACCGTTGGTGGTTTTTCACTCATATTCATCTGTTAGAATCCTCCTCCCAAACACATTATTTTGGTATAACCAAATTAATCACAACTCCATGGTTATACAAAGAAAATATTTTTTCATCTTTCTATTGTTAATTTCTAACAATTGCATAGTGGTCTGTACAATCCAAATCCTTTAAAATGTGTTCATATTTGCTTTGTAGTCCAATATATTGTTAATGTTATAAATGTTTTTGTGTATGCTTCAGAAGAACATGCATTTTCTATTTTTGTGGTAGTGCCTTAAATAAATGGTACCTTAAATTATTGGTTATAGTGTTAATTATATATCCGTTTGATCTATCAACTGTTAAAAGGAGTATATGATTGTTGATTTGAATTTTTCTCCAATAGTTCTGTCATTTTGGTTTTATCTATTTTGAGTCTCTTATGAGTCATATACAAGTTTCAAATTATTATGTATTTCTGGCAAATTAAAACTATTACTTTAACTCCATATTTAGAATTTTTTTTTGCCTTAAGGTTTACATATCCAGTACTATATAAATTTGTGTATGTGTATCTATCTATCTACCTACCTATTATCTATCATCCACCTAACCTATAAAATGCCTAATACAGTGACACCAACTCTCCTTTCTTACTATTTTTCTGAACTATCTTCTATCCTTTTCTTTTGAACCTTCTTGTATCTTTGCATTATGAAGTTGCCTTTTGTAAACTATATGCAGTTGGATGCTTTAATCCAATTTGACCATCTTTGTCTTTAAACTGGAATATTTACTCCACTTATATTATTTTCATAACATATATTTGGGTTAATATCTACCATACACTTTTGTTCTTGGTTTTTGTTTCTCCCCTTTTCCCTACTTTTCTCCCCCTCATTCCATTTTCCCTCATTACTAATCTACATTCATTTTAAATTCTTTTAGTGTCTCCGCTGGCCCTTCTCTTCCTCCTCCTTTTCCTCCTCCTCTCCCTCCTCCTTTTTCTTCTTGCCTTAAGTTTTTCCCTTTTTTTTTTTAGTAATTTAATTAATATGTTTAAAAGATGTCAAGATGTTTATCCAGCATTTTTAGTTGTGTCAGTGGGAGAGTTGGTCAGGGTATCCAAAATAGAAGTCCTGCATGGATTTTATTTTCTAATTTAAAATATGATTTTTATTATTACCAATGCAGTAAATGAGCATCTTAAGAAGCTAGAAGATACATATAAATAAGAAAAAGAAAATAAAAATACCTTATTCTGATCGTTCAGAGATGATCACTTTTATTGTATACCTTAGGGTATATTGTTCCATTTGTGTGTGTGCATGTGCACACGTGTGTGTGTAATATATGATATATCTATGGATCTTATTCTAAAATAAGATCATACTACCCATGCCAAGGAGTGAGGTGCTTTTTTCAGTTAGCAATTGCCTCTTTCCATGTCCATGCACTTTTATTTTATCTTATATCCAGTCCTTACTCAAGTTTCTCTGATTGTCTCCCAAATATCCACTGTAGTTCGTTTGCTCAAACCTGGCCCCAACTCAGGACCACCCACTGAATCTGGATGTTGAATCCCTGAGCCTCAGGCCCAGTTCTATGTTTGTTTTCATGGCCTTGACTTTTTGAGCTGGTCAGGTCAGCTTTCCTGCAAGATGTCCACTTCTCTCTCATGATGTTATTTAACCTGATCCCCTCTCCCCTCTATTTCCTTTTAATTACAGGTAGTTCTATAGGATTAATGAATTCATTTTATAGATTTTTTAATTAGAAATGATTGTAGGTGATATTGTAGACCTCATATTGCATTGGGGCACATAATATCTCATAACAGCATTGGGGAGTTTGGCCACTAGGTTATGATACAACAGTTTGATTCCTCCATGGTAAGATTATTAATTTTTGTCCTTGAAATTAGTAAGTAATCTGTGTGGGGCTACTTTGACATTATCTGACTGTCTAATTTCCATCAATCATATACCCAGTAGTTTTAACATCATTTGAACATCCTCCCTTGGGCCAATGGCTTCATGGGGGCTTGCAAATGCTGCCTTTCCTATTCTATTATTCCTTCTCAGTGTTACCCGACATTCCTCTGTAAGCAGAGCTTTCCTTAGTCCACCAGAGGATTGACTGCTCTGAAATGCCATTTTGCTGGGAAGGATTGATAAAAGCTTCCTTCTTTCATTTTAATTACCAGTTTTCAAAGTAAGTTACCGCAGATTGTGACATAAGGAATTTTTCTTGATCTACCTCTTTCTTAGTATCATTATGGACTTATCTATTTTTATTGATTCATTGTGTTTCTTTTTTAATTTCTTTATTGATTAAGGTATTACATATGTGTCCTTATCCCTCCATTGCTCCCCTATCCCCCCCATCATGCCCTCACCCCCTTTTGTCTGTGTCTGATTCATTGTGTTTCAATCTACTATAATCAATACTCTTTTTTTTGTTGCTCAAATTGTCACAAATGTGGATAGTGGGGGCCTCTAAGCCATGTAAATGTTCAAAACTAGAAAGTATGTTGTATATTTTATTAAAACTAAGGTAATCCTGCCCTACCCTATTTGGCTCAGTGGATAGAGTGTTGGCCTGCAGACTGAAGGGTCCCAGGTTCCATTCCAGTCAAGTTCACATGCCAGGTTACGGGATCTCCAGTAGGGGGTGTGCAGGAGGCAAACAATCAATGATTCTCATCATTGATGTTTCTATCTCTCTCTCCCTCTCCCTTCCACTCTGAAATCAATAAAAATATATTAAAAATAAACCAAGGTAATCATTCATTGTATGATGCATTTTATGTTTCATTGAAAAACTGGATCAACCAATTTACATATGAATTGCCATTAATTATAAGATAAATACTGATTTTAGAGATTTTTATCCTGATTTTATTTTATTTTGTTGTTGACAGTATTATAGATGACCTTCAATCCCCCCCCATGTCCCTGCCCCCCTTCCCAGCCCCTGCTGCCTCAATCTTATAAGGATCATGTGAGTACATATTTTGGGCCCACTTGGATAATTCAGGCTAATCTCCCATCTCAAGATCCTTAACTTGATAACCTCTGCAAAATATATTTTTTCCAGTTAAGGTAACCTTCATAGGTTCCATGGATTAAGGTGTGGCTATATTTTGGAGGGCTGCTATTCAACCTATAACAATCATTACCATAGTTACTTACATTATCAAAACAAAAGAAAACCTGAAAAAAATTGCTGGTCATACAATACAAAATAAACAAACTTAAGATAAGTGTACACATATTATTATACACTATAAATGTACTAAGTAAAGTTTAACTTTGATATATCATTTCTTTTGTCCTTAAAATCAAATCTTGAAGGATGTGGCTTCAGAATGCTATGCTGCAAATTCACTTGAGATAAATCCTTTCTCTGCATTTTGGTTCTGTTTCAGTTTACTTTCAATTTCAAGGACTCAAAAAAAATTAGTCATTTTAGAATTAGGAAGTATATTTAATGGCTCAAGGTGTCCTCCAGAGTTTATTAACTGGGGGGCAAGTCATAGTTAGGGCAGCAGGGCCTGTGGACTCAGAGGGTGCTCACCTCTGCACAGCTGTAGTGTCCCTCTTCTGTTCTCCCTGACCCCTTTCATGGCATCTTCCTTTATGCTGAGCACCATCTGTATCTCCCCTTGGCTTCCTTTCCAAGACTTTCAATTTCTTCTAAACCTTCCTGTCCATGCTCCAGGATGTACTTTCCCCCAACATCTCTTCCAGCTTCTACTACACTTGGTGATGTGCAATTTTTGCAAAGGTGCTGGGAGCCTGATTAGTTGGGATGAGGAAACATGTGGAACTTGGGTCTCTTATGAGCATGTGAGTAGTTTGCTCACTTTCCAAGTCATCTAGAGCTGATGACAGGAGGCCCTGCTTTTGCTCAGGAGGGAATAAGACCTGTCTTATTTCAGTAATTTCAGAACAAAGCATCCTTGCTCTGCAAGCATATCCATGTCTATTCTTTTCTATTTTCTACTGATTTATTTACTCTTATTTTTCTGTTAAAGATTCTTTGGAGAAATATCAAACTTGAACCAATTGATTTAAGAAAAAAAAGAGGTCCTTTGTGCTAGAGTGGTCAGGATGTCCCGAGAGACCACATGTGGTCCCAGAGTGACCACCTCCAAGTTGGAAAACTCAAGTTGTTTGTGCAGCCGAGACAAAGGTAGTGAGCAGAAATTTTAAGAGTGGGACAGTTGTGCCTTCAGAACTCAGGACGTTTCTTTATACTATGCTATTTTGCCCGCGTGTTACTGAATCTATTTTCTTAAAAGCACAGGCAACTGCAGGCAGCCTAGAAGTGTCCATGTGTGTTTGCATTTGTTGTCTTTGCATCTTGGTTCAACAAACCTAAGTCTTCCTGGGAGATTTAATATATAATTCACCCTTTTCTTCCCTCCAGCTTGTCTTGATTGTGTGACTTGGTAAAGGAAATCAGACTACCAAAAAAATAGGATAATTTATGTTTTGGGAACTCTGGTTATTACGGAGACATTCTTGAAATTACACTGTTCCTGCTTTTAAATATTAATTCCATTTCCTGAAAGAACAAGCTAAAGAATTTAAGCAATTCTAAAGCACATGGAGGGGAAACTAAGTTCTCAAGAAAAGAAAATTGCTAGAAGGTGAAATGTGCAATTTGACAGCATGCATACATTACATTGTTATAAATGCTTCAGACTGCTTCACGTCAAACCCTGGGTTATGTTTTGACAGAGTATAGTAGTTTTGAAGACATGACAAGTGATGAATGTAGTACTTGCTGGGGTAGTTTCTAAGAAATGAATTAGGTTTCTTGGATCTGGAAGTGGTTTATGCTGTATATTAAGTATTTCGGTTCACTAGGATAGCATTTGTTACATTGAAGCAACAATGGAATAAGACTCATTTTAGTGAGTTTAGATGATTAAAATTCCAAGGTAAGCCTATTTAATTGGAATGGTTTCAGGGATCACTTAACTAAATTATTAGTATGTGTAATAGAAATAGATTGGGGCAGCTGTCGAACTTACAGTAACCTTTTAGCGGTCATTTCTAAGACATCCCTTCTTGATGGAAGTCACTCTTTCATTTCACCATCAGGTTTATATGGGTCCTGTGTGGGTTCCAACTCCCTGCAATGGTGATCCATTAAAGTGTAGGCACTTGAGTTAAATTAGTGTTAGTAACTCACCTTGCCAGCTACAATAATTGGTTGATAGGTGGTATTTAACTAGGGTT
Source organism: Myotis lucifugus (assembly GCF_000147115.1). Taxonomy (NCBI): domain Eukaryota; kingdom Metazoa; phylum Chordata; class Mammalia; order Chiroptera; family Vespertilionidae; genus Myotis; species Myotis lucifugus. The sequence continues at coordinate 2,752,693 of NW_005871201.1, read as the reverse complement.
ATACCTTTACTAGTCTGTTCAGACTTTTCCAGTTTCAAAACTGAAAGTCCCACGTCCCAGGGAACCTTCTCAGTCCTAGGCAAATGGGGTGGTTGGTCATCCTATATTTAACAGAAGCTGGCCAATCGAAGTCCTTCCCTAGGAGACTTGGACTGGAAATGCAGTCTTTCTCTTTCTGGCTACAAAACTGTGAAGATGTGAGTCCAGAGTAGCTGGCAGCTCTGCTTTCAACCTCAGGACTCAGCTCTCTGAGAGAATAAAGTCCACTTGTGGAGAACGAGATGGAAAGAGAGTCCTCAAACCGTTTGAGTTCCTGGCTCCATCTCTCCCCACCTTTGGCAAGGACGATGTGCTTAATGTGAGCCAATGGGCCTTCCTCTTTCCCCCCAGACTTTTCTAAGTGGGTTTCTGTCAATTGCAACCAAAGAATCCTAATATAACAATTGCCCCTAGACAAGATCAGGAGTTTCTTACTTTTATTCACCTTAGTTATAATTTTCCTTAGTTTTGTAAAACTTACAAAAAGGTAGAAACAGTTCTAATAGTAATTACAATTTAGGTTGGAAAGGATCTTGAAGGACTTGAAGGCTAATTTTGCAGATAGGACAGAATTCCTTTCTACAAACCACCTGGAACAGTTTGGTGTAGAGGGGGTCCTCCAATACTATTGTTTTGGTCAATGTTATCCTATATAATAAAACCCTAATATGCAAATTGACTGAATGGCGGACCAACTGATCACTATGATGCGCACTGACCACCAGGGGCAGATGCTCAATGCAGGAGCTGCCCCCTGGTGGTCAGTGCGCTCCCACAAGGGGAGTGCCGCTCAGCCAGAAGCTGGGCTTACAGCTGGCCAGCGCAGCAGAGGTGGTGGGAACCTCTCCTGCCTCTGCGGCAGCGCTAAGGGCAGTGGTTCTCAACCTTCCTAATGCCAGGACCCTTTAATACAGTTCCTCATGTTGTGGTGACCCCCAACCATAAAATTATTTTCGTTGCTACTTCATAACTGTAATTTTGCTACTGTTATGAATCGTAATGTAAATATCTGATATGCAGGATGTATTTTCATTGTTACAAATTGAACATAATTAAAGCATAGTGATTGATCACAAAAACAATATGTAATTATATATGTGTTTTCCAATGGTCTTAGGCGACCCCTGTGAAAGGGCTGTTCGACCCCCAAAGGGGTCGCGGCCCACAGGTTGAGAACCGCTGTCTCAGGGGATGTCCGACTGTGGGGAGCAGGCCTACACCAGCAGTCGGACATCCCTGAGGGGTCCTGGACTATAAAAGGGTGCAGGCCAGGCTGAGGGACCTCTCCCCACCACCCCAGTGCACAAATGTTGTGCACCGGGCCTCTAGTTTCATTATAACATTGATGAGACAAAAATTGATTTCTGGCTGGAGGCACTGTCTGTGTGGAGTTTTCATGTCCCCCTCTCATCTGTGTGGGTTTCTCCAGGACCCTGTTTTCCTCCCACATCCCAAATATGCCCACATGAGGTAAACCGGTATCTCCATTGTCCCAGTCTGAGTGAGTTAGTGTGGGGGTGAGTGGCCCTGTGACAGAACGGCATCCTGTCCAGGGTGTGTCTCACCTTGTGCCCTAAGCTGCTGGCACTCAGCTCTAGTCACCTGCGACCCTGAACTGGAATGAGCAGGTTGGAAAATCATTCTCTTACTTTTTAAAAACTAATCTTTCTTAAATGTATGTATAGCTCACTTTTTAACTTTTCAGTGTTTAACATTAGAAGTGTTTTGGGTCTTTATTTAGAAGGTTGGTTATGTTTTGTGACCAGAAACATGCCGTAGGGCTACGGTAAAATTGATTTTATTATACATAGTTTTGCTTAAAGCCACAGTTTCCAAGAACCTTTTGATGATGTTAAGTGAGGACCCACTGTACTTCACTCTTATTCTTGTTATCGATCTGGATTCATCATAGTTTGTAAGGTATCTCACATCTGGTTCATGGGCCTAGGCCTGATGTGGGGCATGGTGGGTAGAGGCATGCTGCCCCTGTTAGTTGACTCTGTTGAATGGGTGCATGTTTAACTGAACTTAACTCAGTTGCATTGATCTTTTAATCTTGATTTCACACTTGGGTTTTGAAAGAGATTCTTTAAAAAGTCCATAATCAGATTATTAAGGAAAAGGGGAATATCTTATAACCGGAATGTATCATACATATTGTGTTATAACATCACATACATTTTGGCCATTTATGTTTTATAATTTCTCTTTTAGATGTTTAAGAAAGTGGCTTTATTTTGACATGTGCTCATATAGGATGTATGACATCTGTCCACAATTGCTCTGTGAAAAAATAAAAATTTCTGTTGTAACTTGTATCTTTCTGCTTTGGAAAAGAACTGTCTACTTAACAAAACTTGGCCAATTGCCTACCCCATGCATAGGCATTAGAGGAGCTAGGAGCCTGCAATAACCTTACAGTGTGTCTAGGATGTGCAAGAGGTTGTCAGTTGTACCGCTGTATCTGCAAGTAACAGAACGTGCTGCTCTCACTGGCCGAAGCAAAATGGGAAGCGTTGTGTTTATATAATGGAAAAGGTGGACTGGGTGCCTAGACTCCCACCTTGTTCCAATGTCCTCACTGCCCTCTCCAGGTACAAGCTCTACCTCCAGCTCTACCTCTTCTGTGTGAATTCTGTCCCAGAAAGGCCCCTCCCCGACCCCAGGCACTGAGTGGCTTCCCAGCCAGAGTCTCCCTTCATCCCAGGTTGCGGGGGATGAGGAAGGAAACAGAATGCCTCCCTCCAGGAGCAATTCCAGCCGAGGAACCTTGTTCACCGTTAGATCTGACTTTCTGTGTGGATTTCCACCCCCAGCATTGCTGTAGCTTGAGGAGGCAATAGGCTGCTGATTCCCTGAGGCGCGGGTCCTCTCCTCCATCCTGGAGCCTCATGAGAACCCCAGAAGGTGTGAGAGGAGATTTCCCAAAAGGGGGAGACAGGAGGCATGGTTGGTGGATGGAGGAACAATTAACACACATTTTCTACAAAGGGTATCCAGCCAAGTGCCTTCTGGGTCATGAAGCCTTTTCCCACTTGAGTGGATCGATGTAAAAAGATTTCCTTTTGCATGACTGACCTGCTGGCTCCTATACTTAGGCTATCCCATGCACTGAAGATCTTGGATTTCTAAACCCACTTTTAGCCGATGCTGCCGCTCCACGGAAGCCTCTTTCTGCCTTGTTGCCCTCCTGTTGCAGGGGTCCAGAAGGAAGGGACGGGAGTGTGTGCAAAAGATGGGCCAGCCCTGTCCCAGGTCTTCTGAATCGGATTCTGGGAGGAGAATTCAGGGAATAGGTGAAGGGCAGGAAGAGCCACACAGGTTGTCTTCTGCTGTCTAGAGTCATTCCTCCTCCTTGCAGCCTGGCGTGTCCGCCCCCGCCCCCTTCCAGCTCACTCATCACTGTCTTGGTGACGTCTACCTTAGCCCTCTCCTCTGATGCCACCACGCTTGCTCACCTTGTGTCCCAACACTTTTCATCCTGTGTTACATTGACGTTAAGTCTGGTCAGTTTCCTCACCAGATTTTGAAGGACGTGTGGGCAGGAACCATATCTTCTAAGTGCTAATTTTGTGATAGTGGAGAACAGGAGGAATTCTGAAAGGTGAGGGCGTGGTGAGGATCTGTCACCTCTGCCCGAGGGGGCAGGGTCTCTACACCCAGGGTTATCAGAATGGAGATAGGCAAGAGTATGAGAAGTAACATTTCTGTTTATTGTTTTACAAAATCTTTCATTACTATTTCTGGATACGTTTATAAAGTACATCATGTACAGTATGGTAGTACATGCATATAGCTAATAAATACATAGATGTAATAATATGTTTATAAATATACTATATATATATATTGATAATTCAATTTTTAATAATTTTGTAAAGGACGGAGTGTGAGATCAAACCTGATTGGAGACCTTTGGGCAGGGGTGGGCAAACTTTTTGACTCGAGGGCCACAATGGGTTCTTAAACTGGACCGGAGGGCCGGAACAAAAGCATGGATGGAGTGTTTGTGTGAACTAATATAAATTCAAAGTAAACATCATTACATAAAAGGGTACGGTCTTTTTTTTTTTTTTTTTTAGTTTTATTCATTTCAAACGGGCCGGATCTGGCCCGCGGGCCGTAGTTTGCCCACGGCTGGGTTAGATCATTGTTTTCCAATTTTTTGTAAGAACAACCCACCTTGAGGCCTGTACTTACATTGTGATCCTGCAAGTGTGTGTGTGTGGGTGTTGTTATCAACTGGGGGAAAAGCTTGAGGAAATGGTATTCACTAAGGATCCTGCAATGATTTCAGATACGTCCAATTCCAATTCATTAAAAATGCTTGTCTCACCCTTAACTCCCTAAATTGGTCTCCACCCTTGCTCTCCTGGCCTCGTAGTGCAGCTGGGACGTGAGGGGCCTGCTTGCCCAAAGGCAATTGATTCGGAGCCTGAGCCTGTCTCCCGATGCAGAGCCTGCAAACTGCAGCTCCCAGCCTCATCCTGGTAATCCTGAGAACGGAGTGGGGAGAATGCGAGGTGTGCAGTGAGGGATGAACCCCTAGGAAAGCGGCTCGGGCCAAAGAGCGGACATTTGTGGGAGGACAGCTGGAAGATCGGTGTTTACTAAAATTAAGCTAGCTAGGGAGGCCGGGGCCGGATCACGCAGACGAGGAAAGGGAGGTGAAGGGCTTTTGGACAAGGTGGAAGGCGGTAATTCATCAGCCTATTAAGTCGCATCAGCATTACCATAGTCGGTCACCTGAAAAATTTTAGCACAGATCCCTGTGGGCCTAATATGTGGGCCTAAATTAACTGGGGTCCCAAGCACACCGTTGGGGACGTGTGTCCATCTAGCTTTTCCCCTGTTTTGGGGTAACAGTTGGGGACGAATACAATGCTGCCTGGGCACTGGGTAGTGATCCCCCAACGGTGGATTTCCTACCAAATAGCGCCTTGAAGACTTGCCTGGGGACGCTGTGGGCTCCCGTTGGTTTGGACCTTGACATTTTCTCCTCCAAACAGGAGGAGTGGCAACTGAATCGAGACGAAAGCCTGTGTTCGATTTCTCGAAATTAATGCTCAGGTGTGACCTGCTCCTGCTCCATCTACCTTTTTTTTTTTTTAACCTGGTGATTGCACAAAAATGACAGTGTTCACAAGTGTCAAAGCCACTCAGTGACCTGTTCTGCTTTCAAATCTCTCTGCACTGGACCACTCTTTTACTGGATGGGGACACCTGGGCGCTGCGACTTTCTGTGGAAGCAGTAATATGGAAATAGCATACCATGTTGGACTTAACCAGGGCCATAACTTTTAATCAGACTTAAAATCATTTTGTAGTAATAACTCTTGCATGGCAAACTATGTGCTTTCTGAAATAAAAGGCTTGACGTGTAAAGTTGGCTGTCGATAACTAGCCTTGGGAGGCTGGGGGGCCGGGGGGGGGGGGGCTCGGGATAGGGGGCGGGAGGGAGAGTGATGTTTGAGTCGGGTCTTAATGCTCTAGTTTTCATTAACTAGTCACCGTGACAGGAGTTTATTAAAGTGCAAATCGGAAACTCTTGGTTAAAAGGGCTGGCTGTGATCCAATTAATATATTCATTTTTAATAGTGGGGCCCCAGGCTAGGAAAAGGCATTTACTAACTCAGAAATGTGTGTGTGTGAGTCACGTCTGGGTCCTAGCTCCTGTGTTTTCAGGTTAACCTGGAACCTCATTGCCAGCTTGGCCAGTGCCCTTGGGTTCACCTTTCATAACTTCTCAGAGGAAGGCAGCGTGGGGTTTGCTCTTTCTGTAGTCCGGAGGATTTCTACCCTCCCCATGGTGGCGAGTTTCTTGCCAGTTGACCTTCCGATCAGCCAGAGGAGGTGGAAAGTGTAGGATGTATCGATTGCCTTTGACTTTTGAGAAATAAGACAAAGGTGCTTTTCTGCCGAAGGCTAAAACTAATTACAACACAGGCCGCTGGGCTTTCCGCATCTTAAACAAAGCAATGCCCTCAGGTCTCCTAGGAAATCAAATAGAATCTAAGAGAAAGAAGGAACCAACCTGGGAAGAGCTCCTTTTCATGTCCTGTGCTGATTTGACTTCTGCAGGTGAGAATTCTGATGCCAAGACCTACGTATTCCTTACTCTGTCTTTCTTGGTGACACAGCACCTGTGGGGTGACTGTTTTTCAATCAAGCCCACCTTGAAGCAGGACTTGATGTTTTCAAGTGTGCCCCCCCCCCACCCGCCCAATCTGATTGGAACATGCATTAACGGGAAAGGCATTTTGGCTTCAGGTTTTCTGGGGAGTCAGCGGAGATCATTCATCTCACTGTCTGCACAGCAGAAGTGCAATCAAATTCCCATTGGATGACTGTGATCCCTGTCCATATTCTTCTCTGCCCGCCACTCCCAATAGTTTCCCTCTATTTTCCCCTCTAGTTTCCCTCTATTTTCTGGACCCGCCTGGCTTTGGCTGGCAGCCTGCAGGCTCACTCAGCAAAGCCGGAGCAGGCAGCTGAGCCGCTGCCATCTGTTCCTGGCTTCTCCCTGTGCCCCTGGGGTACTGGCTCATCTCCTCATCTGGCTCAGTCAGCGTCCTGAATCGCACTCCTCCTCCTGTTGTTCTGTTGGTTATTTCACACTCCAACAGTGTTCTGCCTTTCTGGATATGGGGCTTTTAACCAGAATGCCCTGTCTGTTTCCTAAAAAACTCTCACCTTCTAACTTTAGGATGTGATCTGCCTTACTACAAAGTTGGGGGACTTGAGGACCCCTGAGAATTGGTTACATTCCAGATGACTCCACATTCTGTCACCTTTGTTGGCAGTGATGCTCTGGTCCTGCACCAGTCACCGGAAATGTCCTTTTACCTTGTTCTTGAGGCTGAGTTTCCACTCTTACTCTCACTGACAGGCCCCTGTTTTATTCCTAGGCCTCCACTTTTGCTATGATCATGTACCTGTTAACATGGGTCTCCCCAGCCTGCCACCCTGCTTTGCTCTTGGAAGGCCATTCTAGATTCTTAAACTTCCTCCTGGTATTTGGAGTTCTGCCAGCAATTGCAGAACTGACTGATTCTGACTGATTTCCCCCTCAGACCTCCCATCAGTGCCTTATCCAGATCACGCACGGTGGGCAGAGTAATAGTCCTCTCCCCCAAGATGCCCATGTCCTAATCCCTGGAACCTGCACATATGGTACATGGAAAAGGAGAATGACAGTTACCGATGGAGTTGAGGTTGCTAATCAGTGATGGAAAGAGGATGGGATTATCTCCAAATTCAGGATGATCTCATCTTGAGGTCCTTAACTTAGCTACATCTGCCAAGACCTTATTCCAAACAAGGTTGTATTCTGATGTTCAAGATGGACATATATTTGGGGAGGGGGGGGATACCATTCAACCCACTGCATCATCTGTACAAAATAGAGAACATCAACAAGGAAGGAGTTTGGGAGAGAGTGACAAGCGTAGTTTGCACATGTGGCAGTGTCTACGGAATATCCAGGTGGACAGGGGCAGAAGGTCTATGAGTTGGGAGCTCAGGGAAGGGGATATCATTGTCTGTGTTTGGTATTTGAAGGTACATAAGATCAGTCAAGGAGAGCATATACAACAAGAAAAGCAGTGGGCTGAGAATGGACCCTCAAGGAATGCCAACAATTAAGGGAAGTAGAGGAGTCAGATCCACTAAGGATACCAAAAAAGAGGGGTCCCAACAGTGGGAGGAGAACAATGAACCAGTGCTGTTTCTGGGACAAAGGAATAGAGAGTTTCAAGGAGAATCCCCAAGGTCAAGGATAGCAGTGAAACTGAGACAGCTGTTGGGTTCTAAGTGTGTGGGCTGTCTTGTTTTGTGTGGACTTGAATTAAAGAGAGCCCATCCTTTTAATCCTGCCTTGCCTGATGAGGCATCTTGTTTGTTTCTGTAATGACACTTATTAGTAATGGGCAACACAATGGGCAATGACTAGGCGTGACTTGGCTGTGAATAGGATGCTCTGATCTTTGGTTGCGGCATTTGAATTTCAAGGTAATTACCTTAACTGGATAGGGCAACACCCTGACCAGATCTAATTTCCCCTTACAAACTTCTGTCTGCTCTAATGCTCCTAATTATCACCATTATAAGGTTGTTTGAGGGTAAAAAGTGACAGGAAACAAAATTATAGGAAATTAGGTTGCAACAATATGCAGTTTAGGGCAGAAAAGTGGGGGCACAATTTTGTGTCATTGTCTGAGACAAATTACTGGGCTGCACGGACCATTGATCTGTGATGATGTTCTCGTTGTGAAGGTTCAGGGCAGTGGTCTTGCATGCTCTGGGTTGATTAGTCATGGTTTGTTCCTCCAGTCCCAAATTAATTGGCAGAGTCTCCAGTGCTATTGTACATTCAACTCTCTTTGAATTAAGTTTCCATAATCTTAAAGTGCATGGCATTGTCTCTTTCTCATTTATGAGAGAACTAGAAATCTTGTTAATTCTTAAAAGTGGCTCTATATATCAAAGGCCATCTGCAAGCCTTTTTTGTTGGCTTTATGTCTGAGTTTGTTGGCTTTATGCCTGGAATGTAATGAAATGGATTGAGTGTATTAGTTGGGATAGGCTGGGTTTTGCTGCAGTAACAAACAACCCTAACACCTTAGTGACTTAATTCCAGAGTTTATTTCATTCATACTTCATATCCAACATGTTAGGTGGATGGCTGTGCTCACATAGTCATCAGGGGACCCAGGATGATGGAGGCTACACCATTTTTTGGTTGGACCGTCTGGAACATATGAACTTCTAGGTGGCCGCAGCAGGGGAAGAAAGACTGGGACTCTTTGCTACCTCAGTCAACTCATTGGCCAGAAGTTAATCTGATGGTTCCTCAGCCCTCAAATGCAAGGGCCTGAGATGTGCAGTCTTCCATTGGCCAGAGTGGGAGGAGAATAGGATATTGTGATGGCTAGTAATATCCACCAGGGATTGATGTAGAGGGAGCATCAGTGATCTGCACATTTCAGCACCAGCTAGTGTTTAGTGACGCCTCCCTCCTTACTGGAATACTAACTAGCCTTCCACAATATCACTGGTTTGCTAGAGAATCCTGCCTAGGGAACTACCTAGTTTTGGATATGTGTCTGCCAGACATGTTCCGACTACCAAATGAGCCCATGCTACCTTGCCTGGAAACTTCCCTCCACTGAAACAGAAGGTGTGCCTAGGTAGCCTTTTTATTTTTTAAATTCAGTGACCCTATGCCCTGGATATTGCTGATTGGGCCAAGGTGAGGTAACCTGGTTGGCCAATGAGTGAGCAATCAAATTCTCTTTCTCATAATTGTAGCTGGATGACACAGAGGCTGTCAATGAGCTGTGGGTCCAGGAACCTGCTAGGCAGATCCAAGTTTCTGATTCTCAATACCACAAGCTAGAAAGCCTAAGTGCTTCAGTGAGACTAAGTCCCCTGTCAGTTCCGCTCCCTTGCAGGGGAACCTGGCCCACTATGAAATTTTCTGGGACAGGGCTCAGAACCCAATTCTCCATGTTCTCTCTTTGGTTGTCTCTCAGTTTTTTCTTTTCTTTTTTAGAATAGTTTATTGATTTTTAGAGAGAGAGGAAAGGAGAACAGAGAAACATTGGTGTGAGAGGGTAACATTGATTGGCTGCCTCCTGCATGTCCCCTACTGGGGATCAAGTTCCGAAACCAGGGCAGGTGCCCTGACCAGGAATTGAACCATCAACCTCTAGATGCATGAGACGCCCAACCAACTGAGCCACACCAGCCAGAGCTGTTTTTTTCTTATTACTATTCTAATTATTAATCTATTCATTGCCTTGCCTAATTAATAGAAAAGATTTGATTTTTTTTTCACAAAACCATTTTTTTATAACGTAAAGAATTGATTAGTGAGAACTATGATTGTGCTATTTGAGATACTAGTTTATCAAATGGCTTTGATCTTCCCATAAAGCACTGACTTTCAGAACTAGATGGGCCCTAGAGGTGACCACACCCACACCAGCCACAGCGGTTTGCATTGAACCTTTCTGCAGTGATCTATGTGATGTTGGGTACAGTATGTAATAGCTCCAAGTTTCCAGTTTTCCCAAGTGTGAAATTTGGGGATTGAACTTGATTATCTAAGAGGTTTCCAAATCTCTTATTCCAAAATTTCTATGATTCTTTACAATGTGGGGGAGAGAGAGACAGGCTGGGGAGTTTGCCCCAGACTTACATGGCTACTAAAACAGCAGGACCTAACCTCAGAATTGTGAGTCCAATGTGTTTTCAACATTCTGAGGTGTTAACTAGTTTAACTTTAAGAGTAAACTCCTATCTGAAGCATTAATTTCATTGTTATTCAAAACACAACTCAAATCAATATTTGTCAGATACAAAGGGCAACATGAGAAAAATTATTTTCTAAAAGGTCCCTGGACTATGAGTACAAGTCCTGACAAAGGCTATATTTAGAATACTCATGGGCTCCATTTGCTATGATGACATCTCTCTCTTTCTCTCTTTTATGGTGACCTTCATATTTATAATAGATACATTTCCAATATTTTTATCTTTGTAGCACAGCAATATAAATTAACTCATTTGTTCCCAGAGAAGGTGCTGAGATTTTATCATAGGGAGTACATGCCTAGCTGGTCTGAAATGTTTGTGGGAACCTGAGGGACCAGAGCTGGTGGGCGGGGGTAGGGGGGGAGTAGGGGTGCCAATGGGAGATTGCTGCCTGGGGCAGTTGGACAAGAACTGGAGAAGGGCATTGGGGATATGAAATTGACTCTGGATCATTTGGATTTCTTTATACAGAAGGTCATAATAATTTGAAACTTGTGGCTGTGGTAGGAGGAAGATGGAGTTCAATTTTATTTAAGTTGACACTTGACAGTACAGACTCAAAGGGTAACCAAGATTTCAGGGGTGATGTTTAAGCCATGCTTTGAGAGCCCCTGCTTGAACCCCATTCCAGCCATTTCCCTTTGCACCAGTTGGGGAGTATGTGGATAAAAGGGTAGTGGCCACTTTTAACCCTTCCCCCACTTTGTAGACCTCATACTCGGTATCAAGGCCCTCGAATTCCTTGTTTAAACAGCCTTGACCCTCCTTTCCAGGCCTGTACTGCTCTCTTCCTCAGGTTTGTCCTATGGAAAGTGGCCCACCCCCTGGTGCATATGTCCCGAGGCCCCCAGGGTGGTTGTATTTCTGGTTACAAGAATAAGGAGAGGTTGGGATGTAGATGTGAGGGCAGGGATGTCCACACACATACACATGAGGAACTTTGAGAAATTAAAGACATTTTAAACTTGAATTGGCCTGTCAGGTCATTTGAAGGTTTATTTGAGAAGGTAGTAGCATAGAAAATAATTTATTTATTTATTTTTTTAAAATATATTTTATTGATTTTTTACAGAGAGGAAGGGAGAGAGATAGAGAGTTAGAAACATCGATGAGAGAGAAACATCGATCTGCTGCCTCCTGCACATCTCCTACTAGGGATGTGCCCGCAACCCAGGTACATGCCCTTGACCGGAATCGAACCCAGGACCCTTCAGTCCGCAGGCCGACGCTCTATCCACTGAGCCAAACCGGTTTCGGCAAGAAAATAATTTATTTAAAAGTTTGTTGGTTTCATGAATAATGTTTACCTATTTAGACATAAAGCATTTGAGCCTACATTGTAATCTTGCCTTGGACCCTGAGAATGATGGTGTGGGCTTGTTATTCAAAATACTTAAAAAGATAATGCACCTTCAAATGACCTCTTGCACATGTATTATCAGCTCGTCAATAAATTAGATTCTTAAAGACCTCTATCAATGTATGTTTATCAGCCTATATAGTTTATTTTTTTAATTAAAATTTTTTTGGTGACATTGGTTAATAAGATTACATAGGTTTCATGTGTATAGTTCTATGACACATCATCTGTATATTGATTGTGTGCCCACCACTCAAAGTCAAATTTTCTTCAGTCACCATATATTTGATGCCCTTTACCTTTTACTACACCCCAACCCTGCTTCCCTCTGGTAACCACCATACTGTTGTCTGTGTCTATGAGTTTTTGTTTTTCTTGTTTGTTCATTTGTTGCTTTCATTTTTATAGTCCACATATCAGTGAAATCATATGGTTCTTAACTTTTTATGTCTGACATTTTGCTTAGCATTATATATCAGCCTATACACGTTGTATTCAAACTTGAAAGAGAAATAGCTCCAAATAAAATAGACTGAATATTCCTGGGAAGCCTATGTTCTCATCCTGCCCTGTTGGAAGGATACTGCAGGAATTAGTACTTTGTGCACCACGCTGACTCCTCTATCAACTCCCTGTCCCTCCTTCTCCCTTCCCCAAATACCAGCTTCTCTCATGTTTGAATCCTGAGAATTTTCCTAAAATTGTATGGTTAGGAGAAGAGCAATAGAGATAACAGCTAGCGCCGACGATGGGTCAGTGCTACAGAATTTGTGGGGCCCAGATCAAAATGAAAATACTGGGCTCCTTTGTTTAAAAATGATTAGTTATTTCAAGATAATGACAACAGAGTATTAAACCAAGTGTAGGGCCTTCTAAGCAATGAGGCCCTTGTGACTGCTCTGGTAACAAGCCCAGGGAGCCTGCTCTGTTGTGAATTAACTCTTTAATGCTCACAACAACATGATGAGGTATCGCTATCCCCATTTAATAGATGGGAATCCTGTGGCACAGAAGGATAAGTGTGATCAGTCTTCAGTCACAGGGTTAAAATACAGCACAGCTGAGATTGGGATGCAGGTGTTCTTGGTTCCAATGTGCACACTTAACCAGCACCCACACTTCCTCTCTATGGATAGAGTGCTGGCCCCACACCTACAGCCAACCTCAGTAAAACCCTTTCGTTAGATGGCTGGCCTCTTCCTCCAAAGTTTCTCCTCTGATGTTGCTAGGCTGCCCATACTCTCAGCCCCTAACATCACAGCCTTCATAATGAAAACAAATGCCTGACCCCCACCCCAGTAACTTATTGACTATCTATTCTTTTGTAACTTGAACATACGCTCTGGGGATTTTTCTCTCAAAACACACACTCTCAAAACACACACACACACACACACACACACACACACACACACACACACCCAAGAGGCTTAATAAGGTTTTAAGCTAACAAAAATCAATCTTTTCTGTCCCAGAAGTGTTTACTGTTATGAAAATCAAATTTTCTCCATATTGTTATAGTAACAAAATTACATTTACTTTAAAATATTCCACTTATTTTCACCCATTTATTTGCTTTTATAGTTTTTTTCTTCCATTAACCTAAATGTGTGAGTTTTTATTCTAGATTGCTCCAGATTCCAAGCAATAGTGATAAGCGAGAATTTATTTTCATCTATTTTGATCCCCTCAATGTTTGAATACACTCAACATACAGTGAGGGGGTCCCTGTGCAGAAATGCCGTTGCCTGTTTTGTGAAAATGTATTTCCTTTCCAATGAGTTTTGCCACAAAGTTAATCTTAACATCAAGAAATATTGTTGGGTGAGTGGAAAAATGTGACGTTTTGTCCTTTGAGAGGACACCTCAGCAACACTCTCCTCAAACACTTGAAGCTAAGCCACACTATCATTAGAACAAATAATTGATTAGCTTTGTAGCATTCATATCAGGAAAGTTCTATGCTAAATAAATGTGTCTTCTTTCTGACGAAGTTGGAATTTTGGGAAAGTGACCTATTAGACTGAAGATGACTGCTTGAAGCTCCTTTCCCATGATGACTAATTACAGGATGATGTGAGTATATCTTCTATGTTCAAGTCTTTCTTCCCAGTTCTCCCAGTTCCCATGCTAAAGGGTATCTATAAATTGGCTTGAAAGTTGAGGGAACACAAGAAAGAGCAAGGATGGAAGGAGAAAGGAAATCTCCTTGGGAAAGGTGAAAATAAATTAAGTAGATCTGATTAGTAAAAGAAGACAGCTACATTGCAAGAAGATGTTAAATGTTGTGTACAAATCATTTTATGTTGATTAAACAGCACACTGTAATTTCTTTTCTAAATTGAATGGGCTACAGTGAAAAATGGTATTTGGCCCATCCTGAACAATAACGTCTCTCTGAAGACCTTTACAACGAATTGAGAATTTTAAATTAGAGGAAGGAATAACAATGCATGATGTTGCTTAGCAACCATTATATGTTAGTAATAGAGACTCCAAATGGATAAGTTTGGGGCCATTTTCAGAGAATAGATAAACTAATTACCTGGAGCAAAATTTAATGAATTTCTAAAAGTTGAACCTATGCCAGTATTATTTTAGTCATATATTTATGCCAAGGAGAGAGATTTTCATGGATATGATGATTCATGACTTGGGTTGTGGCTCTTGAATGAGTACACCCTGGGTGGCCAGGAGTGGCTTTGATTTGGGAGGGTGAGGACAGTGAAGGGAGGTCAGGAACTGGATGGGTTCCCAGCTCCAGACGGTCAGTTGGGTCTTCACAGTTGTCTGTTGCTTCCGGTGGATGTAGGTTGCGTCCTAAGAGCAGAGGTGGGTGAAGATTCCAGTTCCCATCCTCCAACCTCATTACCAAGTGTTGACAATGAAAGCAAATCTCAGAATGAATTCAGGCAGCAACCAAGCTCTGTTTAGCAAGGAGCACAAAACCTGTCCTGGAAGCTCAGGGAAGGCTCAGTTTTCTGTCCTTAGGCTCTCTGAAGGTCAAGACTACACAACCAGAATCCTTAGCAACTTTGTGTAATGCAAGACTTAATGGGGTTGTAAGCATGGTGTCCAGACTCTTGTACTCAGCTCATGCCTGGGCAGGGGTGTCTGGGAAATATTTCTAGCCAATTCACAGAACTTGAAATCATGCACTTCACCAATAAAAAAGTTATTTCTAACACCCCCTGCGCTAATGACCAAAAATTGCTCAGGCAATGACCATGACGAAAGGACTGCCGCTTGGTCAGGAGCAAAGTCAGAGACGGTAATATGTGAAAAAAAAGTCTTAGAGTGAAATACAGCATGTTCTCTAGCCTCTAACGAAGTATCTTCCTGTAAGTTACAGACTATATAGTAAGTAATCTCTCAATTATCCATTCTTTATGGCTCACCAGTATTCTGTTCTCACTCCTGTTTCCTGTATTAAAATCACAAGGATATTAAATTTGTCTTGTGATTAACAAAGTGACTGAGGAGCTTGTGCACACAGTTTGTGTTATGGGTTGGCTTTCCCGGAAGCAGACTCTGGGAAGGAGCTGAGCCTGCAGGATGTTTATTTGGGAGAGTCCTGGGCATTGGCCTCTGTGAGAGGAAGCAGGATCGGGCAGAGAGACGGGTCAAGCTGTGATGCAGACTGAGTGATGGCCTCAGCTGACTCCATGTGGAGCTCGGGGACGAGGATGACCCCTCAGAGTTGTCCAGAGCTGGCCAGGGCTTTATACACCTTCATGGGAAAGTCTCTTCATGGGGGCTGTTCTGAGGAGAGGTGTCCAGTCAGCCAGGCAGCTCTGTGCAGCTGAGGCCGCCCTCAAGAGACTGACCACCAAGGGCTGTCTGCCCACAGCACTCCCAGCTACTGGGCAACCAGGCAGTGCCTTGCAGCGCCCTCCATGTTGTGGCAATAAATATGCAGAGATTAGGGACACATTCTCAAGAGTGTTTTACTATTTGGGTTGCATCATCAAAAAGTTGGACAACAAAATTTCTAGAAAGCTGATTCCTTCTGTGGGAACAATATCTCACTTAATAATGAGTCATAAGTTCTGATTTGTTGATCTAAGTTATTTTGGTCTTTAAGGTGGCTTTTTTTCCTCCTAAAAGGAATGACATATCTATTTGAGATTTTATATTAATATTCAATGTATTCAAATACAAAATGTAAAAGTATTGTTTCTCTTAAGTCTATAAGCCCCAATTATAAATCTTATTTTTAAATAAATCCAGTGAATTTTAACAATCCTATTCAAGGGTGCTTTTTCCAGTTGAACAGACAAAACTACCTTAAATAATCAGCCCCACTTACAACTTGGTTAATTAAATTCCTTTAAACATTTTTACTGCATTTATAAATATGATATATTTGATTTCTCCTCCATAGCTAATGTGATAAATTAAACTTATGGTTATAGTAAATCTCAAGTTATCTTAAGCATCCCAATGCTGTTTACAAATCTAGCCAAATTCTCTTAAACTTTTCAGCTTAAAATCCCGAGACTAAAATAAATCACACATTTAAATGAAATCACCAAGCTAATCTGCTCATTCTGATAGACCAAATTATCCAAAAACAATTCAAATACCAAGCACATACAGGTTGCTCCTCAGTATAACACAAGCATGGATATTCTAACCTGCTGGGAAGTGGGCTATTCAATTGTCAGAAACTCTTGGGTTCTTTGAGGTGCATGGTGATGGCTGAAGCAGGTCATAGAGAAAGCAGTCTCAAACCAGACTGTGTCCCCCTCCCCTCCCCACTACAGATGTTATTAAACAAACTCCTTAGCAAGTCTGTGAGCCCAGTGACATCCCAGTTCTCCATCTTGTGGGTGATCTGACCACATTGCACAGAAGGTTCATTGAGGGAGAGATGACATTATCCACAGGCCAGACTTGGTGGAGATTTGGGTGGCTGCGGCTCTTGCTGTAGATGTCTTGGTGTGTGGATTTGCTGGTGAGAATGCTGACCACAGGCTGGTGTTCTCCATGAGGCCACTGCCTGTGCCTAACATGTAACTTCAACCAACATATCATGCATTGTATGTTTATGTGAAAGTAATTTAAAATAGATGATAACATGTTAACATGTTCCAAGGGTTAAATGCTACCAAAAAAAGTAGTTTCAGCATTTGCTAATGTACCGAGTTGTGTCCCCACCTCCCAAATTCATACATTGACGTTCTAATTGAAGTGTGATTGTGTTAGGAGGTGAGGCCTTGGGACATGACTAGGTTTAGATGGGATCATGAGGGTGGGGCCCCTATAATGGGAATGGTGCCCTTGTAAGAAGAGGCAGCTGAGAGCTTCCTTCCTCTCTCTGTCCATGTGAGGGTGCAGTGAGAGGGCACTGTCTGTGAGGCAGGAAGGGGGTCTTCACCAGAATCAGACCATGTTGGCTGCTTGATCCTGGACTTTCACCCCCAAGAACTGTGAGAAATAAATTTCAGTTGTTTACGCCACCCAGCCTATGGTATTTTGTTATGACAGCCTGAGCTGAGTGATATACTGTTCCAGGTATGTTGGGGTCCCCATCTAAGTAAAAAAATATTGCTTCTCTTTGAGGAAATTTTGCCTGGGATCCATGCCCTGGATGCTCAGGTCTTCTTGTGTTTCAGATGGACAAATGGAGCCTTTTTATAGTCATCCATCCGGGGACTTTAGAAACTCCTATAGACCACACCCTTCTAATGGGATGGTCTTACAGCCAATGTCCTAAGGGTTCGAATTAACTCTAACCAATTATTAACTGTGAGTTGAGCAAAACCCCCAGCCTTACTGAGATTGTGGTCATTAACTTCCTTTCCAACTTGGTTAGACTTTACACTTTTTAAAAAAAAATATTTTTTTATTGATTTCAAAGAGGAAGAGAGAGGGAAAGAGAGATAGAAACATCAAGGATGAGAGAGAATCATTGATTGGCTGCCTCCTGCACGTTCCACACTGGGGATTGAGCCTACAACCCGGGCATGTGCCCTGACTGGGAATTCAACTATGACCTCCTGATTCATAGGTCGATGCTCAACCACTGATCCACACCATTTGGGTCGATTTTACACTTCTTTAACTCTCAAGCATTTTAATGTTTTCTATTTTCCTTAGCAGAATTAGCACATACTTAATCCCTCTCGTTTGAGTCTGCAATAAGTCCTACCCCACTGCTTTTAAACAAACCATTTTTTAGGAATTCCCTTTTGTTTTTGCTCTTTTATTCTTTAACCTTGATTATAAAATATTGGTCCATGTAAAAGCACATATGTAGTGTATGTATATGTTTTGAAGCATAGCAATACAAGAAACACTGGAATATTTTATAGAATCAGCGGAAGAAAGAGCCACTGGGCCCAGGAAGGACAGGATGTGTTTCAGTTCTGCAGATCTTAGAAATAAGAGCTGGACTACCTCTCTAGGGTGTGGCTATAAATCCTATGATTCAAGTCAAACTCTCTTTTCCTGCATGTCTCCATCAAGGTTAAATTCCCAGGAAAGTTTGTTTGACCAAATTTGGTCACACACTCAACTCTCTGGTTAGGGTGTGGCAGGTTCTACATTTGGGGGCTCCTGTGGAGGGAGTACAGTTCCCCCAAAGAAGAAAGTGAGGTAGGCAAACATACATATATCCCTTATGCTCTCCAAGCCGGGAGTTGCTGGTGGGGCTTAGCTGGGTCTCCCTGCCCCTGTTTCCACTTTTCCCAGGTGGGCTCCCCTTGCATTTAGCCATTGTGGGACAGAGTATCCTATTCTTTAGCCTGTCTCACTTCACTACAGTGTGTGGAAAATTTTTGAATATCATTTGAATGTTATTTTCAATATTTCCAACTTTCCAGCATTGATATAGATTTTCTTTGGTCATCCGGTGCTAGTTTTGAAAAGGATTAAATTCAGTACTTGAGTCATATTTGGAATTGTAAGAGATATTTCTGAGGCAGGTAGGCAGGGTTTGTGGGTGAGATTCGATGAGTGGGGCAAGAAAGAAGGTGCAAGAAGTCGAATGTAGCAACTGTTGCCAAGTAAGGAAATATACGAGCAGGGGCAAGTTTTTGGGGAAAAAGAGGCAATTGGTATACTTTTAAATCTTATGGGGTTGGAGGTGTTCGGTAAGTCACTGCAAATGTCACTTGGATTGCTTGACCTCTATTCCACTTGGACCATGGCTTTCTGCTCATTTCCTGACTCCCAAAAGATTGTTTTTCACCCTCTGCTTCATCTTTGTCCATATTTTGTGTCTACCTTCATAAAAATAACTGCAAAAATAAAAAACTACCATTTTTGGAATTTATGCAGTGGACACACTTCACACTATACATGTAATTTAATTTTCAGCCCTGCAAGGTAGGTCTTTTCTGTCCTTCCTTTACAAGATGAGGAAACCAAAGCTTTGTGCATTACTTTTGCTTAGTATGATGTGGAGTAGTCTCATCAGCCTCCATGCTGCCTGGTGGTAGCTGGCTAGACAGGTAGATCTCAAGGTGCTGAGAGGAGTCTGACTGCCTGATTTAAATCTTGGCTCTAGCACTTACATTACCTTGAAAGTCCCTTAACACTCTCAGGCTCAGTTTCCCCATTAGTAAAATGAGGGTAATTAGGGTCATTGTGATGATTAACATATGGAAAGCACTTAACAGTACTTTAGTTAATGAGTACCTTATACATGTTATTTGTCCGTGTGTGGCATATTAAAGAGAATTGTGGACATTTCTTCAAATCACATTTTTAATGCATAAAATAAAATACATAGGATTATAAAGAAAACCAATTTTGTTAAAATATAATTACCAAATACGCGCGCGCGCACACACACGTATAATTGGTGATTTAGCAATAGGCAGCCTTCTTTATTACCATATTAAAAGCAAGCTCAAGCCTCTCATGGCAGGTCTAACAGCTACCTGAATTTTGAAATAGTGATGAGAGTAAATATTTTGAGATATCTGCACAACCTTAATGTGATATGAAAATACCTATGATTCCTCTTGGCCATAAAGTCTCTGAGACTATGGTTTGTTGCCTGCACTCACATTTGAAGGAAATGCTAAATTTCTGTTAGAGGTTAGTGAAAATGAGGACGTAATTTTCCCTCCCATCCAAGTTTATGAATCCCCTGAATTTATGCCACCCAAATAATGTCTAAGATTCTGTGACCTAAAGGCACATGTAAAACATATAGATTGTGAGGCAGGCCAGAGGCTGGGAAAGATGACTTTCTAAACAAGAGCCCACAGAATTTCTTACCCATCACGGGGAAGGTCTCCTGGAGAGTGTGGAAATTAGGAAATTCTTCTCAAAAGGGCCAACATTCATTGTAGAGGTAACTTTTGCGAAATCGGGAAGCAGTGTGACTGCATTCTTATGCCCATGAGCAGGGTGAGGGTTGGTATGGTTCATTTTCGGCCTGAATTTCTTTCAGAGATTCTTGCAGACCCACGGGGGTGTGAATTTCCTGTGAAAGTGCAGCGGGTTAAATATGTAAAGTCCTGGCTTATCACCCACAATGCAATGGACTGGCGGGATGATTTAACGCAGCTCTCAATGGCACAGGTAAGATTTATGTGGATAATCACCCGATGGTGAGAATGATAAGTTATCACATTTATTATTTGCATATAGAAAGGTCCTTCATGAATTCTTTGGGTCCTCACAATGCCACCCTGTGCTTGAGAAGTGGTGAACAGTTTTTAGATTTAATTAGAGAATACTAGAAAGGCAACTTAGGAGGTGTAAAACATCAATACAACTACTTATTAAAATTAAAAGAAAAAATGGAGAACATTTGTTTTCTGCTACAGGCAGATCTACCGTAGACACAGTGAAGTGTTAATGTGAGCAGTGAGCACTCCTGAGATGTTTGCACAGAGCAGTCTTTTCTGGGTAATTTTGTGGCTTTGCAACACAGCATCCATGGAAGCCAGCTGGTAGGACCCAGACTCCTGGGGGACTGCGGAATTAATGCAAGGATGTGTGGTTCTCTCTCTCTGTGGATATTGTGCATTTTTCCAATTATGTAGGAGTTCTCACTAAATTTTTTGGTATTCAAAGGGGATCTTTGAAAAAGCTAGGAACCATTGCTCTGGACGATAGGCAATTATTTCCATGGAAATGTGATTTCAAATTTATTCTCAGCAAATTTCAAGAGACACCAGCATGCTCAGCTACTTACATAACACATTTCAGAGGTCTGGTTCATATGAAACAGTGTACTCAGTTTCACAGTCAAAACTTTATTTCCTTATCTTTTTCATTTCTTTGCTAATAAGTCCTTATTATAAAAACACTAGGACCTCAGTTTCTAAGTTCTACTTCAATACCATTTTAAGACAATGTTCACAGATAAGCTTGAGTGTGTAGTTGGAAACTGGCCATAAAACTTTCAGGATGCAATGGTTCCTAAGAAAACCATGGCATTTAAATTTCAGGTCAAATTAAATGAACAAGGGAAGAAATTTAATGAAGGCTTTTCTCTCAACTTTGAAAAATGTAAGATGATGGGGAAATTTATCAGAGAAATATAGTCAATCTGTATCATGTTTTTGTGAGGCGATTCATTTATGTAATGACATATGCTTTTTTTCTTCTTCTTCTTATTGAACTGATGGAATTTGGTGAATTCTAGAACTTTCCTAAGGGGCAAATGAAAGCTATCCTTTCAATTAGTTGTTTTGTCTACCATGGGAGTGGCCCACTTGTGATTGCAGTGGAGAAAAATATCAAGTGGCCAGAAGGGGGACAGCCAGTTGCCAGAAGGCCTTTGAAGACATGGAAATATCTCAACATCCCCCAAATGTTTCTGAAACTTAAGCATCTGACTTGGGAAGCTCAAGGTAAGAATCCAGAGTGTTCAAAAGGAATTTTCTCTTCAGGCTTGGAAATCAATTTGATCTTCAGCGTTAGAAGCCAGCTGGGTAAACAGTATTAGATCAACTAAGGATAAGGAACAGTTATAGTTAATCTTTAAGGTAGATTTTCCCAGCTAGTGGCCTACAATATGGAAGCAAAGGGATCTCCAATGTGAGAACCGTATTATTGAAACACGCTTGAAACCTGAAGTCTCCGGGCTCTACACTCTTCGGCTATTCTACTGCTAAGATGAGGTTTTTGTAAGCATTCTCCGTGAGAGGACTGTGACTTGGCAATGGCCATGTAGAGGAGGGTATTGGCCTCTGTCACTGCCTAGCTTTCCCGTGGGGAATAACTTATGTGTGTCCCAGTGGATGGTAATTTCCTGCAGGTAGGGGCCGGATCTCTTACATCTTTGTATCTTCACAGGTAGGACCTCAAGGACACATAGAGGTCTTTCATTTTGTGTTGCTGTTCAGAGAGAAAACTGCTTTTTTTTTCTCACTATAAAGCCTAAGAGGGTTCTTTGCTCTGGCTTTGCGTGAGGATCAGGCCATTGTGGCATCCACCCGCCCCTACACACACACACACACATACACACACACACACACACACACACACACACACACACACACCCCTGAGAGGCTCCCGTGGGCCTGTGCCTCTGCCTGGAACATTATCAAAGGAAGACAGGACTCAGTGTGCTCCTTGCCTTTCCTCTTAACCAGAACTTCTCCCCCCCCCCTCTTTTTTTTTTATCTGAAACAAAATGAAATGAAACCAAACCAAAAAAGGCAAACCCTATTTAGAACACAAGCATGGGGAGGATAATTCCACCTGCCTTTTATTTCTCGCATACAGGGAGCTAACTTTTTTTCCCCCTTTGTTGGAAGGGGAATGAGTGTTTTCCCCTTTATGTTTGTAATATTTGCTTAGCGATTCCTTAGCAATGGTACGAAATTACAACCTGTCTCAGTCAACTCACTCTCAGAACTGTTTTCATCAAGGATATAGAAATATTCTTCTTCCCATCCTAAAGTCTCCAACAGGGAAAATGAGAAAAGAGCTGGGTGCTGGCAGCCACTTAAGAATGAGAAAATATTTTTCTGGAAAAGACTCCTAAAGGGCCTTCATCATAAAGGTGCAGATTCTTTCCCGAAATCTTGGAAATGTTCTAAACAAATACTTAGCAGACATCAGTGCTATTTCATGATGGTGTATATTATTCTTAATAATTTTAGGTCAGGCTTCTGGAGAAGCAATAGTACTCAGCAGATAATTAATAAAAATGTATAGCTTGAGCCCTGGCCGGTTTGCTCAGTGGATAGAGCATCAACCTGCGGACTGAAGGGTCCCGGGTTCGATTCGGTCAGGGGCACATGCGAGGGTTCCGGGCTCAGTCCCCAGTGGGGGGCATGCAGGAGGCAACCGATCAATGATTCTCTGTCATTGATGTTTCTATCTCTCTCTCCTTCTCCCTTCCTCTCTGAAATCAATAAAAATATATTTAAGAAATGTATAGCTTGAATCATCATGCACTGTGTCCAGTGGGCAAAGTTTTAGCCCTTTCTGATTAGGAGTCAAAAGAGAAGACAAAGTCTGATGCCTAATATTGTCTTTATGAAAGTCTCTCCTCCTGGGATGACTAGCCCGATAGGATAGTCATTGGGTTCCCACCATTGCCAGGTTCCCATACATTTTGTAGCACCAGCAATTTGATAAAGTTAATTCGTCAGTTTCTTGATCCCAGGAACTAGAAATAAATGCTTATCAAGGGTATAAAAAGGGGAACCAAGGAACTCAAAAGCGCATTTATCCTTTTCAGATCCATGTATCTGAGATACTGAGCCATCACAGACAAAATTTTCTGACCATGGAGAAAGAATGCTGTCTGGACGTAGAGAAGCAAGGCCCCAATTCTGTAGCCATGAGTGCGAGTGACTGTAATAGCAACTGGATCTGCATCTAGCAGCCACCATTATCATTCCACAGGGCAGCTCTTAGAATCTGAAAGGAAACTAGCACTATGGTGAGCCGGGGAGGGGGCCGGGAGAAGAGAAATCCAGTGGAAGTCTCACAGGATCATAGGTAGCTCTGTCCTACTGCTCTAGCTCATAGTATTCTGCTAGAGATGGGTGGTGGAATAGAGTTCATTTTACATAATGATTTTAGTGGAATGAAAACAAATTTCTGTTACAATTACTCTCCCCTTTATACTATTAATACAATTTCTGTATTTATACTGTTAATACTAATTTCTAGTATAAGTTTAAAAAACCATTATTTAGTTCTGAAAAAACAAAGCACCCCTTAAACATAAAATGGATTTGACTTACTTTATAAATCTCTTTAAATACTTATGAAACTAAGCTAATAAAAATAATTAGTGAATATGAGAAGCTGTAAGACTAAATCAAAACACACACAGACACTACACACCACACACACACACACACACACAGACACAGACACAGAGACAAGATAGAGCATCATTCGATAGAGTTGCAAACAAGTGATTCCCTTAAAGACAATTTCTAAAATTTGCCAAGGGTAATGGAATCTTCATGGTTTTGAAATAAATCAAGGCTCTTGGCACAACACTAATATGCATAAATGTACATTCCCTGTGCTCCAAATCCTAACTCCAAGAAGGAAGTTGACTTTGTTAATAGGTTAAACAAATCTGTTGTATATTTTATATTTTCTATATCCTTCCCTAAATATTTGGTTTTGAAATAATCCCTTTAGTATTGTCTCACTGTAGGAATGGGAAGACTGCAATTGAAGGCTACAGGTCATTGTCTGGGAGGTTCACAGACACTGAAACTATCTGCTGAGCTGCTGCAGCCCGTGGTTCTTCTTGACACACCAGGTCACACACCAGGCGCGATGCATAATGTATGTGTATTGATAAAGCACTGTGTGCAGAGGCCTCAAGACAGACATTAATAAATGTAACACACTTGAACCTGCTTCTCAACAGAATCTGCAAATAAAAATCTCCTCCACAGCGGAGTGCAAATGCAGCCCTGAGCCCATGATCCACCTTCAGAAATGATGGCCAGGTCCTCTTGTGAGTCCTGCCAGTTCAGCCACTCACAGACATCTATGACCTGGAGGAGAGATGGGTGTGATAAGGGGTCATCACTCCCAGGAGAGAGGCCCCTTGTAGGAGAAGCTGCCACAGACCAGGAATCGGGAGGCTTGGTTCTAGGTAGGTCACCAAGAATTAGCTCTCTGATCTTGGGCAAGCCTCTTAATTTCTTTGGACCTCATTTTTTTTGGACCCAACTGAGAGATTTGGATTAAGTATTGTCTAAATTTGAAGTCTAAATTTGAACTCCACCCTTTACCCCACCATCCACTCCATTTCCTACTGTGCCCCTCTTCAAGAGAAAGTTATGGCTTGGAGAAAAGGCTTTAATTAAGTCAGTGGGTGGAGAGAGGAAGACAAAGGGCACTACACTATCGCTGCAGTCGGCTGCGCACCTAGGGCAGCAGGTGCCCCTCAAAACAGCTGCCAGGTAGCTGATGTGCCAGCACCTTAAAGACCTAGTGCACTTTCTCTTTTCTAGTTTAAGATGAAACATGAGACCTCTAGCCCTCAGCATTATGGAGGCCTTTCTGGATTCTTTCTGATGCCACGTGTACTTATAGAAATTGGTGCAATTGCTTTGTCATGTGATATATTTAAAGTTATGCCAGCATCAGGATATATTTTACCTGAGCAAAAATTGGTCTCTTAGAGAATAAAATTCTTTCCTATGTTCATAAGCCATATTTAATAATCTGCATGTCCCTCTATAGTGCTCCATTTTTACAGACGTGGGGTGAGACATGTGGAAGCAGGTCTCCATATGAAGTCCATCTTGAAGAAAAAAAAGGAACAAAACTCTTCTCTACAATAATTGAATTTTCTCTAAGGTTTTTAACCACCATTATGTGGGATTGAGGGCTATAAAAACTTCTAAATTTTAGATATGCTGCAGTTAAACCAATAGACTAAAACCTAGTTTGAATTATAGCTGTAAAACTGCATTATTCTAGAAATAATTCCAGTGCAAATGCCATAAAAATGATTTTTTTTTGATTTAGGCTTTTCCCCCCCAATTTATTCCCAGTGGTCTTATAGCATCTTATGGCAGTTCAAAACGAAATTACAACTGGTAAAATGCATTAGCCAAACATTTATTCATATGCTCAAATCAGTATTGATTGAAAATGTTTTACATTTCCTATCTTTTCGTCAATAGTTTTAGGTTTCTTCTTGGCATGAACTTTTGTGCTATACTCTTACTTTATTCCTATTTCTCACCGTAACTGATCAATCAAGTTTTAATTCCAGTTGGTTGCCATTCATTAAGACTTCCTTTAAAATTTTCCAGAGAAAGTGAACTCATATCTGCCATCATTTGATGCAGCTCTACTTAATTGTAAAGAAATACTCTTTATATACTCTTCATTTGGAGGTGAAAATATCACCTCCAGATGGATAAATTATGGTAACTTCTCAAGAACTATGTTTCTCCTCTTGGCTGGACGGCCCAGTTGGTTGAAGCATCATCCTGTATACCAAAAGGTTGCAGTTTGATCCCTGGTAGGGGCACATATGAGAGGCAACCAATCGATGTTTCTCTCTCTCTCCTTCTATCTTTCAAATCAATGAAAAAACATATCCTTGGGTGAGGATTAAAAAAAAAAAAGAATTATGTTTCTCTAGACCATGCACTTAATTTCAGCTAAGGGAAATAAAAAGAAGACAGATTTTTACTGTAGGCACCCCTAGGGCAGGGTCTCTACTCAGCTTTGTAGAACACACAACAGTATTTGCATATTATCTATAGTAATAAAAGCATAATATGCAAATTGACCCATCAGCCAAACAGCGGAACAACTGTCCAGATGACCATGCTATGACACCCACTGGTGCCAGGCCAGCCAAGGCTGGTGGGGGCCCGGCCATCGCCCCATGATCGCCCCCCAGAGGAAGGCCCAGGCTACCTGGCCTGTGGCGCTACGGTGGGTGGGTGGGTGGGGCCTTCCTCTGCGGGGTGATCGATCGCAGGGCTCCTGGACTGTGAGAGAGCACAGACTGGGCTGAGGGACCCCACCCCCAGTGCACTAATTTCGTGCACCAGGCCTCTAGTGTTTAATAAAATGTTATAGCCATGTCAAGCAATTTGAATAGAGTCTCTATAATCAGACAATCTGATGTACGAACTTACCTAAGCCATGGGGAAGCTGGAGAGCCACTGTCTGTGACTGTGCCATTGGGTGGGGCCACGGCTTCAGGGCTCTGCTTGTATCGGGAAAATTCCCTGGCTCTGGTGCAGGGACTGCTACCACTTCTCCTCCTTCTTGTTTTCAATCAGTAACACTACTGCTCAGGGCCTCTTAGGAGGAAGTGCTGTCTGTTGTTTTTCCTCTGCCCCTGTGCAGAGATGGGAGTCTGGGGTGGGCCTGTGGGCCTGCAGCCCTCTGGGTGGGTGAGTCTCAAGGCCTAGAACGGAGAGGGAAAAGCCCCACTGCACCCTCAGCCCACGCCATGTCCTCTCATCCTGTTTTCTGGGGGCAGCCCTAGCCCAGTGAGGAGCTGATGCCCTGATTCCTCTTCTGGCCATCAGCCCCTTGTGTCAATTTCCCCTTCTGCTCATAATCTATAGGTGAGAGGGAGGGAGTCTTAGGACCCCACCCCATCCCAGCCTTGAGAATATCAGTTTGTTGGCTGGGGATCTCATGGGGACCAGCATCTGCACCAGGTATTCCGAGTGAGCCCATCTCCAGGTGATAAGGGGAGTAAGGGGTCTTCATTAAAGACAGGGCTTCAAGGTTGCTCAATGAGTGCTGACACCAAGGGGTTCCAGGCAGGGCCATCTGAAAGAGATCCTGAATCTACATTTGTTAAATGAATATATCCCACAACACTTGATTCCTCTTTATTTTTTGCTGCTTCTAAAAAAACACACAACAAACCCCCTAAAACTTTCTTAAAATAAAATGGAAAGGGTTGTTGTATTTTCTTATGAGATTTCAGGGAGAGTTGTCACAAGTAAATTATTCATGTCAGAGAGAGAAATGTAACAATTATCTTATTAATAGCAGTGTTGTGTGAAACCAGCCTCCAGATAACCCACGAGCATGCTTCATGTGTTGGGGACTGGTGTTCTGCTGGTGTTGGGGGGAGAGGAGGGGGCATGTTCCTACTCTGGACAGGTCAGGTGCTGGTGATGAGTCAACATCTTCTTGATTTTCTGGGGATTTCAGGCTCTCAGGCGGCAACAGCAGAGAAGGCCGTTGTGCGCCAAAGGACAGACTTGTCCAGACAGGAGCACATGGTCCTGTAACCAATACCATTGCTGGGAATGCTCGCCTCTGTAACACTTGGTTAGAAAATGCCTTTTAAGACAATTTGTGTTCAATTGTTCCTTGTCTTGGTGTTCTGTAACATTCTTAGAACACCAATAAAATAAGACAAAAAATAAACAAAATATGAAAAAAAATCTTTGTTTTACTTACCACATGCATTAAAGTTTAGCTGACAACCCAAGCTCTAAAAGGTATCATCTTGAAAAAATAAAACAAGAAATGCCTATGTGATATTGTGACAGGGTAAGAAATATATATTTGGTCTTTGTCCCTGGTTCTTGGCATAGAGCTCCTAAAACCCTTGGGATTTCCCAGTAGGGGTGAGAGGATCATCTGTTATTTATAGTAAAGCCCTTCATCCACTCTTGAGTTTTTGCTAATAAGGTGACCCTGGAGGATGGGGGCTCATTGCCAGAGGAACCAACCCTGTGATTAGAGGGTCAGGACTTTCAGCCCTACTCCCTATGGCTATGCTTTGATTAATCATGGCTGCGTGATTGAACCTCTGGGTTGGTGAACATGTGGAGGTGCTGGGAGGGTGGTGCACCTGGAGAGGGTACAGCAGTCCCTTCCCTGTCTCCCCTTCATGTCTTACCCTGCACATCTCTTCCATTGGCTGTTCTATTGTGTCTTTTATAAGTAAAGTGATCTCCTGAGTTCTGTGATCTGTTCTAGCAAATGATTGAACCCAAGAAGGGGGTCATGGGACCCTTTCATTTATAGTTAGTCAGTCAGTCAGAAATACCTGGGCAAACATTGGTGTCTGAAGTGGGCAGTTGTGTGTTCTGACCCCTCAACCTATGGGATTGTGTTAACTCCTGGTAATTAGTATCTGAATTTCTTGGTGAGTGAAACCCCATGTTTGGTGTCAGAAATGTTGTGAGTAGAAGAAACAAGAGTATTCTTGTGCCTAGATACAAGCTATGCTTCTACTCAGTGTCTCTATTAGGATATTTTGGCTGTAAGTGATGGAAATGCAACTCAAATGAATTTAACATATGTCTCCTGTATCAGGGAAGTCCAAGGGTCCATAGGTTTGAGGGGCCAAGGTAGTGACATGAGGATGTTGTCTCTCCACCTTTTGAATCTGCTTGCCTCCGAGCTGCCTCCTTCTCAGGCAGGGTCTGCATGTGGTGGCAGAGATGGCTACTGGCTTACCTGGGCTGCCTACCTGGGCTGCCATCTTCCTGGAGATGAATCTAGCAATCCATGGAGAGTGTCTCCTTTCACATGATTCCTGCAAAGTCCCTGTGGGGGAAGGGAGCTGCCTTTCCTGTCCCAGGTGTGCATCTGTCCCTGAAATAATCCCTATGGCCAGGGGCTTGTGTTTCTCAGATGGACCAAACCTGAGTCATGTCCCCTTCCCTACAGCAGGGAGAGAGGTCAGTTTCAAATACATCTATTGGAAAGAGTTCCCCATAAAGGGTTATGTTACTGAGGAAGTTGGGGGGAAGGAAAAGTGGGAGGATAAAAACTATAATTACAACTGTCCACCCCAGCAACCTTCCAGAATGAGGTGGGAAATAGCCTCAGGTATCCAAATCATGGGCTTTCTTTACTTCAAACCACCCACTCATGCCTTTCAAATGTGGCCAAGAGGGTGCCCCTCGTCGGCCTCTAAGTGACTCTTTCACACATGTACATCCAGGAGACAGTTCTCATGATGTGGTTGAGGTTCATTATTTATATTACTCAGATTTGGAGTCCATTAAACCAGTGTAGGAATTGTAATGCAACTGGGACAGTGAGCCCTGGCCGTGGCTCAGGTCAGGGCCAATGGCTGGTATGGAGCTCTGTGGCACCACGAGAGAGGAAGCCCCACAGGTGCAGTGGCATCGCACCTGGTCATGGGATGTGATTTTGTGTTTGAGCCCTTTTGTTATTACGAAACAGATACTCTTCAACCTAATTGCAAGGAGAAGCAAAAATTGATTGTCAACAAATTTGTGGCTTAGATGTTATTACTCAGAATAAATTGCAAGGGGAAAATGGCCTTTATGAGGGTGTTGATATATTTTTAATAGAAATTCTCCATCCCTGATAGAGCAGTTTACAAATGTTTCCAAGGGAAAATGGTACAGTAGGTTTATCACATAAATGCTTTCTGCTGGTTTTAGTAAATTGGGTTTCTGCAGCGCCAGGAAACTCTGATAGCATTTACTAAGCAAGAGA
Source organism: Myotis lucifugus (assembly GCF_000147115.1). Lineage (NCBI taxonomy): Eukaryota > Metazoa > Chordata > Mammalia > Chiroptera > Vespertilionidae > Myotis > Myotis lucifugus. The sequence continues at coordinate 2,722,605 of NW_005871201.1, read as the reverse complement.
CGCAAGCACCCTCTCTGTCACGGAGATTCTAGGCCATTTTCATTCTATGCCATCATTTTTAATTACTTGGAAAAAATATGTGCAAGCAAAACAACTATTAGAACTCAGTTGTAGAGAAGGCGAGGAAAAAAGAAAACATTCTCTTGGAAACTTCTGTATTTTTAATTCTTCACTTAGAATGTTGACTGACATATGAGGTAGTATGTATCGATACAGTGGTCTTTGATCTTGTTTCCTTTACCCTTTCCACTGGAGATCAGTGTAGACCCAAGAGCTGCAGTGGGGACTTACCAAGTCTGTTCATATGGACTGGAGGGAGGGCCAGCAGAAGGCAGCCAGATGTCCCCAGGGTGAAAGTAAGGAACAGTCTGTTTGCTCTGACTAGCTCCACTAAGGCATCTGTATATCCTGTATGGGCCACACTGCCTGGAGGAGACGGATTGGGAAGACCAAGTCCTACCAGGGCAATGAGGGGGCACCAACCCCTCATCTTATTCCCCAGGGCTTGACTTAACTGGAGCAAGAGAGAAAGGTTAGATGCAATAAAGAGTTGGAGAAATCCATTTGGAAAGTGGGCAAAGTGGGCAAGACTGTCCTCACCATCAACTGACTTCCATGAACATCCACTGAAGGGGACATGGGTGCTTCGAACTCAGAGAGAAGCAGTGCTATAGGCAATGCTACTCAGAGGGCACTTTGGGAGTGTTATGGGCTGAATTGTGCCCCTTCCAGATTCATGTGTTGAATACCAATCCCTCCGACTGTGACTTTATCTGCAGATAAGTTTGTAAATGCGATTAGTTAAGAGGAGGTCACAGTCTATGAGTGTTGTCCTATTAAAAGGGAAGTTAGGACACCCACGGAAAACCCCATGTGAAGAAGGAGGCAGAGATCGACTGCCAAAGATTGTCAGTAAACTGCCAGAAACTAGGAGAAAGGTCTGGAACAAGAGCCCCTCACAGCCTCAATAGAACCAACCCTGCCAACACCTTGATCTTGGGCTCTCGGTCTGCAGAACTGGGAGACTAAATTTGTGGGTTTTTTTTGTCATCCAAGGAAATGAAAACAGGGAACGTTTAGGGTTAATTTTATTTTGTGAGCTGGCCTGAGTTCTGAACAATTAACTTCAAAAGAACTTTTTGAGCACAACCCATTTGTCAGCTGGGAGCTGCCTTACAGCAGAGCAAAAGCTCTATGTCATGTTGACAATTATTTGGGACATGCAGTTCTCAGTTCCTGAGAGTGTTTGAGATGATATTTGTAGTGAGTTTCAAGTGATTGTAGTATCTTAAAACAGGTTGTCAAAAGAACAATATTTTATGCTTTATAGCGCTTTTGACCTTTTCCTTCTTCCTTATCTTTCTTTTCTTTTAGAATTTCCTTTTATAAATGTTTTTTTACTTATGATTTTTTCATTTGTTTGGAGCTACAAATCAATACAATTAGGTATAAAAGCCTTAGCTGAAAATAAAAACAAGTTAATGTATATATTGAAGGAACATCTTGTGCAATTTTTTTCCTTCCAATTAGCCTAATTATCCAGTGACATCTAGGATTGGTCTTCCAGAAATAATTATGACCAAAGTCCAGTTCTCAGCTTTAATGAGTAGTTTCGAGGGAGCTGGTCTTTCTGTACAAATTGATAAGTACGAGTTGTTCTGGGTAATAATTCCAAGTGTTTGTGCTGCTCTTACACATATTCATTAAATTTTGTCAATTAAATTTAAGGCTTTAAAAATTTTAAAGAAGTAACTTTTCATTGGTTATAGGAAACTGCCAGCAAAGGTTACAGTTCTCTAACATCGTCCATTTCTATCCTACCATACCTTTCAATATAACCTGTGAACATACACAGTTCTCACTTTAAGTTCCTAAATTGGCAAGGTTACAGGAAGCCAAGAGAAAAGTTACAGTCTCTACCATTGGCACTAGTTCAGTGTGTACCACACTCCCCAGGTCCCCCCTCTGTCCCCGCTACCCCCTTCCACGCCCCCCCCCCCACCCCAGAGAATAAGAATGTGTTTCATAACCAGGAGAACTTGGAACTAAGAAATGATGAGTATCCTCTTCTACAACCTGGTAGTTGGAGCTCACCTTCATGATTGGAAAAGTACAACAAAGCATCTTCATAAAAAACAACTGCTTTGAAATTATTACTGGGTCCAACCCTTATCAGCTGCAGGTGCAAATTGAAATCACATTTTCTTTCATTCTCAAAGTGAGGCGGAAGTATCTAAGAAGGAATAGATTGTCTGCTATGACTAGAATTGAAAGTAGAGAGAGAATGGAGTTGAGACTGGAACGATAAGCTAGGGCCAATTTGTGAGGCCCTAACAAAACTTGCGTGCTGTGTTAGGGAGTTTGGGGTTTACACTACAGGCAGTGCAAATACTCAGGTATTTGTAAGTTTGTGTGGCTAAGGGGGGGAGGGTCAACGAAATATATGCTCTCTCTTTCAGGGTATGGAGATCATCAACATGGGGCCAGAGAATGAAAGGTGGAGAGCAGGACGATTTTGGTGCATGAATCACTGTTTGTAGGAGCAAGTTGCCCTGAGTAGCAGAGCCATGTGTTGGTCTCCTTGAAAGGTTTCTTTATATCCTTACAACTTGATGTCACGATCCATTAAATTATCCCATCTTCTTTTGTCCTGACTACATGCTCATCAAACAATCTTTTGTTTATAGTTGACTGTCCATGTGGGAGTTTGCAAAGAGGAGAGAATGTACTGACCAGAGAGGTAAGGATCATGGTGAGTAGAGAATTCTTTTGTTGTGAATTAAGAAACCATCACTCTCATTTATAGATCAGTCTCTCAAGGACAGATGGAGCCAGTCCCTGGAAACCTCTGGGTAGCTGGCACAGTGGAGGGCCACATCACTTCCCGGGCTCCTTTCTCCTGGGAGACTGGGTTCTAATTGGTCTTCTCAGGCAGTTTCTGTGGCTTTCTTCTCTGCAAATGCAACGCTTGTCAATCCTTCTTATAAAGGAAATTATGGGGAGACTTTAAACCATTTGCTAAAATTAGATTTCTGGATTGCTGTTGGCTTTTTATTACCCATATTCTGTCTGTCTCCTATTGCCCCAAGTAATTGAAATGGGAAGACATGTTGGCTGTGTTACACAGTGTAATCTCTCATTCAGTATTTCTCTGATCTTTTGTGGTTTTGTTACTTTATGGTGGCATCTTATTAGACCAAGACCTTTCCTAAGAAAGCATTTGTCACTTAAAAAATCGTTGTTATAGCCACAGTGTATGAGTGAAGAGTGGCTGTTGCTGGGGGTGCCTACATCCGGCACGACTGTTTGTCTCCTGCCCACAGGGGTTGAGCACAGGATTCTCTTGCTCTGAGCGAGTCTAGTTCCTATCACTCTCCATCTGGCTTCCCTCTCTGCCTGATGTAATTTTTTGGTCAGTAAGCCTGACTCATAATTCCACTAGGAGTTATTAATGTTCTTGTGACTTCTGCACCAGAGAGTGGCTGTATGTTTGACCTATGATTCAGTACATATCTTCTGAAGAATGGAAAACTGGATTGCTGAGGTGAGATGTTTATATACTTTCCTTCACCCAAGACTTCAAGGACAAATAAGAAGGTGAAATAGATCCTGAAAGGAGAAGTCCAAGGAACAGTGGACATGAGCCACTTAAAGAGAATAAAAAGGCTATTAGACATCATTAATAATGAATCTGAAGAACCATGGGTATACATTTGTTTTTGTGCACTGTATTAGGAAATTTTTGCACTTTTATTAGTCAGGGTTGGCCAGGATGTGTGTGTGTGTGTGCGCGCGCGCATGCACATATGCATGTATTGGCAAGTCCAAAATCTGTAGTTCAAGCCTGAAGGCCATTAGGCTGAGCCAGGAAAGAGCCAATGTTGCAGTTCAAAGACTGTGATACTGCTGGGGAAGAGCTGATAGTACAGGTCAGTCTGAAGGCTGTCTACTGGCAGAATTCCTCTTGTTTTGGGAGATCAATTTTTTATTCTTTTAAGGCTTCCAACTGATTGGATGTGGCCATCTGCTTTACTCAAAGTTTACCAATTTAAATGTAAATTTCACCGAAAAACACCTTCACAGAAACATCCAAAGTAATATTTGATCATATATCTGGGTACCAGAGCCTGGCCAAGTTGATATAAAATTAACCATCATGCCAATACTCTGAAAAAATACTGTGAAAGAATTTTGAATGCAATTATTTTGGAAGGTAGCTCTTCACTTTTGAGAGGGTGACTGACTTTTCCTGCATACTTGGCAAAGAAGGGGCAGTCACAAGAGCCCATGTTTAGGTGGGATGAAATCTGGGGAGTTGTTCGTCAGTGGAGGATTTTGAATCAGAACCTGTGTGAGCACCTGCATCCAGTGTAAGTTCATGAGCCATGCATTGCTGTGTTTGTGTGTATGTTCAGCTTCAGAGAAAACTTTAGGTAACTTTGGGATGGATGCAAGGACACCTATCGAAGAATAACCAGTTGGGTAACAATACCATTATATGTTAATTTGAACCTAAAAAAGGACATTTTTCCAGAAACTATAACCTTCAACATTTTTATCAGTGACTTGAATAAAGCTAGAGGTGATTATTACAATTTTTTGATGTTATGAATCTGGATTGATTGTGGATAGTATGGTCATAAACTAAGGCTCCAGGATGACATAGAGAGATTCAGAGAAGAACTAAATTTAAGTGGAAACATACAGGAGTGCCTTTGTAACCCTATTCTTGGCTTCTCAAGCAAACTGCAGAAAGGTGGTGTTGGGACTTGGTAATATGGTAAAAAGAGACTTAGGAGACTTGAAGTGAGAGTGGATTTAATGAATTTGCTAAAGCAAACTGGATGCATTAAAAAGCGTGAACTGAGTTTGCTGGTGAAGATGGCATTCCTCATGAAGATGGGTACTATGCTCACCAGTCACAAACAATCAGCCACTCTGTTTAGTCATCTTATACTCAAGTAGCATTGCTAAAAGCTTCTATTTTAAATTGTAGATATTTCCCCATGTCCTCCTGTCACTGTCACATTTTGTAGAAAACCAGCACTCAGAATTTGTTTTCACAATGGAAGGCTATAGAAAAAAAAATCCACTTGTGATGGCAAATGCATTGTCTCTATTAGGATATTTTAGCTTAGATCAATTATGTAAGTGCTTCATAAGACATTATTTTGCCCCATGTTTCATCAGCATCAAGGAGTTTAGAAACTGTTTGATCTTTCCTTTTCTAAAACTCCTTCATAAGACTGATGGGTTTACGAAAATTTACAGTGAATCTAACCTGATTACTTTGAACTATTTTAAGAGGATTAGACTATTCAAGAAAAGATGGATTCTAATCCCATGACTAATGTTTTGGCCAATATAGCACAATGCTTTCTGATTATGAAAATTGGCTAGTAACCACTTCAGTATGCTTCATCCTTTCTGGTTATGACAAGCAGTACTAAGATGTGTCTGTTGGAACTTGATTGTAGATTACCTCCATATCCCTGAATTAATCACTGTGCAGCAGGGCAACCTGCCATGTTGCAGGAGGGACCTAGGAGTAAAGTTCTTTGGCTGTTGACAATTGCAGAAGACTCATTATATCCAAGTGTTTCCCATTATTTAATCAAGGCTGTACATAGAAAATGGAGTGGGGTGTGGGTGGGGGTGGGGGTGGAGGTGGTAATAATTGTCTCTGAGGGATCTAGTCTTTGCCAAGATAGAATTGTCTCCAGGTTGAGATTTCTAAAAAATTTCTATTTTTGCCTAAAAGAAATAGATTATTTGTGTTTATTATGGTCATTGTACTAAATTTTACAATGAATGTAAGCTTTAGGAAAATGTTTAATATCACTTCTCAAACGTAAGGGGGCAGGGGATATTTACATATTTGGTAAACATATATTTGGATCCCAAAGGTTCTTGGTCTGTTAAAAGAAAACTTGGGGATACTTTTGTACCAAAGGAAATCTGGAAATGTGGTTTGTTTACCAAAGTAGCAGATTTTTCTGAGAGATATTGAGAGTTTAAGGAGACAAGAGAATAGAGTATTTGAAATTGTGACTATATTAGGGAAAGTACACTTATGCTCTACCCTGATCTTTCTCTAACCCTCCTGCCCCCTAATTGGATCTTTCACTATTATTTACTAGTTCAAAGCACCATTAAGTAGCTCAAGCCAGAAAGTTAAGCAGTCAATCAACTACTTAGATCTATTGATTATGCTTCCTAATACATCCATTTCTCTCTACTTCCATATCACCACTTTGGGTGAAGCTACAATAATATCTTATATGGACTGTATAGAAACAGGAATCAAAATTGCTTCCCCAAATTCCTCTGATCTCCATTCAATCAATTCTCAACATGAAACAGTAGTTTTTAAAGCATAAATTTGATTGTGTTGTCCCCAATTAATCCCTGTAATGGCCCTCCCCCTTTTTCATAAGTTAAAATCTAAAATTTTGACCCACAGGGTCCCCATTGCTGGCCCCAGTTTAGTCCTATAGCTTCATCCTCTTTCTCTCTTTTTCTCTGTACTCCATAAAACCCCTCATTTAGTTCCTTGAACCAAGGCTCTCCAATTCAGAGCTTGCATGCATTATTTCCTCTGCTTGGATCATCTTCCTCCCATTTTTACCCCCTAAACTCTTACCTTGCTGACACCTACTCGTGTTTTAGCTCTCACTGTGAGAATTCCCCTGCTTGGATTGGCTGACGTGCAGCTGGTGAGTGGTGTTGTAAAGTTGCCTGTGGTTTGCAGTAATGTGCCACCACGATTCAGTTCGTGGGTGTTCATTAGTGAGAAGTAGGCGTGAGATGCACCTGGAGGTGGTGTTCCTGTTCAGAAAGTGAGAGGGATGTGGATGACGACTGTAGCTAGCTGCCCGGGCAGCCTTTCTCAACCCTGCAGTCTGTTTGGGTCTCCCATCCATCTGCTCACACAGCATCCAGTACTTTTCTTTCCTTGCATCATCGTGATGACATAATTAACTGCTTCATTGCTTGGTGTCCCTCTCACCTGCTAAGCTATAAGCTCCCCAGACCCCGGCACTGTGCCTGCTATGTCCTGTCCATGTTAGAGCCTCGCTTAGTGCCCACCATATTGCAGGGACTCACTAGAAAAATAAATCGAAATCTAAGATGCGTCGTCACTGTGCCAGGGGGAGCTCTCATGAGCTTGAAAGGTCAGGAACCAAGAACATATAGCTACTTTATGCTTGGGTGGCAGCATGATGTGAGTAAATTTGAACCGTGTGTGTTTCTTCTCTTCCATTATCCATTCTCCTTTGGAGCATCTATGCCATTCTGCAGTCATTCCCTCAGGAAATGGGTGCTGAGAGCAGTGAGTAGAGAAAAGCAGGTGGGTGGGTGTTTTTCCAACTTTGAGCTGTAAAAACTGAATGTGGTATAATAAAGAATACATCTGGTCCAGGTCCCCAGTTTCTAGTGCAGGACTTCAAAACCCTTGGAATTTCCTGAGTGATAGGAGTATCTTTTGTTATTCACAATGAGCCCTTTTCAACCACACCCGAGTTTATGCCAGTGAAGTAACAAAAGGTGAGCCCTGAAATATCAGAGAGGGGATGGCTGTGCCAGAAAGTCCAAGGGTCTAGGAGGAGAGAGGGTCTGGAGATAGCACAGTCATGTGGCCAATGACATAATGAGACGCCAATAAAACTCTGGAAACTCAAAGTTGGAGGAGCTTCCTGTTTGGTGAGCACATTGATGTGATCTGTCCTGATTCCATGAGGAGAGGGCATGGGAGCCCTGTGTCTGGGCCCTCCCAGACCTCTCCCTGTGCATCCCTGTCATCTGGCTGTTCCTGACTTATGTCCTGTATGACAAAACTGTAAACTGTATTAGTAAGTGCAGTGTTCTCAGTGAGTTCCTTGACTTGTTCTAGTGAATAATCGAACTTGAGGGAGTCCCAGGAACCCCCGAATTAATAGCCAATTGGTCACCCTCCCCCCAAGACTTGCTGCTCGTTTCTAAAGTGGGAGTGGTCTTGTGGAGGACTTGGTCTTTAACCTGTGGAGGCTGCCACCCTGGGAAGTAGGTGTCAGAATTGGATAGAATCCCAGGATACCCAGTTGGTGTCAGAGAATTGATGTCAGGACAATGAGGAAGAAGATTCAGGGCACCAATCAATCCCAGTAGAGTTGCCCTCCTTTAAGATCAGAACAACTGCCCTGGGAAGCTGTGGGGCATAGACGTTGGTGGAATCCTGAAAAGTGAGACCAGGGTCCTGCCCTCCCAAGGTGGTGCTGTTGAAGGAACCCTCAGATGGTTTTGTGGGGTTTGAGAGGAGAGCAGCCTGTGCTGCAGAGAGCAAGACCCCAGAGAGGAGCTGCCACCCCTGGGGCCCTGGTGGAATTTCTCAGGTTTCAGTGTAGGCAGTGGCAGCTTGGGGAAGTGGAGCTGCTGAAAGGGCACAGAGGAGCCGGTGTGCAAGGGGAGGTGGCAGGTCAGATCAGAAGGGCTCCAGGCAATTGGGACAGGCAAGTGGACTTCAGGGAACTTGCAATTTAACAACCAACTGGTGAGCTCATGTGTTTGGGTGTGTGCACCTGTGTACATATGTAAATTCTAAATCTCATCATTCTTTTGTTAAAATTTCTCAATGGCTAATATTTATGTACTTTAAAAAACACACAGAAAATGAAATCACACTTACCTATGTATGTTTTCACTTTGCAAATTGATCTTTTGTGGCAGGCAGACTAATGGCCCTCCAAAGATGTCCATGTCCTCATCCCTGGAACATGTGAGTATGTCACCTTATATGGGGAAAGGAACTTTACAGGTGTGATTAGGGTAAGGGTCTTGACATGGAAGATGATCCTGGATTATCCAGGTGGGCCCAAGGTTATTACAAGGGGCCTTCTAAGAGGGAGGCAGGAGGGTCAGAGTCAGAGAAGTAATGACAGAAGGAGGGGTCAAAGTCACAGAGAGATTTGAAGATGCTACACTCCTGGCTTTGAAGGTGGAGCAAGGGATCATAAGCCAAGGAATACAGGTGACTTCTAAGCTGGACAAGGTGTCAAAAACTAACTAACTAACTAACTAACTAACTACTAACTAACTACCCTGGGGCTTCCAGAAGGAACACAGCCCTGCTGATATCTTTGATTTGAGCCCGGTGAGACCCATTTTAACTTCTGACCTTCAGAACTACAAGCCAATACATTTGTGCTGCTTTAAGCCACTAAGTTTGTCCTAATTCAGTGATGGCGAACCTATGACACGCATGTTAGAGGTGACATGCGAACTCATTTTTTTGGTTGATTTTTCTTTGTTAAATGGCATTTAAATATATAAAACAAATATCAAAAATATAAGTCTTTGTTTTACTATGGTTGCAAATATAAAAAAATTTCTATATGTGACATGGCACCAGAGTTAAGTTAGGGTTTTTCAAAATTCTGACACACTGAGCTCAAAAGGTTCACCATCACTGTTTACAGCAGGGATAGAAAACTAAAACAAACATTCACTTTAAACATGTAATAAACATTTCCCCTTTGCACAGATGCATTCCTTTAGGCTCGTCTTTAATGACTCCAGTGGTTTTCCATTATACAGCTGTATCATGATTTATTTACTGATCACCTATGGCTGGACATTTAGGTTGCTTTCAGATCTTTTTCCTTTTTGCTATAGTAAACCCCACTGCAATGAATATCCTTGACATATGTCCTTCTGCACTTTTCTGATATTTCCTTAGGATCGATTTCTAGAAGCGCAGTTCTAGGAAAAACACATTTTAAAGGTTTGTGACACACATTTGACATTTGGTGTTGAGATATGAAGACTTTCTGTGTAAATGTGTTGAAGACCAGGTGACTTCATCAGTCCTTCACTTTTATTTATGAAGCTAGGTCTGCTAAAGAAGACACCCCTTAATGTTCGGGCCCCCTCCGTTCCTCTTCCTTCTGTTCTCTATCTTCAAAGGGTAGAAAAGGGAGACGCTACAGTAGAGCAGGGAGGGGCCCTGATTGATTGACAGCCAACAGGCAGGTTCTTGTCTGGAGAGTGTCTCCCAGGCGGCAGAAGCCAACATCTTGCAACAAAGCTTCGGTGAACAGTGTTGAACCCAGGAGTCACCCACACTTAACTATACCAATTGATTCTCCAAAATGTTGGCCTTGGATGGGGCATGAATTTCCCCACCTGTGGCTGGGACTCTGTGTGATACTCAGTGGTCATGCAGTGATGACAGGTGGATGCTGAGGTTGGGAAAGCTCTGTGTGAATTCCCAAGGGCATTTGTTATGGATATTAATCACATCTCTAGATTCCATTATTTGAAAGTAATGACACCACCAGACTTAATCAGGGACAAAGGATTAATATGACAAGAAAATTGCATTGGGAAAAATAGTAATAAATCCAGAACTCGAATAACTAGAGGTTTTAATTTGGAAAGAAATGCATTTAGACATCTTTCTTTGCTTCTAAAATACTAAGGTTAACTAACTCAGGAGTGATCAGATCCACCTTGGTTTAGACTTCACTTTCTCTAGCCTTTCCATAGTTAATATATGAGGTTGCATTTAGATATGCCAGTGTTTATCTTCTACTACCCTGTCATTATGGAAAACTCACAGGAAGGCACGTGTAGGAAGGAGTAAGAGAGATTTTTTAGGTCTATAGGCCTGGAGGAAGCTCGTTATGAACGAATAGAGGGAGGCCAGAAGGGGTTAACTCTAATGGGGCAAATCAGAGATGTGGAGAGAGGAAAACGTAGGTGTGAGAGGCCATGTGGTTTAATGGAAATAGCACAGGGCTGCACGTCAGGTGACTGGGCCGTGTGAAACAAGACGCCGATTTATAGGATCCTTGGAGCTCCCTCCTGCCCCATATTTCACGCTCTGGTAGAGTCTGACATTTGCCCGATGAGACAATAATTCTGGGACTCTGTTTTTTCATGTGAAAGGTCTCAGTTTTCATTAAAAACATTCTAGAGCCGATGGGACCACCGGCTCTACCATCCATGAGGATGGATTGGGGCAGGGGTTTTGGAAATGGGTCCCCTGAGCCACACGAAGGTTTTCCGGAGAGTCTGGGGCAGCTTCAGGGACCTGGCCAGGCATTGAGATCTGTCCCCCACGTCAATCCAATAACATCACATTCGTCCGTTTTACGCCTTGGACTTCTATGGCATTTCACGTGGAAGAAATTTTCTTTTAGCTGAACATTCTGAACACATTGAGCAGGGGGTCCCGGGGAGCTGAGTTTCACAGCTGGTGATTGCAGGTTCTCTCCTCTGCAGAGCAGCCTTGCTTTCCTGACTTCCAACTCTTCTCTGGCTGTGGGTCAAATCTGTGGGTTTCAATAAATTTTCAGTAAATACCTAGCGAAGTTGCCGCTCCATCCCCCCAGCTCAAAGGTGCTGGAAACCCTCAGCATCAGGCTGTGCTTCAGCCACTGGCTAATGACAGTGTGAAAATTAGCACAGACTTAATTTAATAGATTTTACAGCATCCCTGGAGAGAGGCATAATTAATCTTGATCTTACAGATGAAAAGCTAAACTAAAAACACAAACTAAAGGACGCCCTGCAGGACACCGATGGGTTGTTAGCACAGCCAGGACTGGAGCCAGGGACACCCAGGCCCAGAGTCACCAGGCTTCCGTGATGCCTTTTCGCGCGGCTGCCTTTTGAATTTCAGGCGGCTGCCTCGGATGGAAAAGAGAGTAGCCAGGAATGGCTAATTCTTATCACCAACAGAACTTACACTTGACTTCTTGATAATGATGATAGGATTTCAGCACTGAAATTCCTGCCCCGGAAGCCAGTGAAATGAAAGGCAGGCAGGGTCTGTGCTTCTTGCTCAGTCTTCTGCGGATCCTGCTCACTGTGCAGCTTGAATGGCCAGGACGTGACCCCCAGGCAGCCCTGCAGCAGGGTGTCAGGCAGGAGCCTCTAGAAGACTCCCCATTATCCCATCAGGACAAGGGGCCATGGAAGGAGGGGCCTCTCTGGCTTTAAACCTGGTGAATCTTTTCCCTTTGGTCGCTGGGTAGTTAGTTAGCTAGTTAGTTTTTGACACCTTGTCCAGCTTAGAAGTCACCTGCATTCCTTGGCTTATGATCCCTTGCTCCACCTTCAAAGCCTAGAGTGTAGCATCTTCAAATCTCTCTGTGACTTTGACCCCTCCTTCTGTCATTACTTCTCTGACTCTGACCCTCCTGCCTCCCTCTTAGAAGGCCCCTTGTAATAACCTTGGGCCCACCTGGATAATCCAGGATCATCTTCCATGTCAAGACCCTTACCCTAATCACACCTGTAAAGTTCCTTTCCCCATATAAGGTGACATATTCACATGTTCCAGGGATGAGGACATGGACATCTTTGGAGGGCCACAAACGTAGTGGTTTAAAACAAAATGCATTTATTCTGTTATAGTTCTGGGAGTTACAGAAATCTGAACTGGGCCTCTCCAGGCTAAACTCAAGGGTCACCGGGCCTGGTTCCTCCTGGAGGCTCCATGGAGAACGTGTGCCTTCCCGCTTTCTGCTTCTAAGGCTGGAACTGGCTGCATCAGGCATTGCACTGCTTACAAATGGGCACACCTGGATGAGCCAGGCTCGTCTCCCCATCTCAGCACCCTTCATCACATCTGCAGAGTTCTTTTGACATAGAAGGGAACATGTTCACATGGTTTGGGACTGGTTGTAGACATGTTGGGGGGATATGACTCAGCTACCACACCAGGTAGTTCTCAGACCGGGGTGGTATTCAGGGTGAATCCAGTTCTGAGACTTGACTGAGGATGGCAGTGGCCCCTGTCTCCTCTGGAGGGTTTTCTGGAACCTTCTGGTCACAGCTGGATATAGGATGTGGTAGGATTCTCAAATGGTCTTGATTCTGGAAACCCTCTCCCCCACTCCTCAGAGGTGGAGCATGGAGGGGAAGAGGGCACAGAGCTTTGGGCTGGCCAATGTCCATGGGAATCAACTCTTTGCCTGGAAAGATTGGTCCAGAGTGCTAAGAGCTCTCTGCCATGTGCTCTGACCTCTGGGGACAACAGGATGAGGGGGTGAAGGCCCGCTTGTTCCTGACCCTCTACACGGGCAGGCAAGTCCCTCGGCACCAGTTTCCGTGGCTGCGACAGAAGTGTAACACAAAACACCCAACAGATGGGTGTTTAATTTAATGATTTTATTTTATTTCTGTTGTTCATTCTTTTGTTATTTATTTATAACAATAATCACAATACATTCTCATGGAAGAACATTTGAATAATTCAAAATCTATAAATTAACCAGAATCTAGCTGCCCCATCAGCATCTTCTATTCAAAGGCAGTGCACCTTGTTTCTTAGGCAAATACACACCCACATCCATACACACCTGGACCAATCATTCTATGAGCACGTAAGATATTTTTTTCCCAGTGATTATCCAACTGCTGTTATGGGAAGCATTTTGATTTATGAACCAATGTAATATACCTCCTAACACACATATGTTGGTGCTTTTCACACTACTTTTATTTGCTTTCAGACTTCCATGACGGTCTTCTCTTGTGAAAGTCATAAACAGTGAGCAGTGCAGATAACGGGAAATCACATCTTGCTCCTTGAGTTTCTTAGGTGATTTTTAGAATTTATGAAGAGACAATAGTCTTAAGATGCCAGGCTGTTTGCAAGAATTGGGCCTTGCAAACAGCCTGGCAAAGAGAAAAAGGTGTTTGAGATTCAGTGACTTGTCTTTGACTGTCAAGAGCTAAATGAGTCCCTGTGCATAAATTTATAATGTTTACACTACAAAAAAATGAATTTGCCAGAAATGGAGAAAGAACCAGACTACTTTGTCACCTGCTGGAGAAAGATTTACTGCTTCGTGGAGATGCAGGCTGGGACTGGAGAGGGTGGGGGCAGAAAGAGAGGTCTGTGGTCCGGGGAACAAGGAACTGGGTCAGACAGACATGGGTAGGACAGACATGAGTTAGTCCAGTTTAGCCAGTTCTGCCCAAATCACTGAGAGCTAGGTGTCTGATGAACCAGCCTACACAGACTCTCCTGTCAGTAATTGAGTGAGTCCCACATGTGGGCCTGTAGGAGCTGTTATTCTTGCCCTTCTATTGATCATCATCCCTAGAAGCCACCTGAGGTGCTGTAGGATGAGGTCAGTCTGAGCCCCTGGATTTGCTTAGTCCTGTCTGCTTTGCCCTGTATACTCAGACTCCCTTTCCAACTGCTCACAAGCACCTCCATCCCCCAAACAAAAGGTGGAGCCCAGAGGATGGTGGCTCGAGGAAAGGCAGAGCCCCTTGCATCATCCTCAGGCAGCAACACATGGCACCGGCCTCCCACAGCCACCTCCCCATCACAGGGTCCTTCACAGCAATTCCAGGGATACCCACTGCTTGTATATACCAGAGCCACTTTGTCCAGTCCCTCCTTCTTCCCAGTGGCTGTCAGGTGGGGACACCCGTCCAAGGCTGGAGGGATGGGAGGTTTGAGAGTGGGGACTTGAAATGCAGGTGGAGGGCGTGGTAATCTGCAAACCACCTTCAGAACAAGTCTCCTCACTTCCTGTTGCCCCGCAGCTCGCCAATTTCCACCTTTCACATCTCTCAGATCCACACGTTTACCTACCTTACCCTCCTCCCATTTTTTAATCTATAGTTTTGTCCAGTAGCATCAAGAATATTTCCTTTTCTCTTTCTTACTTTATTTTCTTGGCGAGTCAAAGCAAAAACAAAAACCCAACAAGGACAAGACAAGCAAACCCATTGGAACCTTTTGTTAGAAGGGGTGACCCAAGCCTTTCCTCAGGTGCAACTGGAGATAAAATGAACAGGTACGGCCTACTGCTGGGGTCTTGGGAATCTCCATAGATTCCTTCCCTCTCACACACCTCAAGACAGGCGTTCTTCAATCATAATTCAGGAGACCCAGCAACACATTCTTTTCCTACATTACTCTTTTGATGTTTTAGTCATTCTACTGGAACTGCATTCTTTATTTTTTTTTTCATCACAAAGTTGCCGTATCTCCAAACATTTCCAATTAGACTCTCAAATAATGGCTTTGAGGGCTGAGCTGGGGAAGCAGCCCTGCTTATGGTGTTGGCCTCTGGGATAATCACCCCAGGTCCACAAAGCCATTCCCAGTGGAGCTTTGGAGAAGAATGTGATTGAAAATTGGGTGGGTGGTAGGAGCTGGCTGTAATTCTATGCTTTTATAAGCAATAACCTTTTAAGAAGAATTTTCAAGGGAAAAATAATCTACCATTTTATTAAGTTAAGAAAAATATACCTGAGCCTGCCAGCCCCAGAGTGGGAGTAGATATCGACATATACTGTTTTAAAATATTCTGACATTTTGCTGCATAGCAGGAATCCTTCCTGCTGACAGTTTATATGCCACAATCAAAATTTCTTCTTTTCTTCTCATTGTCTCAGCTCTGGTACAGGTGCATTGCTGGGCACATCATTACTGACATAACTGTGTCTACCTGGGGTTTGGTTGTCATTCATTCATTTTAGGACAATGAGGGTTAGTACATGTCATTGATAACGACATTCAAGGATGGCTTTGAGGGAGCTGATCTTAGTTCTTGAGTATTAACTCAGAATTAGACACCTTTGAACCACCTCTGCCCTCCCCACCAGCTCTATCCTATGATGGAACTCAGTATAGCCTCCAATCTCACTCATGCCCAGTGTCCAGTATCCTCAGCTCTTCTCTGCTTGGTGGAGAAGGCCAGATATATTTCTGTCCAGCTCTGTCCCCGCTCAGAGGAAGTAACCTGTAACTGTAGTTGTTACTGTAGTGGTTGAATGGTGGCCTCCAGAGTTATGTCCATGTTCTAATCCCTGGAGTCTGGTGAATATGAACTTATTTGGAAAGAGGGACTTTGTAGATGAAACTAGGTTAAGAACTTTCAGATGGTTTTTCTGGGTATCTGTGTGGGTCCTAAATTCAATGACGAGTGTCCTTATAAGAGACACATAAAGGAGGGGGTGATGTAAAGATTCAGGCAGAGGCTGCATCTATAAGCCAAAGAATGCCAAGGAATGCCGGTAGCCATTAGACACTTGAAGAAGCAGAAATAGATTCTTCCTCAGGAATAATGGCCCTACCAGTACCTTGACTTTTTACTTCTGGCCTCAAGAGTTGTGAGGGAATAAACTTTATTGTTTTAAGCCACCAAGTTTGTGGTAATTTGTTATGGCAGCCTAGAAAATAAATATAGTAACCCATTCTAAATGGTGACTTCACAGAGGATTTTAAGGGCAGTGAAACTATTCCATATCATATTTTAATGATGGATAAATGTCACTGAACAGCTGTCAAAAAACCATAGGCTATACAACACCAAGAGTGAACCCTAGTAAAAACTACGGGCTTTGAGTGATAATGATATGTTGATGAAGATTCGTTGATTATAACAAAGTACCACTTTGGTGGGGGATGTTGATAGTAGGGGAGGATGTGTGTATGGGGAAGTAGAGGATAAATAAGAACTCTCTGTACTTTTTGTACAGTTTTTTTTTTGTTAATCCTCACCCGAGGATATTTTCCCATTGATTTTTAGAGAGAGTGGAAGGGATGGAGAGAGACACAGAGAGAGAAACATTAGTGTGAGAGAGATACATCATTTGGTTGCTTCCCACATGAGCCCAGACCAGAGCTGGGAATTGAGTCTGCAACTGAGGTACCTGCCCTTGACCTGAGTTAAACCTGAGACCCTTCAGTCCACGGGTCCATGCTCTATCCACTGAGCCAAATTGGCTAGGGCTTTTTTGTTCAATTTTGCTGTCGGCCTAAAACTGCTCTAAAAAAAAGCCTACTAAGAAAAATGGCTGACTTGCCCCTTTCCCTTATCCTCTGAGAAAATGTGACTCTCTTTGCACTGATGGATACAGCCTGACCCACATCATGCCCCCATGTGTCTCTTCACTGAGGTAAGAAGGCCTTTGTCCCCTGTACTGATTAGTTGTGACCAGGAGTGCAGCGGCCCCCTTCAGTCATGGGCAGGTCCTATGGGGGTATTCAGCTGTGAACTGCCAACACAATGTCCTGGTCAGCTGTGAGTGAGTGCTAGTTCCTGAAAGGGGGGTCTGGGTGTGAACCTGAGAATCCACCACACTGATCACACTTCAGTCTTAGAAACATACAGCCATTACTTTGTCTAGGTCTGCATCTGAGCTATCAGGTGTTGCCGTAGAAATTCAGGCAACTTGGCAGATTCAATTCACTACCAACTCATGGTCTCAAACTTCCTGGAAGTTCTTAACATTTCCCACCAAGTCTATTTCCCCGCCCCTGGATTATTTGCTCTCCTTTCTTTGGGATAACTAATTCATGCCTCCATTTTCCTCCTTAAATCTCCAAGCTCTTTTTCCTTCTTTTCTCTTCCACAAACAGGACATCAGGTAAACGTTAGTTAGTTGAGAAAACAGAAGGGATTAGATGAAAATATCTCAATTTAGCACTATCAAATCTAGAAACCTACCTGCTCTGAAAGTACTTCTTTCTCCATCCCCAGGCCAGTCAGAAGGCCACGACCCCTGCTATCTGCTAAAGAATTTGACTCTATGTTCCTTCCCCTTCCTCTCCCACCATCAGTTTCTCTCTGCTAGATCATTTTTGTTAACATACAAACAGGCAGTGGTCCATCTGATCCTCTTAAATCTTCCTTGACCCCTCCCACTCCAGTTAGACCCTATCATTCTGCTCCAGTTCACAGCGAACATTCTCATCGGAATTGTCTGTGTATACTGCCTCCATTTGTTTAAGTTCTCAGCCCCTTCTAATCTGACTTTTACTCCCACCTTTGGAACTACTCTCTTCAAGGTCACCAATGGCCTCCACATTCCATTTCATTCCACTTCTCTCTGTAATTAAGACAGAGGATGACTCTTCTTCAGGAAAGCATCCTCTCTTCCGAATGTCACACTCCAGGTTTCTTCTGACCTGGCCCCTTCCTCTTTCCATTGCTTGCTCCACCTCTTCTCCCTAACTGCCAACTATTTGAGGGCCCTAGGGCTCACTTTTTGTCCCCCTTCTCTCTCTGTCCTTGAGAAATCTGATTTGTTCTCATGACTTTCACTCATAAAATATTTTACGGGATCCCAAGACTCCCACATCCAATCATCCACTTGATATATCTGGTTTGCTGGCTCACAGCCATCTCAGAATGGACATGTGCTCCTCCCGCTTCTCTCCCCCCTTTTCACAACCAGTAAATGACACTCTCACTCTGTAAACCACCAACAAGGTCAGAGTCTTGAACGTCATCCTTGACTCCTCCTATTTCCTCACCTCCCCCCACCCCCATCAGTAAATCCTGTCATTTCCAGCTCCAACATATAATTCTAATCCATGTGCTTTTCTCTGCCTCCACCATCACTCCTTGTCCCAGCCTTTGTGACATCCCACCTGGCTCATGTAGCAGCTTTACAACTCTCAACCACTTTCTTTTATTTTCTAAAGCAGTTGACAATGGTCCATTTTACTCCCTTTTACATTTATTTTTTTAAAAATATATTTTATTGATTTTTTACGGAGAGGAAGAGAGAGGGATAGAGAGTTAGAAACATCGATGGGAAAGAAACATCGATCAGCTGCCTCCTGCACACCTCCCACTGGGGATGTGCCTGCAACCAAGGTACATGCCCTTGACCAGAATTGAACCTGGGACCTTTCAGTCTGCAGGCTGACACTCTATCCACTGAGCCAAACCAGTTAGGGCCCCTTTTACATTTAAAGTAAAACCCCAACTCTTACAGTAGCTCACAAGGGTGCTCTCCTGTGTCCCTGCCTACTGTTGCTAACTTGCTCTCTTCTGATGTATGCTCTATGCCAACTGGGGGCACTGCACATACTATTTTGTCTTCCCCAGGGTTTCTCACCTTCTGCACTACTGGCATTTGGAGCTGGGTGATTCCTTTGGAGGGGGCGGGGGCTGTTCTATGCATTACAGAATGTTTGGCAGTGGAGACGCCAAAATAGATGCCAGTAGCATCCACCCACACCAAGTTGTGATAATTTAAAATGTCTCCAGACATTATCGAATGTCCTTTGGGTGGCAAAATCACCTCTGGCTGCTCCACCTGAAATATGCCCTACCACTCATCCCCCAACCCAGGGGCAACATTAAAAAGACTTCACAACTGGTCCAGCATAGGCTTCGACCAATCTGAATATGCGCCAGCTCCAAGCATCCTTATCTTCACCTGTAAAATGAAGATAAGAATAATCCCCACCTCCTAGGGTTGTTGTGAGAGTAAATGAGTTTAGGTGTATAAAGTGCTTATCATCAGGTCCTGCCACAGGAGGCATGTCCTATCAGCACTTGCTGTTTCCCTCAGCATCCTTATTTTAATTGGCTCATTATTAACCGAGTCCATACCTATCAAAGGAGCCCCGTGCATCTCAGTTATTCTGGTTGTTTCTGTAGAACACTCACAAGTTGTAATTAACTTGTAATCATAGCCATCTTTATTTGTTTATTTGCCCATTACTTGACTTCCCTTATAAATTCCACCAAGGCCATGTATCAGGGTATTCTAACTGCTGTAACAAATACTTGGTACACCTCAGTGATTTCACTCAGTAGAGGATTATCTTCTTCTTCCCTGTGAGTGTTTGGTGCACAAGCCTTCCAGCCAGATACCCTCCTTCCTCTGCTGGGATTTCCCTGCTAGATCCTCTGCCTCCAGCTGACAGGGAGAGAAAGAGAGAGAGAGAGAGAGAGAGAGAGAGAGAGAGAGAGAGAGAGAGAAGCTTTCACATAGGTTTTTCAATGGACCTAGGCATTCATTGGCTAGTGCTCAGTCACATGGCCACATAGACACAAGGCAGGCTGGGAAATGTAGTGTGGTGAGCATCTCTAGTCAGTCTCCTTGCAGACAGGCATTGCATCTGTGGGTCCAGCAGTACAACTGGGCACAGGGTTAATAATGAATAAGTATTGTTGAATGAATGAATATGTGTTAACCTATTTAAATCTTTCCTGAGCATTCAAATTGGAAGAGATTAACTCCCCTCCCCCCCCAACATCAGTAACTCTTATAAACTTTATTATAGATACTGAAGACTTGTGGAAAGATAATTTATGATAGCAGAGCGCTACTCTTAGCTCTGCCAGCAAGACCCAGCTAAACCTTGGGAAGCCATTTCTCATTTCAGGGCCTTGGTTTGTTTCTCTGTCCAGGGTGTCTCCTGGGGTGCAGAGGCTCTGTGGGGCTTCCTTCCCTATGTGATCCACAGCACCACTCTGTTTACAGAAGAGACCAGAAACAAATGTTCCTAGGTTGATTTTCTGACCAGTGTAGACTGACACATTCCTCCAGTTCTGATCTACTCTGAGGGGGATACATTAAATAGGACTCCCAGCCAGGCGGATAGCAGTGACCCCAATGTTAAAACACAGGCTGTCTCTCCCCTCACCCTCCAAGGGCTGGCAAAGGCATAATTTCGGTGTGCAGTTACCATCTCAGACTTCTGTCAGCCCTTAATGATGATTGCTCAACAAATATTGTGGTTTGTATTGGAATTACAGGAAGCTCCTTGACAAGCCTTTTGTTGTAGGCCTGAGACTGTTCATGTAGAGTGTAGAGGGTTGCCAAATTTAGAAAAATAAATATACAGACGTGTATTGCATGGGAGGAACACACAGAACAGAATTATTCGTTGTTCACCTGAAATTTTGCTTTCACTGTGTGCTCTGCGCTTTACCTGGTAACCTTATTCATGTGGACCTTGGTCTCCAGCACCGGCCATGCTAAGACTGTTCCATCTCCATTTATGATTCGTTTGAACAGAAATCAAACTGACCGGGACCTTCTAAGAGGTGTGAGCTCTCAGAGTAGGTACCTCCATCCTTATCTGGTTTCTTGGACTGACTGGAGTGTTCATTCATTTCCTATCTCCATTTCAGTGGTTTGCTGGACAGGTCACCCCTACTTTCTGTATGTTCTCGCTAGTGGGTCATTTACTTTCCAACCTTGAGTAGAAGGGACTGTCTTGGCCTCTCATTCATCTTGCTTCTTACCTGATTAAAATTACTAAAATTGCTCAGCCAAGTCTCTAATGATTGTATTTTCTTTTCCTTTATTAAAAATTGGGGTCGACCTTAACATCTGTGAACCATGTTCAGATTTAATTAAGATACACTTGGTGTAGTTCATAATCACTTATAAATTTTAATTAAACTGGATATATATTAAGCTGAATTATTTTATAAGAACCATTGAATGCCTTTGATAAGAAATATAAATGTCTGTGCTTAAAGTGCTACAGATTTATATTCTGAAGTCCTGATTTTAAAAGGGAAATCATTTTAGGTCAACTTTAGCCTTGAATAAGCATTTATGAATGAGACATTGACTTTAATTCATATTAGTCTCCTTCTATTATTGGAAAATATTCATTCACTCAACATTTAGTGCCAGGGGTCTATTTAGTACCAGGAACTATGCAAGTCACCATGTTGGAAACTCCGTTTTTCGGATTCCTGATTGTCTTCCTTTGACCTTGCTTTTTGTCTTCACAGCCTTTGTGGGTTGAGTAGTTAATCTAGTTGGGTATGAGTGGATTACCTTTTCATTACTCATTGATATGTTCAACTCTATTAGTAACCAGAAAAATGTTTGGGTAAAGGGTGTCTAAACTGTCTCACCCAAAGAAGAAAAGATATCCTCTCTTTATTTTATATTTTAAGTGAAGGCTATGTCTGCTTAGGGACATGAAAGAAGGCTGGCTGTGTGAGGAAGTGAGTGCCATGGACTGCTATACCCCAATTCATAGGTTGAAACTCCAATCCTGAATGTGACTGTCTTTAGAGATAGGGATTTTAGGAGATAATTAAAGTTAAATGAGGTCATAGGGTCGGGTCCGAATCTGATAGGATTGGTGGAGGAAGAGATCTCTCTCTTTCTCTTCCCATGTGCATGCACCAAGGAAAAGCCAAGTGAACACTCCGTGAGATGACATCTCCAACCTGGCACCCTGATCTTGAACTTCCAGCCTGCAGAACTGTGAGCAATAACTTTCTGTTGTTTAAGATATCCAGTCTGTGGTTGTTTGTTATGGTGGCTCAAGCAAACTAACATAGGGAGCTGTTGGTGCACATAGGATTTCCATGGGTGGTTGGCACTCTGACCTGTGAGCTGGGCAGCTCTGTCTCGGGCATGGTTTTGCCCTTTGCTGTAAGAGACTCCCTGAAGTCAGCCACCCCTTGTTTCTGATAACAGCATGGATTTCATCACCAGGGTTCCTGGAATAGCTCTTGACAATGGTGCAAAGCTAACCAGCTTGTCCTTGAATTGACTCATAACCTTGACCTATTAATATTACATTTTTGACTGATTGAACGCAGAAGCCTAGACAATTGTGATTTACAACTGAAGTCCTCCACGAGCAGATAAATGCAGGCTTTGGTTTATCAGGTCCTACAGCTTGCTTCCCTTCCATCAGGGAGAATTTTTCCATTACAACAGGTAATAATCCTTCCATTTTTTGTGTCCCATTGAGTCGCATATGCCAACAGATTTCAGAACATTAAAAAAAAAAACCCTCAAGCTGAGTTTAATATTTGATGTGACTTTTGCACTGCTGAGCCATGTCCAGCCCTAAAAGCGTGGTTTCCATCTTTCCCCATGAGTCTCACCTCCTGCACCTCTTTGATGCACTAAAAATGCTCTCTGTGGATCAATGAAGAGTTCCAGCCCCCCAGACATAGAGCTGTGACAGAAAATCAATGTGTGGTGTGGACAGTTGAGGAGAACCTTAAATAATGTCTTAAAAGAATCCACACTCCTTAGTCCCCCTCTGCCAGCAGTGGAGACAGCTGGGGGGGTCATACCTGCTAATGGGCACCTTCTTTTTTAGTGTCTGGAGGTTTAGCAAAACCAGCAGATGAAAACTACAGTCAACATCATAATTAGAAAACATTTAGATTCACAGATGATTCTAACACTTTTTCCCTTCCAGTGCCTATGGTGAGTCTATTTAAAAAATACTAAACTCAGCACTTTGCTTAAATCACACTGAGATCTAACATGTGCATTTTATTTTCTCCCTAAAAGCAGCACTTAGCGACGTTTACTTGCTGGCATCATCTGGTACCAAGAACAGTGAGAGGATGCTAGTGGACCGAGCTAGGGGACCTATCCTCCAGCATCAGGTAAGGAGAGAGGCAAGTGCCCCCACTTATTAGCTTCTTGTTGCAGCAGAAACCACTGCAACACTGCCGTCTGTACGAGGATCTATGGAGGGGCAGCAAAGTACTCCAAGATACCTGTGACAACCATGGTGCGGATTTTTACCAGATGCCACTGGTTTGGGATTCCTCTCCATGGAGTGCTCGCTGCATAACACACTCTGAGGCTTTCTGGGAACAAAATTGATGCTAAGAAAGCTTTTTAGGTCCCTGGAAGTAGATAAAGATAGGCAGGTGTTGGGAGTATACTTTCCACAGTAGTTTGCACAGCTGTGTTTGGTAAAACAACCACCAATGCGAGACCCATGAGAAACTAATGCATCATGGGAGTCTGTGACTAGGAGAACTGCCCTGCTGGATGGGCTGACATGCAGCTGTTGAGGAGAGAGGCAAGTGCCCCCACTTATTAGCTGCCTGTGGTTTGCAGTCGTGTGCCACCTGATTCCGTTCATGGGCATTCTGTGGTGAGAACTAGAAAAAGCTTGAAATATCTATATGTATAAAAGCCAAGTGACCAGAATGCTGGAATGACCAGTTGCTATGATGCAAACCGCCCGTGGCTCCTCCCCCCAGCTGGACCTGCCCCCGATCCCCCCCTCCCCGATCGGCAGCAGGGCCAGTCGGCCAACCTCCCATGTCCCCTCCCCACCGCCGGCCTGCCTGATCAACCCTCATGGGGAGAGGGTGGGCAGACCCCACCTGTGCACGAATTCATGCACCAGGCCTCTAGTATATATATAATTTCACTTGAAGCATTCATGAGTCGTCACTCAAAATCGGGCAAACATTCTAGTTTGCTGGCCTAGTTCTCCCAAGTGCCCATCCAAACAATATTTCCACTTGGGGAATCACCACTTCTCCTTTGAGCACTGCCCTCTTCTCCTCTGGGCCCCCGGCATGTGGCTTACACTCTCCCCCAGGAGGGCTCCTTCCATGTGGCAAACATCTTAGCATAACTGTGGAGGACCATCACAGGGGCATTATGGGAACTTCTTGGTGAAAGGTACTTGGTAAAAACGAATGCTACATAAACAGAAGACCATTGTTACTAGATTAGCTTCTCTTCACAGGACTAATTATTTCATAGTCTTCCAGAATGAACTGCATTTGCCATCTGCCGGCCCAATTACCTCAATGATCCAAATTCTTTTAAATCTGGTCACAGCTCCTCATTCTTTCTTAAACTCCAGGTTTAGTGCTGCTGGCCGATTTCAGAGCCCCTATGTTCCGATCCTTGTGAGAGCCACTTAACTTCACGACGCGTGACAGCACTCCTCAAAGTAGGCCAGCGACCCTCTTGAAGTCCGAAGGCAGTGGCAGTCTCGCTTCAATTTCTAATGTCGTGTTTGCCTTGTTTTTATCATCTACTGTTTTGTTCTGTTTCACCTCTCTCTTAAAACTATAAATGGAATTGTTTTGGAAAACGAAAGAAAGCAGCCCCATGCCTGTTTTCTTCATACTTATTACCTTGGCTGATGGTGGATAATTTCGGCTTTTTGGTCTTATCAGCTAAAAGTTAAATTCCAGAAAGTTAGGTGAGGATGACCTCTTGGAACCCTTTTGGCTTGTTTGCCTGCAGGCAGCTGGTGGTTGGCCTTGCCTGGTAGAGGTGGGGCATCTGGGCCCTGCCCTCCCTGGCTCTCCTTACTCAGCAGCCTACCCTGGGCACAGCTCTCTCGCCGCAGATGCCAGGTTTGTGTTGTTAAATCATGGTGTTTTTATCTCCTCATGTTTCATCATTCAAAGCATAACATGTTTTCAAAACACTGCTCTGCAATTAAGATACATTACCACCAGGAGGCCCTGAATTCATCCACCGACCTTCATACCATATAAATCATCACACAGTGAGTAGGACAAGAAATCAGCAGGTCATCATATTATAGAAGCTGATCTTATATTTTTTAAATTGGAATTTAATGTTAAGCAGCAGAATGTATAATTACTTTGTAGCAGCTTTGTAAAGTAAATAGAAGTTGAAGATGTCATTTTGGTGCCTTTGTCCTTCTTACCAATGTGTTGCATAGAGATTGTGATTAAAATGCTCTTTTGTGATTCACCTGAATATCTTATAGTGAAAACCCAATGAGAGCTCATAGCAGCCCTGCATTTCAAACTGCTGATGGTCCAGGTTGCGAGGCTGGTGTCGAGGTTGTTCAGGACACATTCCCTCATCTACATCAACAGGTTTGGGTTTCCCAAGGAACAAAACCCAGAAGAAAAAGCAAAAGCAAAAGCAAAAAAAATAAAATAAAAAAAAAAGCAAAAGCAAAAGCAATATGTTGTGCACGTTGCCTGTTCCTATATAAGGTTCCTGGAGAATATCTATTTACAAGTGTTCTGAGATCGTCTCTTTTAGAAGAGCCCCGGCTCGTTCCAGCTCTGGTGTCCCCTTAGCTAGTTCTCTTCTTTGACGAGAACTAAGTGGAGCCTGATTTGCTTCTTTACTTCTCCCATAAGCTTACTACAGAGATGGAGGGCCGTGAGAAAGATGAGTTTTAAGTTCCTCAAAGATTATTATATCTCTTACATAGTGCAGGTTTTTTTTGAACAAATTAAAGTATGGTTTTGAAAAAGAGATTGAAACTGGCTTTTATTACAATCACTGAAAAAAGTCAGTATCACCAACAAACTCTCCTGAACTTCCCACTCTGAGCTGATGGCAGGAAGCTGGGGTTCCAGGAGAGTTTCAGCGTCAAGAGCGGGTTTGCCAGAATGATGTGAAGGATGAGGCTCAGCTGCCAGGGGCAGTGGGGTCATGGGAGGGCACTGGGACAGAGGCCAGGGAGTACAGCCAGAGAACATCCAGGGGGCCTCTGGGGCTGGTTGGATGTGAGCTGTTGTCTGACTCAGTTTCCCTTGATATAGACCTTCCATTCTTACAGACACAGCTCTACCTGGTTCACTACCTGGGCCACCGTGGTCTCAGGTGAAACGCTCTGATCCAATAAAAGCTTATTTACAAAACTGGGCAGTGGGCCGGATTTGACATGTGGGCCGCAGTTTGTCGATCCCCAGTGTGCCACGCCAGCACGACCAAGGGTGATCCCGAGTCGGGGGGTGAAAGGATTAAGGAAAGACAGACAAGAGAATGAAAGCTGGGTCTTGGTGGGACGCTGCTCCCTGATGAGGAGACAACGAAGAAGCCCACAAGCCGTGTCTTTATTTTATAGCAGATGCCACGAGGCAAAGTAGGGGCGTGATCACATTGTTTACAGCATTCTCGTGAGTTCCAATCCTACTCAACTACATGCACCTGAACTCTAGCACAAGGCACGTGGGGCCACGTGTTTGGATCATAGGTTCAAGCTTACAACCACAGCCCTTGGCTATGATTGTGCTGGGAGGGCCCTGCCCTCCAGCTGGGACTTGCACGTGGCAAATGAGAGGACCCTGTCCTTTCATTAGTCCGAGGCTTGGACCTGGCCAAAACACCGTACCCATACCCCAGGTAAAGCACGAATGCCTCAGCCCACCACAAAGGACTCCCCTCTCTAGATCTACCCCAGTTTTACGCGCTACAAGGGCACGCAGGACATGCCCACTCCTCGTGCTAGATCCTGATCTGTGTTATCCTTTGTCCATTTCTGCTTTCCCTGCACAGCCAAGCTGAACCCTCTTTTTCAGGATAAGCCACCCCAAATCTCTTTTAGAACAAAGGAGTAAAAGCTTACACCATGATGTTTCAACTGCTCAGGTGGGAAAATACCATATTTTGTTCATTCTTTTACCTTCTGAAGTACATACCTTTTTATCTTTCTTATCAAAAGAGCCAGGAGTTGGTGATCTTGGGAGGGGCAGCTGCCTAGAAGTGCTGATGGTGAGCCGGACAGCCCGGCGTGGCATGCTGTCCACATCCCACAGCTGGGGCTGTATGCATTGCTGACCTGGTTCAAGAACCCATTGCAAAGGCACCATTCCCCAGAAAGGAAAATCAATAAGTAATTTCTTTCCCCCATGTAATTCCATGGGCAACAAGGATGAAACACATCCACCCTGACTGTGAGGGAGTGTGCCTGGCGTGGAAGGCAGCATAGTTCACGCCTCTCAGTGAAAATAGAGACAAACGGGAAAGGCGAAGATGGCCAGAGCAGAGAGAGGCTGATGTGCAGGGAGCCATTTCTCACAGGCATTTAATTCTAGTCCACCAGGCGCTTTTACATCGGGGCTTGCTGTTGGCATAGCTATAATTCTATTTACAGATTGACAACATGGAATAATTTTCAGGGTAAAGGGCGAGCCTCGCATCTCTTGAATCTGAATCTACCCCATGGCCTCCTCATCTTTCCCAGTTTTGAGAGTACTCTGCACAAATTGCAAGTAAGTGATGAAATGCGAGTGCGCGGGGAAGAGAATTCTTCCTGCGCTCTGGAAATGGAGCCGGCCGCAACTGTGATCCATCTTTTTATTTTTATATTTCTCTTCCCAAGCATTGCCACAGAAAGGGAGCTGATTCAGCTGAGTTTGAGGAAACAGTAGCAACATCAAGTCACAGAAGCTTAGTGGTTTTGTGGCTGATACATGCTTATTTCTTTATTGCTTCTGAAACAAGTATTGTAGGCAAAGCTCTTCATTCTGTGTGTGTGGTTTTTGTTTGTTTGTTTTTTAGTGAATGGAAACGTTTTTAGTCTTAAAACATTTTTTAATACTTTGGCTTAGGGACAAGTCCAGGAAAATGAACCTAAGAGCCTCAAACCCTTTTGACACTAGTGAACATCCTTTGTCCAGGCACGCTAGCAAACTCTCCCCACCCCCTTGTCTTTCCTAGCAGGTGATGAAATGCAGATGTAACAATATTTCCAATTATATCAAGACGATGAAGCAACAGAGAAGTTCTAGAAAAAAACATTTGCTCCATTAATAGGATTAATGGTCCCATTATGTCACCTGACAACTCTCGTTTTCCTCCCTGTGCTGAGAAGCATGAAATTGTCATGTAAATAATGTCACATCTGTGCAAACAATTTACAAGGTGCTCCACAGATTCAAATTTAAGCTGTCATTTCTCTTAGCGTGTTAACCGTGTCTTCCCTGAAGTTTCCGTCCTCCTCACATGAGAATGGCATATTGATTTCTGCGTTGACCCTCATCCCTGTGTGTCAGGAACCTGTGTGTTTTGAAGGGTTTGAAGAGAGTGCCCACCAACACAATTCGGAATTAAGATTGCATGAGCAAAGAGAGCCAGCGATAGGCTTGTTTGAATTTTCGTAGCGTTCCTAACTGGCTTCATAACCCTTTTAAAGGTTATTACATTTTCTTTTTGCATCTGCTTGTGTGCTGAAGGTCCCTGGGGCTGGCAGAGGTGGAAAGGAAGTACAATTACAGAATTGTGACCATTCTAAGCCCTAAAGCAGCCTCCTAATTCAGGTGCTCACATTCAAATCCTGCATGCCGGATGCTGCAACTGAACGGTATTCCTTCCCAGAGAAATGCAGCTTCTGGGATTGTGTTTTGGTGTAGGCATTTGCTATTGTCACACACACACACACACACACACACACACACACACACCGGAAACATATTAATTAGTGATGAGAACACAAATTATTCCCAAGTGAATGAGGGCGTACATTCTTGACCCTTTAGATGCAACAAGCACACATTCCACATCATCTCATTAAATTCAGGCCTTGCCACTCAGGAATGGAGTTTCGTTAGCTGGCCGGTTATTTCCAATGCACCTTTTGTTCTGCATTTAAATAGTCTTAAATAAGTGCACTCTAGGATTCTGACAGGGGGCTTCATTGGTCTTGCCACAGTGCTGTTCCACCGGCACCAAACTAATTGCACATCAAGTTTTAGCATCTCAAGAAGTGAGGGCTGGGAAATACCTTTCTCCTGTCACCGGGGTTCAGGCAGAATAACAAGATAACCATTTCTAGCCCTCTCCTCCACGCTGCATCGCTAAAGAGACTTTTGTTGGTAGAGGCCTTTTAGAGTGTGGATGGTGTGTGTGTGTGTGTGTGTAGGGGGGTGGGTAGGGGTACAGAAGGACTCAACAGGCTCAGATAAAAAGGCTGACCCCTGTAGGAAGTTCCCAAGATTTGGAACTTGCTGTTTCAAACTCTAGGTCTAATGAAGACATAATGGGGATTCTGCTTTTATAAATGTTGGCTATTTGGATATTTGCTTATTATCCTTCAACATGCTTAACAACTCATCGAGATGATCATACTGCTTCCTGGCTGTGCACAGGTGACAGTTCCCTGGTGGCTATAGTGACCCATTTGACAGAATGGCCTGTGCTGGACATGTAGTTTACATTGTGGGTGGTGAGTCCTGCCCAGACAACCAACTTCCATGACGTGGACACAGTACGGTCAGGGGCGTCCTCAGAGGGTAAGCTGGCAGTGACTTTGCACTCCATGGGCTTATTGCCTAATGGACACCGCCAGCAGGTGCCCTGCAGGCAGCCCAGCGAACACGTACTGAGGACCCAGCAAATGCCACCAAAGCTTAAAATAAACGTAGGCTCCTTGGAATTGCCCACGTTATTGATAGACCCCAGGTTGCTCTGGTGTTGACACAACCACCTAAGCATGGAATGATCGCAAAGACCATCCTGACGATCACATTTATTTTTATAATAGGTCGTCAGGAAAGTGAAGGACTATGGTACAGGGCCATTTTCCATCACCTTTGAATCACTGACAGATATGCTGTAGGAAGGAGCCTTGGGAACCCTATGAAAAATTACTCGAGCACTCCCTCTCCGGGGACCACGGAGTGTCTCACCTGTGGCAAGACCACAGTGAGAAATGCAAGCTCGCCTCCTCTTCCATAACCACTCAGTGTCATTCACGCACGCCACAGTCACCGTTTCAGGAACAATGGTGAATGGCAGGGACACGAGATCACAGTTTCCCGAGAACCCACCAGGAAATTTTTTAAAGTTAACATCATATGTCCTCCATCATAGCTCTTTGGAAACAGAACGATATGTACATTTAGATATAGTCTGTTTATCCTTAGTTTATTCAGTCTATGTTAATTGAGTGTCTACTACATGCAAGACTCTGTCCCAGGCACCAAAACAGCCATGAACTCACCCGAATCAGGTGATTACAGGGGAGGGAGCCCTTAGTCATGCTGCCCTCACGCAACTAGCATTCTATGGGCAGAGAGACAGTAAAGAAACAAAACATGAACAACTTTAACAAAAACACCAAGAAGAAGAGTACAGGGGGGTGTCATACTGTGGATGGGGGACAGGCTCCCCGAGAAGGAGCTGTGTGAGCAGGACCGTGGCAGCCCCCGGGAAGGCTGCCAGGCCTGGAGGCAGGCACCTGCTTGGCTTCTGAGAGAATTCCCCTAAAATCCCCATCTGTAGTAAATACACTGCCACTCCTTCCCCAGCTCGCAGGCTGCCTTTGGAGAAACGCCTCAGAGTTTTAGAACTTGACTTCAGTGCTCCTCGTTCGTTCGGCTTGTTCAGAGTTGGAAATGTCTTAAGGGAAGTTTTGTCTTAATTGCATTTAACATTAAAGAGCAAAAAAAAAAAAATCACGTCATGTCATATGGATCCTGCTTTCTAGCCCCAGACCTGACTGAACTGGCAGGGTGCGCTGGACAAGCCTTGGACCTCCCTGGGTCATTTTTCTTCCCTATAAATGGGGGAGAGGGGCTTTAGGTTCCCAGACGTTGTGTGAATCTCCATCTGAGTCCATGTGCCTCTCCCCACGTGAGTGCGTGTGCGTCTCTCCACGTGAGTGCGTGTGCGTCTCTCCACGTGAGTGCGTGTGCGTCTCTCCACGTGAGGGGTGTGCGTCTCTCCACGTGAGGGGTGTGCGTCTCTCCACGTGAGTGCGTGTGCGTCTCTCCACGTGAGTGCGTGTGCGTCTCTCCACGTGAGTGCGTGTGCGTCTCTCCACGTGAGGGGTGTGCGTCTCTCCACGTGAGTGCGTGTGCGTCTCTCCACGTGAGGGGTGTGCGTCTCTCCACGTGAGTGCGTGTGCGTCTCTCCACGTGAGTGCGTTTGTGTCTCCACGTGAACAGGTGCGTCTCTCCACGTGAGTGCGTGTGCGTCTCTCCACGTGAAGCAGGTGCGTCTCTCCACGTGAGTGCGTGTGTGTCTCCACGTGAGTGCGTGTGCGTCTCTCCACGTGAAGCAGGTGCAGTTCTCCGCGTGAGCCCACATCTGCTCTCCTCTTGCCCGCCCGGTCGCATTCTCTCCAGTGAGCTTCTTCGCCTTCTCCGTTTATAACCGTCTGTAATCTTGTGGGCACACCTCAGTCTTTCCCTGTGTGCTCGCTCGTGTGTTCTCCGTCCTTTTAGGCTCAGATGTACTCTGTGAGCTTGGGGTGTTTTCGTTTTTCATCCTGCAGGCCCGTGCACAGTCTTACCTTGCAAACGATGGAGATCTGTAGCCATGTCTGCTGGGGCCTTGAGGCCTGCAAGGAGCGTGCCCTGCCCTGAACAGTGGGCTGTCCTCCGGGCGTTCAGCCAGGTAGGATAGCCAGGGCCTGGAGGGCAGGGCGCATCGGTGGGCAGGGCATTCCTGAGTCCTTACCAGGGCTCTCAGTAGGGTGTGGGTGCAGGTAAGTTTTTACTGGCTGCTTTTGGAAATGGGGGTATTGGTGCTTGTCCAGGTCACACTCTGGTCCTGCCCAGTTAAACTGGCTACCTTATCACTGATTACAGGGGAGGGAGCCCTTTGAAAGGGGAGGTTGGTCCTCTGATCTATCCTGGTCCCCTGGGCCGGGCCACAGTGGACACTCACTAAATTGCCCTGAGCTTGCCGCAGGACTCTGAAGGTTTCTTTGCTAGGTGATCATATCTGGTCAACAGAGCAGGTTGAAGGTTAGTCATGCTCCCCAAACCTCGACCAGTGTGTAGTGAAAGCATGTCTCACACCAAGTTTGCCGCCCGCAGAAAGCAGTCGAGAGCAGTTCATGCAGCTCGTTGTCAGCCCGATAGAGACGCAGCTCTCTGTCCCTGGAGGTGAGCCCCGCTCACCTTGCAGGGGAAGCTCAGTGACACAGGTGCAGTGTTCCTGTGACAGCACTGCCATCTGCCAGGCTCAGGCCCCCAGTGTCCTCAGACTCAGTGGCTGCAAATAGGGCCTCTGGGTTGACCTCAGTGCTGTCCTGGTGGGTGGGCTCTGACTCAGACTGCATTCTCCGAACGAACGCAGAGTGGCTTAGGAATCTGCTCCCTTTACACAGGCACGAAAGTTAACATTTCAGTGGCTCAAAAGGAGTCCCATTTTCTCATTGACAACCGTCTTCAAAGAATATGTAATCTGAGTTGCAAGAATATGCTTTTCCTCCCCCCCATCCTCCTCCTTGGGAATTCTCTACAGCTGTTTCCTTTATGCTTGAAATGCATTATGATTGAGAATGCTATTCATCATAACCTCAGTGGAGGGGGGGGTGTTGTGGGCAGAAGGTGCGAGAAGACCGTGGAAGACCGGAAGTGGTTGTCATGGAGAGCCAGGGATGCCGGGGAGCTGATTAGCGTGCCCTGTAGCATTGGGACATGTTCGGGCTGGTGGTGCGGAACTTAAAGGCTCACATCTTAACTTCCCATCTCCCTTTTCCCAGGGGAGCTGACCTGTGAAAGATGGTGTGTGTGGAGCTAACGAGGTAGAAGAGGAGGCACAGCCCCCATCAAAGACACCTGGCTCTCCAGGGAGAGGCGACAGTAAAGACCTCTCTGAGAATTCCCAGGAGAGCATGCCACCACCTCAGCTCGGTTCTGCCAGGCCGGGCAGTCCAGCCAGGTAGGCCCTTAGGTCACTCTGATTCTTAAGAAAGTGGTTCTGGGCAGGGGCCCTGCCCAGATGCCTAGGGAACAACTGCCTTGGTGCCCAGCTCCTGGTCTTTCACTCAGTGGGAGCCAACACTGAGTGGGCATGTGGGCAGCCTCTAGGCCAGTGATGGCGAACCTATGACATGCGTGTCAGAGGTGACACGCGAACTCATTTTTTTGGTTGATTTTTCTTTGTTAAATGGCATTTAAATATATAAAATAAATATCAAAAATATAAGTCTTTGTTTTACTATGGTTGCAAATATCAAAAAATTTCTATATGTGACATGGCACCAGAATTAAGTTAGGGTTTTTCAAAATGCTGAAAAAAGGTTCTCCATCACTGCTCAAAAGGTTCTCCATCACTGCTCTAGGCGATGGGCAAGGCGAGGACACATTGTTCAGAAGGAAGGCAGTCCGCGTCGCCTTGGATTAGCCCAGTGTGGTGCGTTTGGGACTTTGGCCATGCAGAATTATAGAAAAGTAAATCTGTGTTGTTTTAAGCCACTGTGTTTGTGGTGGTTTGTTACAGCAGCAAGAGGAATGAGTATAGATCCCAACAGAAGAATTGAAGACACACTCATGGGGAGGCCCAGGCTGGGGGAGGGGAAGGAGCAGAGCAGGGGTTGGAGAAGGATCTGTGGGTCCTGGCTGTGGAGGGGCCCTCCTGGGCCAGGGAGCCAGGCCCTAGAGGGCAGCAGCTGCAGGCGGGGTCTGAGCTACCTGGCTCTCGAGCCGGAGACCCGAAGGATGTCTCTGCAGCACCTTGTACTTGGCAGGTCCTGCTCTGGATGCAGGGCCTCCTTCTGCAGCCCCAGCTGGTGGTCTCCCCTCCATCTAGGGTCACAAGCCAGAAATCTAGGGACAATCTTCCTGCAGCCCCCTTCCGGCATCCTCATGCCTAGTCCGTTCAGATTTAATAACCTAGCCCTGACCTTCCTTTCTGATTTCATCTGCTACTGTCCTTCCAGACACATCTTTTTGTCACAAGAGACCAGAATGATTTTTACTTTGGGGTTTTTGACGTCTCTGTTACGGAGGCTTCTCCCCCTTAGCTCCCTCCTGCTTGTCTCTGGGTCTCAGCACAATGTCCCCCTTCAGGGGACGGGCCCTGCAAACCATTGTTCTCTATCACACCCCCTGGTGGCTGTTCTCTTCATTGTTTTTAACCCTGCCTGAAACCACCGTGTTTGTTGGGTTTTGTGCTCCTTGGAGTTCTTTCCTGAGAACAGAAAGGAGGTGACTTCCTGTTCATTGCTGAGTCCTCTGTCTCCAGGGGCGTCTGGCGTGTGGGGGTGCTTTATCTCCTGAGCATCTCCAGAGTCTTTGTCATATTCCATCTCCAGCCCCATCCCCCATCTCTCAACTGGATTGACAGTGGGAGACACTTCACAAAGAAACAAGCTTTGAATTGTGTTTGGGCTTGAACCTGCCAGAGTCGTTATTTATTTTCAAGCTGGCGTGTGAGGAGAAAGCCAAGTCCCAGAGGGCCTGCTGCTTTCCAAACACCAGACGAACCCACGTAACTTACATAGTGCCGCACAGCGAACACAAGGCTGAGGGACTCGTTTTAAGTTAAATAAACAAATTCCATATTCGATGCTAAGCATTCCATAGGTTTAATGTACAATGAACTATTTCATATGCTTTGAGCTCTTCACATGCTTTCAAATTGAAGATTGCATTCCTGGGAAATGAAATAAGAAATATGTACTTTGGGATTGAATTATTTTGGGAAGCTTCTTGCTTCTCTCAGTAAATGTAACAGAAAGGTCCTACATAGAGTCAAATTTAAATAAGATACTTCCCCTCCTCCTTACCATGGCTCCTTCACTGTGCCCCAATGGTGGGGGCATGCCAATATTCTGTCTATTGCTATAATTACTATTACTACCACATCTACAGTTACTACTGGTATTATAATTACTACTATTGCTGCCATAATTACTATAATAACTGCTACAACCACTACTACAATTGCTACTCTATTACAGTTACTATACTGTTGATGACTACAATTACTGCTACTACTTCTACAATCAGTACTACTACTATACTAATTACTATAACTTCCTCTACTATAGTTGCTACCACTGCTGTGTTGTTACTACTATTATTGCTACAATTACTATTACTATAATTCCTACCCTATAATTACTATGATGGTAATGACTACAATTACTGCTACTCATTTACTGTTTACTGTTCAAGGAAAAAAAAGGGTACATACTTGATTGGTCATTTGATGGTTACGTGAATAATTCTCACAACATTCATAACATATTGATTATAGGTGGCATTTCTGTGTCTCCATCATTTTATTCTTTCGTCCTGTGAACAAGTCTTTGATTTGAGATGGATGTCACTATGAAAAATAAAAGATCAGTATGTTAGAGGTCTGGAATATTGGGCTGGACTATCATTTGTTTTTTTTCTGATTGTTTCTACATGTTACTTACAATATCAAATATTGTGTTTGGCTTGTGTCATTTTCTGACATAGAGCCTTGAAATGCTGCATTGTAGTGGGACACATTTTTTAATGGGGGAGCATTTTATCAATATAAAGAAACTATACCATTTGTCTAACTGAAGGTGGATTGCTGTGAGCTATGAGGTGACTCCTCTTTTCCCCACAGCCTCCGGTGAGGGACTCAAGCAAAGGGATCTCCAGATGGTGACAATGCTTCACTCTGGAGTCAGGTCAGATTTCGTGTGGAGTCTTCCTTTGGAAGTCAGCAAAGTTAGGTTTCTCTTTGTGTGTGCAGAATGGCCACGGATAAAAGGGCCTCATAAGACCCCTTTCAAGGTTCATGAATTTCTTACTGCAGTTTTCCTGGCATAAGGCATGGCCTTGAACCATTAGTTTGGCCATCTGATCATTTTAGTAATCTGGTCAGACATTTCAGTAAGGAGCAGGTCGTTACTTCATTCTTTTGTTTTTTCCTCCCCACAACCATGCTGCTTCACTCTGAGGAGCAGGTGTGGGGAGTCAGCGGGAAGCACCCTTCGCACATGAGCTCACCATTTAGGAGCAAAGACCTAATGGACACAGACCGCAGGGTGCAGACAGGGGCCCTTCTAACATGGGAGCAATGTGGTACCCAGAAGGTTTGGAACGGAACGTGTTAACTCACTACTCACCCATTTTCATTCTTGGCTGCACTTCATAGTAGTGGGGCCAATTGGTCCACCAAAATCAGATCATAATCTCTAGGAGGTGAGGCCTAGGCGTCAGCATTTAAAAACAATTTCAGGTGCGTAGTCAGGGTTAACAACCACCGACCAAGGTGCTGAAAACAACACATTCTTAATAAAATAAACAGTGTTTTATTTGGATTCTTTTATTAAAGTGTTGGGTTAAGCAGATTGCACGGTGAATGTGAAGGAGAGATGAGGAATGGGGAAGACGCATCGTTGCCCTGGGGCGTGGTCACAGGGAGCAATGGCATCCATTCTGGCAGGCAGTGCAGGGCAGTTAGCAAAGTTGGTGTGGTGGGCGATGCTGTCCAGTGAGGCTATAGTTCCAGGCAGTCTGTGCTTGCCCAATAGGGGGCTGTCATAGGCGGATGGAGGTGTTTTTGCTAGGAGGCTAGGCATGGTCTCCAGGTTAGCTGGATTCAGGAAGGAGAGTGTCATGGTGGAGATGCGTGACATGCCATACAGGTGACCTCTCACTTCCCGTGCACCTTGGCACTTTTCCTACCAAGTGTGGGTGGAATCACAGATCCCTTCAGTTCTTTTCGAGGGCGATCTCGGTGGTGAGGGAGGAGGGGAGATAGCGCTGGGAGTCAGCAGCCCCCAGGTGTAAGGCTTCGTCTAATGGGAGGCAGGACTGAATTCTGCCTAGTGAGGCAAGCTCCTTGAAAGTTTTCACTGTGGCTGCCCTGTTTGGGTGGACATGGTCTGTGGGCAGACATGGTCTGTGGGCAGAGCTCACTGGGGGAGAACCTGCTCTGGAGAGCCAGAGGAGGGCATCCCCTACCCCCAACACTTCCTCAGAACCCCATTCTACCATGATGGGTGGCATTCATGCCCTGCAATTGGCTTTAACTATTTAAGCCATCATCTTACTATTAGTCTTTTCAGTCTTCTTTCTAATCAAGTTTACCCTATCATTACTATTAAAAGAAAAAAAAAGACTGTAGCGCCTCATCATGAGAAGTGAGAATGCTGACACCTGGGCTGGCTTAAATTGGCCTCTGGAAGATTTGACGCCATTCAGGCGAGCTGGTCTTCTGTAATCACAATTCTCTCCTCTCCAACCCTGCTGGAAGCCACTCATTAATTATAAATAGGAAATATAAAGGTTGGTTTTCCTGTCTTGCACTCATCACAGAGATGTATAGTAAATGCAGTGTGATTGCATTGCTAAACTTGAACTTGTCTTAAATCAACTGACCTTTAAATTATCCTTCAACCCCCGCCCCATCCCCAAGTAACTATTGGTCCATATACCAACTTTTATTAATGACATAATAAATTAGATTAACTATCAGCTCAGCCCCCAAAGGTTGGAAAATAGCTTTTATTGCATGCTTTAAGGGAAATCTAGTGTAACATATGATATTAATATGCTATTTGATTCTCCAACTGAGATAAGGAAACGGAATTATGTTGGAGAAGGGAAATCAAAATGCAGTCTCATCATCATCATCAAAATGAGAGGATAAGTTTCTAAAATACAAAATAAAGGGTAGCAGCAGTCACGGAGGAAGGTTGTGATCCTCCCCTGTCCTGGGGATGCCTGGCTTGTGGTTTGGCCCAGGAGACCCTGACTCTGCCCTGTCCTTCCTTCCATCAGTGGTCATCTTCCAGGCCTGCTCACAGTCCCGAGTCCTGTGCACCTGCTGCTATCCTGTGCTATGTTTCTGATCTTTCAGCAGAGGATGGCATGGCAGGTACAGCCGCATCAGAAGGCCCCAACTCTGCTCCTGAACCCAAACCAGAAGCTGGGCCAAGTTAGGATCAGAGGAACTACTACCCAACAGGCTGTGGCATGGAGGCTACAGCAGCTT
This sequence comes from Myotis lucifugus, assembly GCF_000147115.1. NCBI lineage: Eukaryota > Metazoa > Chordata > Mammalia > Chiroptera > Vespertilionidae > Myotis > Myotis lucifugus. The sequence goes on along the minus strand of NW_005871201.1, from coordinate 2,684,664 downwards.
TTGCCTCTGTCTTCCCAGCCGGCATCCCCAAGACCCCTCCTCTGGGGCGCAGTAGCTTGGAAGAATAATGCGTGATACTTAGATCCTCCCGCGTGCAGCTGCGAGAACCCTGAGACACGCTGCCAGAGATCCTGGGGCTCACTGCCTGCCCTCTGGGAATGTGACTGGGTGAAGGCGGCTCCAGAGGCTTCTGTACCCATTTCCCGTGCCCTCCAGGCCTCCTGCCCCTCCCTCAGTGTGGAGATCTCATACAGGTTCGCTCTTCTTAGTTGTCTCACCTGAAGACGGGAGATGCGAAGAGTAGATGCCTTTTAGAGTTGCTGTGAAGCTTCAAGGAGTGGGTTCATTGAACAGTGCTGGACACAGCAAGCCCCTGGGACTGTTAACTAACACCCACTGTTACCCTGAGAAGCTGTTTAGACTTAGAAGAGAGGCACGGCATTCACGTTTGCAGAATTGAATAGGCGAATTAGGAGAATGCATATAAAACACAGTCTATGTGTTTTATGTATTTGTTAGGGGTTGAATTGTGTCACAACTGTCATGAAACTGGAAAATGCAAATTTTGGAGTTCTAACGTCTAGTACCTGAGAATGTGACTTCCTGTGGAAATAAGGACATTGCCAATGTAATTGGTTAAGGAGAGATCATGAGGCTGGGCCCTCATCCAAGATGACTGGTGTCCTTATAAAGAGGGAAATTTGGACACACAGACGCATATAGGGAGAACCCCACATGAACCTGAAGGCGGCCCGGAGAGAGGCCTGGAAAAGGCTCTTCCTCACAGCCCTCAAGGGACACACCCTGCTGGCACCTTGATCTTGGACATACCAGCCTCCAGATCAGTGAGACAATTAATTTCTTTGTGTAAGTCACCGAGTCTGTAGAATTGTTACAGCAGCCCTGGAAAACTAATACAGTGATATATGGGGAGGAAAAAAGGACAGTAAGAAAAAAGAAGAAGGGAAAAACAGAATAAAATAAGAAAGTAAACATTATAGTACATGTCATTTGATAAAATATCTACTGAAAGGCAGGCATTTAATTGTAATAATTTTACATGCCCCCCCCACCCCCCCCCAGTGCTTACTCTCCAAGAAGTGCTCAAATTTGCATCATTTGGAAGTTGTGGAGTCAGGATCCAAAAGTAAGTCTGCGTGCCTTCCTAACCATTTGCCATATAGGATACATCCTATAGGGGAAACTGATACTTTCTGGTTAACACCTAAAGAGACCAGGAAAGTTGTACCTACAAGAAGATTTTAATCTTTGGATCCTAAAATGCAGAAGCCTACCCTAGCATATTGGAAAGAATGGACTGACATTGTGAGCAACCTGAGGACCCACTCCCTGTGATTGGCGTCTGAAGTGGGGGCGGTCTTCACCGATGGGGACCGTGCCCTTCACCTGAGGGGTCTGTGCTCAGTCCAATTAGTGTCAGAACTGAACAGAGTGGCAGGACACCCTCTGGTGTCAGAGAATTGCTTGATGTGTGGGAAACCACACGTCTGGTGTCAGAAGTGAGCTGTGGAGGCCGTGGGAGGGTAAAGGAGAAATTTGGGAGTGTTTTCCTTAGGCAGCCTCCATGTCCAGCCCCTGCAGCACATCTTGACTGTGGCATTCGTTTGCACTAAGCCACACACCACCTTCACAGCCGTTTGTCCATCAAGTTCAGAATCAAAGCTCCTTGGGAGCTGGAGACGTGTCCTCTCCTCCTTTGTAGTCCTCCCAGGGCCTGTCCACGTTGTCCACAGGAGACGCTCGGTCAATATTTGATGAATGAGTAAATGGTACGGAGCAAAGCAGCAGCGAATGTGAGTCAAGGTGTGGTGCCCTCCAAGAGGAAAACAGTTTCAAACAGAGAGACACCTCTTCCAACAGGTCTGTCCCCGATGAGCAGTTCTGGTGACGGTGAACGCAGCTAGAAATGTTCTATCCAGCACAGTTAAACCCCTCTGAGCAAGTGTATTTTAAAATATAGAGGGGTTATGTGTAGAGAATGACGTCCATCTTCATCTTGTGTAAACCAACTGCATTCTGCCCAGGGGCATGTCATGTATTTGCACTTTCTTGGATGGGGTGCTGCACTTGGTTTTGAAGCAGTGAAGCCCACTGGCCTATTGGGAACTGGACTCTGGGCAGGGGCCACCTTTCCATGATGAGTACGTCTCAACTTTGTTGTTCACTGTTGTTCAAATAGAAGCCCCATAAGATTATAAGGCAATTATGTGATTCTCTTCTAGAATGTTTATCAGAAAAAAGCACTTACAGTGCACACTGTTTTCCGATTTACTCAGGCCCCAGTTTTCATCTTTTTGTGAGGAAGCTGCTTATTTAAATTTTTTATCTCTAGCTATTTTTCTGTCTTGTGTTCAAACTGGGAAAGGAAAAATCCCTCTTGGTGCCCTAGTTCAGAAAATGTGGGCTGTATAAGAGGGCATGGACTAGAGAAATTAAGAGGATGGTCACACCTTACTGTTTGAACTCTTCTGCTGGTTGTACACCCTGGGTACCACTGGTCATGCATCCTGTAATTTTCCTTTAAGATAGTTTAGCATAGACAGTGTAAAATATTTACAGGTGTGGGCCAGTTTAGCTTATTCTCTATCCTGGGAGTGGTTCATGTTTATAGTGTCACAAAGAGGAATGCATGCTGCAAGGGCAGGCACGGTTAGGATTGCAAAGGTGCTAAATCAGAGTTTACAGTTCAGCATCCTTTGTCCCAAATCTTCAACCACCTTCATCTATAAATGTCTGCACTAGAGATTCGTTCATTAGTGGAAGGATTATCCTATATAACAAAAGGCTAATACGCAAATCGACCGAACAGCAGAATGACCGGTCTCTATGATGTGCACTGACCACCAAGGGCCAGACGCTCAATGCAGGAGCTGCCCCCTGGTGGTCAGTGTGCTCCCACAGGGGGAGTGCTGCTCAGCCAGAAGTCGGGCTGAGCGCAGCAGTGGTGGCGGGAGCCTCTCTCGCCTCTGAGGCAGCACTAAGGAGCAGCAAGCTGAGTGGTAAGGAGCAGCAAGCAGGCAGGCAGTAAGGAGTGAGGGCTCCCAGATTGTGAGAGGGAAGTGGGCCTAAGCTGGCAGGTGGACATTCCCCGAGGGCTCCTAGACTGCGAGAGGGCACAGGCCAGGCTCAGGGGACCGCCCCCCCCCCACCATGCACAAATTTTGTGCACTGGGCCTCTAGTTAGAGATAACTCTCATTGAAGGAACAAGTGGTGCTCATATTAATTGGGATATGTGGATGGGTTAAACCCTGCCCAGGCTCCTCTGCCTTTCCCAGAACAGGGGCACCTTGTAGGCTGTGTGTGCACCTTGGGAGGGTTGCCCTTGGCCTTCTGCTGCATTTTGCTTCCTGCCTTAGTTGAGAATTCTGTGTCCGGATCATGCAAGGTCCTCGAGGATGGATCAGTGGCTGAGAGCTGGGATGCCACAGAGCTCCCAGGAACAGACTGTTTCATGCCTTCTTGCCAAGAAACATGGATGTGTGTGTCAGAATTGTGTGTGAAACCTGCTTTCATGGTGACGTGCCATCTGGTGGTGGCAAGGCCATGTGGAAGGAGCCCTTTTGCTTTTTCTCATCTCCAGAGGCCACCAACATCTAATGACAAGATCAAGCTTGGCATAGGAGGCTTATCTAAGCTACACGTTGGTATGGTTTCTACCTTGCTCCTCTCAAGGAGGGAATTCTGATCCCAGAGCCAAGAGCTTAGGATAAGATTAGATTATTGTGCCACAAGTGCGATGTCCCTTGAAACCCAGGCCTCTGTGTCTAAGAGTTGTGATCTCCTTAGTAATTTATACTCACATTTCTTTCATAGGTAAAATAGGACACTCTGATGGTTAATTTTATGTGTCAACTTGACTGGGCTGAGGGGTGCCCAGATAGCTGGTAGAGTGTTATTTCTGAGTGTGTCTGGGAAGTTGTTTCCAGAAGAAATTAGCATTTGAATCAGTAGACAGGTACTTAAGTTGAGGATGTCTATTTTTCATAGATGCTTATTTTGGAGTAAAAAATAATCAGTTTATTATGAACAATTGCTAGGCAAGGAAAATTAGCTTATAATTAGTTTCAAACCTAGTCTCAGCCATGGGGGCCATCCTCGAAGACCTTGCACGATCACCCTCATCAGTGCTGGTGGGCACCATCTAGTCTGTTGAAAGCCCAAATACAACAAAAAGGCGCAAGATGGGCAGATTCTCTCTTCCTCCTTGAGCTGAGAGGCCCCTCTGCTCCTGCCCTGGCACAGTGGGTGCCTGGCGCTCAGACTCCAGGATTTACACCAGGGGCTCCCCAGTTCTTGGGCCTCCGTTCATAGGCTGAATCACACCACCTGCTTTTCTGGTTGTCTAGTGTGCAGATGGCAGATTGTGGGGCTACGTGGTCTCCACAACCATGTGAGCCAATTCCTAGCATAAATCTCTTTTTTTAAAACCTGTTTCACACTTTATTCCCAAGCTTCTTCAGCTTAGTTAGCGGCAAAGAATGATTTACGTAGAAGCAGAAACTGAAAAGAGCTGCAATGTCCAGGGGCGTTGGGCTAAAAAGTATTAGAGATCTAGATTTTACCAGATCCATAAACAAAATTTGAAAAAGCAGTCATAAGATAGAATAGCAGCTCCCAGAAACGTCTTCAAGCTTATCTTCTTCAGAAGTTGACTCAATTCAGTTTGCTTCATTCTTGGAAGCCTCATCAAAGCGTTCTTGTGGAGGAAGTTCTCCACAAGATCTGGAACTTCATCATCATCATCCTCTCCCATAGCAAGTGGTGCTTTTCCATCCACAGATTGTTTGGGCAGAGCTTCAGCCAGTCTCCTTAAACTAGTCAGACTGTCTGCACCCAGCTGGTTTAAGTTGCGGGATAGCATTTCTGTCAACACGGCCTGTCATGGTGAAAGTGTTCGCTGCCAGAGATGCCTGAACTTTAGGGTTGTTAAAGTGGATCACTGTTCCTTGGTTTGTGAACATATTTACCTCCTCAATACCAGAGATATTGTTTAGCCCTAACTTCTTTAAGGACAACTGAGGTTTTTTTAAATCATCTGCTGTAGCTGTTGTTCTTTCTACGAGCAGTTCCTTTCCCACCAATGCACACTTGTGCCTGCAGTTTGGCGAGTTTCTCTTGTTCATGATAGTCTCTTTCATCTTGTTGGAGAGGAAATGGGGCCATGCGGGGCACTAGGGCTGATGCTCAGGGGGTCTAGGGCAGACCAGCTGAGGATAAGCCTAAATATCCTCTTACACGGTGTGCAGCAAAAGTAGGTTTACAGTGGTGAGTACATGAAACACGAAGTTTATTCTTATGATATTATTTATTAATTGTATTATTTTCCATTCGAGCAACTGTCAACCTATTTTTGCCACACCTTGGATATCTCACTGATGCTGTTTCTCTGGAGAATGTTAGTGCAGACACTTATGTTGAGGATGTATATTTTTCATAGATGCTTATTTTGGAGAAAAAAATAACCAGTTTATTATGAACAATTGTTAGGCAAGGAAAATTAGCTTATTAATTAACCCAAGAGGGCATATGTATTAATAGTTTCAAACCTAGTCATTAAAAACACAAGGACAACTTGTGAATGGCTACAGTCCTACTTGGAATTCTGAAGCAAGCCCCTGTGTAATTAGAAAATACACTGTTATGAAATTCAAAAAATTAATTAAAGTTAAAATGGGAGGAAAAGCGTTGAAGATATGTCCTTTGCCTGTGCTTTGTCGCTAAGAGTTGTGTTTATTATATATCAATCTCAAGCAGAAAGTGGGTCCTTTAATCTGCAGGCTCCGAGTGATTTTATCTTTCTTTCCCTTCAGATAAATTGTTTAGTTACTTTCATCATCTTCCTGGCACATTATGAATGGTTTAGTCTCCTGAAGTGGAAGAAACAAGCTTAATAAAGCCAAATGACTTCTTTCTAATGTTAATTCGGGAAAAAATGAACCCTCCTAAGGATGGGAATGTATGATCGCATAAAACTTGTCTTTAGGCAAAGTTATGATACAGTACATGCCTACTTTGTCATTCCAAGAACGGTATTGCAGTCAAAAACAGCTGACGCCTCTCTGAGTTCTGGGAACGAAAGTGCAGTTTGCATTCTGTCAGACATAGTGAATACAGGTAGACCTTCTCAAAGGTGAAGGTAGCTGAGGTCAATACTCCTGCTCTGAAACTTCACACTGCACTCCCAGAATTACCCAGGCTGCCAATGGAAATAAACTGTATATTGCTTCTAACGTAGTGCCTCCATACAGAGAATAGGATGGAAATGAAGAAGTCCCAGATGGAAGATAGCAAGTTTGTGAGAAATTCTGCCTTCACTATTTACTTTAATAAACAAATCAGAAGTTGTTCCAAAATGCAGCATTTTTAATTCAAGAGGGAGGTTTTTTAAATTATTATTATAAAGCATTTTTCTTCAAGGGTTCTAATAGGTTATTTGAAAAAATTCAATGGACTTTTCTGACCAAAATAAGTATTTTCAAGCTTATCTTGGTGTCAAAAGAAGTGAATATTTGAAAATAACCAAGCCTTATACTTTTGTGGCATTTTATAATATACAGAACACTTTACTTATTCAGTTCTCATAATGACCCTGTTGGATAAACAGTATTTCAATTTTATATACGAGTGTCTGGAGGGTCAAAGAAATGAAATAATTTGCCTAAAGTTTCATACATAGTGGTGGACTATTAGCCTGAATCCGTCAATTACAACTCCAGTTTTCTTTAGAAAACACCACACTACCTCTCTTTAAAGAATTAGCTGAAGGAAAACTGAGACCACCTTAGCCTTTGGGGAAGTAGTCACCATTCCTAGTGTTCCAGAAATCCAACAGTGCAGATGTTTTCACTGTAAAATGCTCATCTTTTTAAACTGTCAGTGCCCATGCTCTCCCCGCCCACCCCCACCCCCCACCCCGGAACCATTTCTCAGGGACCTGAGCCAAGCGTCTCCTTTCTTAGCCCTGATGTTAGCATGCACACAGGCACAGAAGCAGTGGGTGCATTTAGCAAGTACTTCTGTGTTCACAGGGTTGGGTTCATTGCTTAGGGATATACAAAATAATTAGCAAGTGTAGAAAATGAGGTAGTGCCTTCAAAAATGCTTAGAATATTGGCTTGAAGTACTTAGACCTAGAACATATTGCCAAAAAGGTCATGGTAAGATGGGCAAGATAGCCAGAGACTAACAATTTTTTAGCCCTTTTTTTTCTAGATGCAAAGTAAGGCCTTAGGTGAGAAGACTTTCTGTGGAAAGAGGTGGCTTAAAGGAAGCCTAGATTGGAATTGGTAGTTAGGGAAGGGAAGGCAAGTAACATCAACAGGGCTTGGAGAACTCTGACCAGTTTGGAGAGCACTGATGGGTAAATTTTATAAATTGAACTAAGCCAATTAGAATATTTTTGGTAGATAATCAAGGTGATTAGCTATTCTCTTATAACCTTAATGCCAGTTTCTAATGAAGGCCTGTCTCAGGCCAGGTTCTCTTACATCTTGTGTGGATATCTACTAAACAAATGCCTATTTGCAAAAGACACAAGAGATCCAACCTGTTCTTGAAGATCAGTGAAGTCCCAGTTCTGTGTGCCATGGGCGTTCCGGTGTAACAAGGTAAAGATATAACAACTCTCCGAGGCAGGCTTCCTCTTGCAATGGCCTCTGACTCGCTCCAGGATGCTGAGGCACCCTGCCCTCGCCCTGTCCTAAGCGGGCAACAACAGACCACTCTGGATTCATAATTCCATGTATAAGGGTGGCAGTATCTCTGAAATATTTTTGCCACTGCACACATCTTAAAGACCTTTAATTTTGACAGAGAACCCATTTCTGACATTCACCATGGAGGTTTTAGAGGTCACTTTTTTCACCAGTAAAGATCCATCCTGGATGCTGAGTGTGCTAATATGCACAGGACAGCTTGGTGGGTGAGCCCACGTAACGGACATTCACCTAGCAGTCCTGCCGGAGTGCTGGCTTCTTGGCTGTAACTCCATCAGACCACCGCTGGGCTCTCCATTTTTTATAAGGGCAACGGACACCTCTAGAGTTGCAACTTAAATGAACAGGCACATGAACAATATCACAGTCTCTGATAAAATATTTGGGGAGCATTCCAGCCAGTGTAATAAAAGGTTGGTGGGCTGGGATAGATTGGTTAGAGGGTGTCTGGAAGGGCAGACTGCATATATTGGATTTGCAAGAGAATAGATCTGTAGCAGTTATTGTTCTCCTTCAAAAGTTTTTGGGGAAAATAGTCAAGTTAACTATTGCACCAATTCTGAAGGAAACCTTGCCTTCCACAGACTTTTCAAGGCAGCACTCCTCCGGTAATGAGCCAGACTGGACTGCCCTGCTCACCCGCAAAGATGCCCGCAGGCTGTGGCCTCTGCATCACCGCAGGGGGCATCGACGTTCAAAGGCTATGGCGAGGCCTTCCCCTGTGCCATTTCCTCTGAAACAGAAGTTATTTTCTCTCACTGCTGTGCATCATATTTGTGATAGCTTATTGATCAAAGCCAGGTCAACTTTCAAAGCAGGGAGGGAACCACATTACTCTTCCTTGTGCGTTAGTTTCCATCAGAAGGCCCTGCCTTGCAGTCCCAGCTCTTCCACATGAGCCACTGTGCATGTGCGCCCATCCCTTGCTCCCCCATGTGCTCAGTCATGCTTTGACACGAGAAAGCAAAGCACTTCGGTCTAAAGCAGTGGTTCTCACCTTCCTAATGCTGCGACCCTTTAATACAGTTCCTCATGTTGTGGTGACCCCCAATTTCATTGTTACAAATTGAACGTAATTAAAGCATAGTGATTAATCACAAAAACAATATGTAATTATATATGTGTTTTCCGATGGTCTTAGGCGACCCCTGTGAAAGGGTCATTCGACCCCCAAAGGGGTCGCGACCCACAGGTTGAGAACCGCTGGTCTAAAGGGACAGAGTGAGCTGAATCCCCTTGGCCCAGGAGGCTCAGAATGCTCTGTGTCAATTTTAGTCATGTTTCTGCTCATCAAGAAATAACCTACTATTACATGATTTCCTTTAATTATAATAACTTTATGTGGACCACTTTTTGGCATTCGTGTTTTAAATCATAGAAAAATGTTGACCCTTAAGCGCAACAAGCCTGAAAACCTTACTCTCATGCTTTTGGGTGGATGTGGGTATAAGACAACTTTGCTTTGTATCTTGGCCAGAAATTTACTGACTGAGCCACACGAAGAAACTTGCTGTGAAGTGGTTTCATGTACAAGGGGTCCTCTCGGGAAAGAGGCTGACAACATCAGTTTAGGAGTCCCCAGTGCCCAGTAACTGTTTGTAGCCTGCTGTAATACTCTAGGTGAGCAGAGTAGAATTAAGTTATCTTAACATGTATAGTTTTGCTGGGGCTGCCATAACAAAATATCACAGACTAGGTGGCTTCAACAACAGCAGTTTATTTTTTTTCTAATTCTGAAGGCCTGAAGTCCAAGATCAAGGTGTCAATAGGTTTGGTTTATTCTGAGGATTCTCTCCTTGGCCACCTTGTCACTATATCCTCATATGGTCTTTTCTCTTTGTGTATCTCTGGTGCCTCTTTTTGTGTGTTTATATTTCCTCTTCTAATAAGGACACAAATCAGATTGTATTAGGGCCCATGCTCAAGACCTTTTTTTTTTTTTTTAACGTAATCACACCTTTAAGACCTTATTTCTAAACTAGAGGCCCGGTGCATGAAAATTCATGCACTCGGGGGTGTGGGGTGCCTTCAGCCCAGCATGCACCCTTTCACAATCCGGGACCCCTTGGGTAGGGTCTCTAGGCCTGGCCTGAGATCAGGGCCTATCGGGGCTTTCCTTCCCCCGGCTGCAGGTAGCTGGCCCTACACCCACCATTGCCACTGCTTGCCATCTGTGCAGCACTGCCCCCCCCTCCCCTGCCACTGGTGGCCTCCCCCTGTAGGCGACAGGCTGGGGTGCAATGGCTTGGCTGGCCTGGCCCTCTCTCTTTCTTTGCTGGGGGGTGGGTCCCGCCCTGCGAGGGGCCGTCTGCCTACCTGATCACCCCTAACCACTTGCCTGCCTTCCTGATCACCCCTAACTGCTTGCTGGGGGGCAGGGACAGCCTTGCGAGGGGCTGTCTGCCTACCTGATTGCCCCTAACCACTGGCCTGCCTACCTGATTGCCCCTAACCACTCTGCCTGCCTGCCTGATTGCCCCTAACTGCTTGCTTGGGGGTGAAGCCAGCCCAGCGAGGGGCCATCTGCCTACCTGATCTTCTCTAACCACTTGCCTGCCTACCTGATCATCCCTAACTGCTGGTCTGCCTACCTGATCACCCCTAACCACTCTGTCTGCCTGCCTGATTGCCCCTAACTGCTTGCTTGGGGGTGGGGCCAGCCCGCGAGGGGCTGTGGTGGTCTGGTCTCTGGTTGTTTCGGTCATGATGCCTCTGGCCTTTTATTATATAGGATACAGTCACATTCTGAGTTCCTAGGGGTTGGGACTTCGACATAGGAATTTTGGGAGAACACAAAATTCAGCCCCTAACACTTACTTTAGTACAGAAATTAATAATGACCATCCCCATCACCTTGCAACTGTCAGGAGCCATCCTATCACTTAAAAAAAATCATACTACAAAGTTCCCTAAGTGCTTAAAGGTTATTAGGTGCTGTCTGTCAGGGGAGTTCTTAAACCCATCTGATATTTGACCTTTGAGCAGCTTTTAAAGGTACAGATGGGACCCTCCTCTCTCACCCTCCGAGGGTGCTGTGCAGTAGACAGGACTCTATGCTGGTTTTACCTGTCAGGAGATGGGTGTACAAATATGAGCATGCATGTGTTTGTAAGTCCTTCCCTCTGGGAAGAGGGCTGGGGAACTGCAGTGGGTGGAGACTTTGACACTGTAGATTTATTATGTGTATGTATTTTCAGTAAAGAAGTATTAATTTAAAGATAAAAACATTTTTTTCCCAAATAGATCTTTTGACCAGTTCAGTTGAAAAAGTACAGTTGAATGAACCATGGGGTGTAGGAACTTATAGTTTAAGACCAATACCCATCTGAGCAAGGATCTTGGAGATGGGGACTTAGCTGGGTTCCGGGGTGTTGCAGATAAGATTGATAGTCACAGACAGAGCACAGGTTGGAAGCTTAAACACAACTGATACCCTTGTGTCTCCTTGAGGTTGATATGTATGGTACAGGCTCATCTGGCCACCGGCATTTTCCAAAATTCCTCTAAGTCAGCGGTTCTCAACCTGTGGGTCGAGACCCCTTTGGTGGTCGAACAACCCTTTCACAGGAGTCACCTAAGACCATCCTGCATATCAGATATTTACATTACGATTCATAACAGTAGCAACATTACAGTTATGAAGTAGCAACGAAAATAATTTTATGGTTGGGTCACAACATGAGGAACTGTATTTAAAGGGCCAGAAGGTTGAGAACCACTGCTCTAAGTGATTCTAATATGTAGTGAAGTCTAAGAACTGCTGGCCCATCAATGATGTAATTGGGAAGGAAGGAATGGGAAGGAAAACATGGCAATTTCTGGGAACTATTACAGGGAAGAGTTCTTTAAAGCTTGAGAAACAAGTAGTGAGGTTGCTGGGCCATGGCATGTGAAGAAGTCCATTAGTGCCTTCAGCCCATTCAAAAGTCATTTAGCATTTCAAAGACTGAGCCTGTGCACTCGGATCAGAATGTCTTCCACAGCCTGCTTATAAGGCTGGTCCTTCTGCTTTGAAATCTAAGCCAAGGGGCTGGCTGCCCGAGTAAGAAGATAAGATGAAGTAAAGGGAGAAAATTCCTCTGACCCCCCTTCTGGGTCAGAGGATTGTGGGAAGAGGGATCAAGAGAGAGGGTAAAGAAAAGGGTGTGTGTCGGGGACCACATGGATGCTGGTGGGATGGAGATGCTCCAAGTACATAACAACTGGTACAAAAAGTGGGGTGGACTATGAGGGTAGGCAGCCCATGGGGTCCTGGGGGAGCCAGAGGGATGAGGTGGGACACTTTGGGGTCAGACCATACCAGGCTTTAGCCATTTCACTGGCAGGTAGAGAGGTATGACTGGGGGTTCCCAGAGGGGGGCTGGTGTGATGCTGAGAGCACTTAGGAGGCTTGGGGTATAGACATTCTTTAATATTGTGAAAACTGGTGCAGCTGCCCTGGTGAGTGTGGGTTGAACTATGACCCCTGGTCTAATAGATATTCTCAGAGCTTCTATCTGCAGAGGAGAGGGTGCATGCTGGCATACTAGAGGTGACATGGTGGGCTGGGGCTTTTGCTCACCAGTTGGTTGTGGGGTTCTGGAACCACATTCACATGGACGTTAAGTACACTTGGAGGATTGGCGTGGCCTAGTGAAGGCAGGGCCAAAGCTGAGCTGTCTCCAGCCACCTTCCAGCCTCATACCCTGTGGGAGGGACCCAAAGTGTTCACAGGCCCCTGGCCCAGACAGCTTTGTTCATATGGGTTACAACAAGAGAGATTTACCATAGTAGACATTAAATTTTTAACAAATATTTATTTAGTAATTCATTAAAGATGACAATAAGTCAATTACATGGTAATGTAGATAACATTTTCCTATGAAAAATAACAATATTCTCCAAAACAAAAACAATTTGGTGAGAGATTGGCATTGTTTTACATTTATTTCTGTTTATCTCTTTCAAGGAAGACAGCTGTAGTCTCACATCTGCTTCTGTTCTTGGTCTTTGTGATCTGTTGTTTTCCAGATATGTGGCTGTAAACGGGAGTATTTAATGTTTTTCCCCCAGATAATTGTGGATATTCTTTGATATTGTACCAGAACTCCACTGTAGACTAGTGAGAGAATGAGATTTTAAAAGCCAAATAGTGACTTAATGTTATTACGGAAATAGCTTTGACTTTGTGGGCCCTTGAAACAAAGGGTCATGAGACCCTCAGGGGTCCCCAGAGGCGCTCTGAGGGTTGTTGAGGCAGCAGAAGAAAGGCCCCTTGAAAGGGGACATAGGAGTGGAAGATCGGATTTCAAGTCAACCTTGTATTACCAACTTTCACTTATGATTTCACCTCCACATTTCTGGTTTCCAGAACCCTCTATTAAGGCTGATATGTGATTTTAAGTAGGTCACAGCAGCCCTCAAAACCAAGGTCAGGCGATTTCACAAGGTCCATAATTTAAATTTTGAATTGTTAAACAGAAAAAAATCAAAAACAGTAAAGCAGGGCCAATTAAAAATGATTCTTTTACATGGATGCTTACATGTTTAAAATGTTTCTTTTTAATAGACTCTCAGTCTTGCTGATGTCAAACATTTTTTTCTTCTATATATCACCTATACGGTAACAGAATGGATCAGACTCTCAAATTAGGCATTTAGGTAGACCATGTGATTTGCTTTATTACTTCGGATGGCAGCATGAGCCCTGAAATGCTATATATAATGGGTTTGGAAGCTGGGGAAGGAGGATGCACTGCTGAGCAGAGAATAGGTAAGAATGGATTTCAAAGTGAGAACATGCAGGGATCTAATGAAGTTGCTGGGTTCTTATTAGTACATGTTGACGGAGGTAGGATTCCTTAGGAGGGAGGCAGATTAGGTTGTAGGGCAAATTTGAGAGTGAAATCTTAGAGCAGGCAAAGGTGAGGTTATAGGTTAATACACTGATGAACTATTTGATTGGGGTTATACCAGATTCATAGTTTGGTGCCCTTAACCACTATGTAGCTGCCTTTCATGGGAGGACCTTCTTTTTACCTTCCCAGCTCTATTTCCTCTGCAGCATATCCAACTCAAGTTGGCTGTGAAATTGTGGGATTTCTGAAGGTTGGATCCTGGGTCCCTTTTCCTTCCCACCCTGTGTTTTATCTGTAGGGGATCTCAGCTGCACCCACAGCTTCATTACCTCTTAAACTCAGTTGTCTTACAAATGTTTATCTTTAGCCCTGACTTTCCTCCAACTCCCATATTAAATGGCCTACCTGACAGCTACACTGGATATCATCTCAGGTACACTGTAGGCTCCACTAGTGCCCTTCCACCATGCCTGGTCTTCTTCCCGTCTTGCACATGGCCCTGAATGTCACCATCGGCCATTCAGGTTTCCAGCCGGAGACCTCAGAGGCCTTCCTGGCCTCTTGTGTTCTCAGCTCTGTTTGATCCCCTCCCTAGTTCTGATGACTCCACGTTCACTTCTTAGATTCCACCCCTAACCCAGGCCCACCAAAGGAACAAGAAAGAACAACTTTTGCACTTTTATCTCAGTGGGAAATTCATGCTGAGTTCTGTCCCTAGACAGAAATTTGAAAATACTTTCAGCTGTTTAATTTTGGTCAGTTCTGTCAAGATGAGGGCAGCTCAAACCACGTGTGTGTCAGCCATTCACCCAGAGGACAGTAGTCAATCCTCTGACGAAGGCCAGGATTGTGGAGAATGTGGACCCACCGATGACAGGATTCGTTCTGGAGTGCACTTCTAAATGTATTTATCAGGAGACTGCACGTGACTTGCTATTCAAAAAGTACACAGAATTGAAAGGGAGAAAGATGCATGTTTTGCATTTATATTGAATTTTATTCACAAGGGCAGTATTCAGATTTACGGGTAAGTTGGACATGTTTTGAAATTTCTTGCTCCAGAAAGAGGGAAGGAGAGGGTTAATAAAGAAGAGGAAACACAGTTTGGGGAGAAAACCCAACTTCTTTTTACAGAAATGAGGACATGCCTAAATGTTCAATCCTCTTGAACACTGGGTTTCAAGAGAAGCCAGTTGTGAAAATAAAAGCAAGCTCGGTCTTAAATACCTGCGGCAGGAGGAGCTGGACATCTGAGTAATTATATTTGACCAGGAGCATTTGCAAACTGTGGTTTCGTATTCCCATCTGAGGAGCTGTGCGGAGACGTGGAGGAAGGACATTGTGTATTTCTAGAACTCTATATTCCGCATGGCATGTGCAGACACATTTGGGAATAATCTGTACCCTGCGTGTTGCTGGTGCCTTTGTTCCTTTCCTTTCCCTGAATAAACACTGGGAATCGAGCATGTGTGAGTGCTCAGTGCACGACATTTAAAGGCAAGGAGTATTCTTTATGTTGTCTTCAGCTCTACAACCTTCCTTCATTTTTCAGTCGCCTCCTGATGTTTCTTCTGTACTGTTGTCCCTGTCTTTTTTTATTCCCTCCTGGGAAGGTGTATCTATAGCGTTTAAAATTAAGAAGTCATTATGATGTTATGATTTGCATTTTTAGGTTCACTCAACATCTGTTTTCCATAAAAGATACTTCTTTAAAGTGAATTTGCAAAGGTTTTATTTAATAACTAGAGGCCTGGTGCACAGATTTGTGCATGGGTGGGGTCTCTCAGCCTGGCCAGCAATCGGGGCCGATCGGGGTGTCTCTCCCAGTCCTGATCGGGGGCCATAGGGGCCAGTGGGGGAGGGAAGGGACCACGAGAGGTTGGCCAGAGGGGGTGGTGGTGGGGGGGGTGTGCAGAAGGTTGGTTAGCCATGGAAGGTTGGCTGTGGGAGCACATTGACCACCAGGGGACAGCTCCTGTGTTGAGCATCTGCCCCCTGGTGGTCAGTGCGCATCATAGCGATTGGTCAACCTGTCATTCCAGTTGTTCCAGTCATAACGATCATATATATATATATATATATATATATATATATATATATATATATATATAATGATTTTGAAAACCCACTAGCAAAGGCAGTGTTCATTAAAAATAGAATGGGAGAAAGATTGTGCCGCTGGGAAGTGACAGGTTTTGCTTACGGACTAGATGGAATGTTCCAGATGGCCTCTGGAAGGATGGATATTCAGCCAGATTTGCAAGAGAACAACTTTGGGCTTCAGCGGTCATGACTACAGGGAAAGGAGACTGACAGACCTGGAATTCCCATCCTAATGATAATGTGAGGGAGTGAGTGCAGGAGTAGTCCCACTGCTCTCCTCTCGGCTACACCTCACCATGCATTCTGAATGCAGCAACTCCCTGTCTACCCACTCAGAACATTTGCTGCATATTTGAACGCTCCCCACCAACATCTTTTGGTTTGTCAGCCCTCTCCTCCTGCGCTTCCCAGAGTCCAGCTTCCTCCAGCAGATACTGGCTCCAATGAGTTCCAAGTCCTTGTCCTCCTGGAGTTGTCTAAGCAGGAAAGGGTTCTTTCTCACCTGAGTCTGCTTTTCCTGGGATGCTGGTGTCTGCTCAGCCTCAGGGACCCCAGATACCTGGAGAGGATGCTCCCCGCTCTGTGGGGCTCAGCAGATAGCGGGAAGTGGGGTAGAGCCCCTTCCTCTTTCCAACTTGGTCTCTCAAGTCTCCAGTCGCTTCCACACCTGGTGGTACAAATGACTTCCCTGATGAGTCGGGGCAGCTGAAGATGGGAATGCAGGAATAGAGGGGTTAAACCTAGATACAGATTAGGACAGGTGCCAGAGGTCTATGAAAAAGCATCCAGGGGGTTAAACCCTTTCCAAGGGAGTCCTCCCCAAACCTTCCCCCAGAAGACTCACTTGCCACTCTGTCCAGTGTGTGGCAACCATTGAAAGCCCCTCTCTTCTAACCTACCACAGGAATTGCTACTTACTTTTGGGGAATCCTACATGCCCTACTTCCCATGTGTGCCTTCTCCTCTCAAAGCAGGCCTCACGTCTGAGACACTGCATCATGGCTGGAGTTGCAGCAGAATGGCCAGTGCTGACCAATGATGCACTGAGTTCCTTTCTTCC
Organism: Myotis lucifugus; assembly: GCF_000147115.1. Taxonomy (NCBI): domain Eukaryota; kingdom Metazoa; phylum Chordata; class Mammalia; order Chiroptera; family Vespertilionidae; genus Myotis; species Myotis lucifugus. Next base: position 2,667,927 of record NW_005871201.1, on the reverse strand, counting down.
CTACGAGGCCTGAAACAGTTCTGGGGAGAGGCTGCAGGATTTCACACCATGTGATGCACTGGTGGGAGCACGGCCCTCTGTGGCTCTCACACCCTGTGAGTGCCCGCATGCTGCTCCTTTTCTATCCTGCAGGCTGGGCCAACCTCACACCAGCGAGTCGCCCAGGGTCCAACACTGTTTCTCAGGGACTAAACAGTATAGAACTGAAGTTGCAAGCTGCAGAACAGGGCTGAATTCAGCTGACAGCCTTATTTGATTTGGCCAACACGGAGTTGTAAAAATACCTAAATTTGAATGCCTGTCGGTAGGATGTCCCCTTTCCAGTTAAACTTGGTCCTCTTCCATTCCTCCCTCCCTCCATTGGCTCCTGCCCACTCACTGGTTGATTTTACCTACCTGCTTCCTAGAGTCATTTGAGTTTGTGATCAAATGGAGGAGGGGTGTGATGCCTAACTGCCCCCTAATTTTCAAAATGACTCCCCTTTCCATGATGTCTGTGACTGCATTGTTACACACAGTAGGTGTTTTGGCCCCTGTTTGAACTTCACAGAATCAGAGTAGAGCACATCCCCCTTTAATGGACTCTTCCTTAGTACACAAGATGTTTTGGAAGGACCATTATTGTATGAAAAACCCCAGATCCTAGGGATAAGGGTCTTGGGCTTGAAATGGAGTGAGTGCCTTTAAAGACTGAATGCTGATGGAATCACATAAAAGTTAAGATCAATGTATGACCTTTAGAGATCTTTCACCCTGACTTAGAAGTGGAAAAGGAGAAGTGGAGGGAGACTGAACGATCGCTCAGACAGACGGGAGGAGGCATTGATGCCCAGGTCTTCTGACTCCAAGTCCGGACTTTCATCTCCGTATCAAAAGGGTCTTCTAATGTGGGTTCTCAGACCCAACATGAACCCAACTACACTTTGAACCAGGAGTAAAAATAATTAAAAAAAAGAAGAGAAAAGAAAAACCCTAAGGCAGTAGTGTGCTGAAGCCTAAAGGAGACAGCAGAGGTGAGCTCTCGCTAGGATTTTGAGATTCTGCCCTGACCCTATGGTCTGACCCAGAGCATGAAGCTGGGCCCCACAGTGTCAGCCTGGGGAGTGGATGCTGGGGTGTCAGTGAAGAGAAACGCAGTCTCTAGGCTTCTAGATTTTGAAAGTGTGTTTAGAGACAGCCACAGCAATGGTTTCGCCTGAGGGGTGTAATGCTGACAACATCTTACTTTGCCATACAGGACTTTGAAAACAAAACAAAACTGCTACCACCTACTAGCTCTATAATTTTATAAAACAAAGGACTTTTTAAAACCAAAGGAGTAGAATGGACATAATCTGAAAGTGAGAACAGTTCCTCCAAAGAAAAATAGCTGGCAAATTTCTACCAGCAAGCTAAGAAAATGAGGGAGGATATAGTTTAAAAGAGCAAATGCAGAGAAATGCATTATACAATTTTGTGTTATATATTTTGCCTTTTCAGTAATTTGGTCAACTTGGGAAGATATATTAGATGCTGTAAAAATAAAATGAGCCTTAATTACCCAATTCGTTCCATGTGGTACTTTGTTTTCTATCACAGCCACTATTGAGAATTGGGTTGGTATAGACTTCTAATAACAGTTGAACTATTTGGAATATTCTGCACAATCTGAGAGGAGGTGAAAAACAGCAGCCCCTTTCCTGAGAGAGTGGTTTGTTTCTTTTTCTCTCCCTGTGTGGGGCAGAGAGAAAAGGGCCAGATGCTCAGGGTGCATGGGCTCCAAGGGCAGCCTTTGGGAGTGCCAGTCTGGGGATCCACGGACCCATCATAGACAAAGAGAACATACTAGGCAGAGACACAGGGGCCCAGGGAAGGACTGTCAGTGGGCAGCATAAGGCTGGTATAGTGGGTGAGGGCCTGGGGCTCAGAGGCAGGCACCCAAGTTGATTCCAGGGCTTGTTAGTTTTAAACTCAGGACGAGGTACTTTGCCATTTAGTTCTCTGTGTCCTCATATATAAAATGAAAGTCAGACTAGTTCTACCTCATTGTGTTGCTGCGAGGATTATCTGAGCGGAAATACCTCTGAAGTTCCCAGGACCAGTTTATGTGCCATAAACCCTCAAAGGATGGTTGCAAGTATTATTAGGCCAGAACATTATCTGGCATATGAATGATTAATGAAATTAATGGATGACTTAATGATAACAGGGAACCAGTGCATTTTAGGATTAGATGTGCTGTTTCTTCAAGTCAGTATGGTTGAGCCTGCCAGATAGTGTGATTATCATCTTTTGCTTGCATATATTATTTCCTCCAACTTAATTAACAAATCTTTTTTTTCCTGTGCTGGAATGAAACTGCTTAATTAACTACCTAAATGATATTTGGTTAGTAGCCCAAGGGTGGGATAAACTTACAGGTGAAATTTAATTTCTGGACATATTTGTATTTATTTGTGTTCATGTATCATATTTCAATTTTAGATAGAAAATCCCAAAGTTGTAAGGGCAGTGGAAATTAAAAAGTGTGAGGGCCATTTAAAAATACCTAATTGCATATCTAATTCCCAGCCCACTCATTCTGCTACCCAGAGAGCTGGGTGGATAGAGGTTATAATAAGGGTTTTGATTTTTGAATTATTATTTTTTTGCACTGGCTTGAGCAATGGTTTTTTTTCAAAGGGGATAACAATTATGAAAATGACAACCTGTGGCCATAGATACAATTCTCTTTTTGTTGGTGTGAAATGCTCTTGAGAATCACTCTCCAATTCAGCTAATGGTGGCCATCTAGAACAGAGCAAGTTAAACAGCTTAGTGTGAAGGGCAATGCTATGTCTGCATGCCCATTGCTATACCATTGCTGAGCTCTGAACGACATGGAACTTTTTTGGGAAAATTTCAGGAAATATTTTCTTTCTTGTGTTTTTTAAGGCCACAATAATATAAAAAGTGTTTAAAAGCCTGGAGGCAAAAATGAGTATTCTTAAAGTTACTTTTGTTGATCTAGAGCAGCCGTGGGCAAACTACGGCCCGCGGGCCGGATCCGGCCCATTTGAAATGAATAAAACTAAAAAAAAAAAAAAAAAAAGACCGTACCCTTTTATGTAATGATGTTTACTTTGAATTTATATTAGTTCACACAAACACTCCATCCATGCTTTTGTTCCGGCCCTCCGGTCCAGTTTAAGAACCCATTGTGGCCCTCGAGTCAAAAAGTTTGCCCACCCCTGTTCTAGAGAAAAAGACTGTATTATGTTAGTCTATTATATATTATACTAGAAGCCCAGTGCACGAAATCGCGCAGCCCCCACCCACCCGCGCTCGCCATGCTGTGCTAGTAGCCCCTCCCATCCGCGCCGGTCTTTGGTCATTATGGCGTTAGGGCCACAGGCCTTTTGTAATATAGATTAGTATATCTAAACATATATGTATGTATGTGTGTGTGTGTGTGTGTGTGTGTGTGTATATATGTATATATATAGCTTTATTATATAACAAATTCTACACTTTTTAAGTCAGCAATGAGTCAAGTCATTTGCAATTACTTTATTTCTATTGATTTTCTGCCCTAAGCATATGTACCTATTGGAGATTTAATCACTGGGTTTGCTAATAGTAGAGTAATTATGACCCTTAGGTTGAATTGCTCAATTCCCAGGACACATTGTGTTCTGGGCAGGGACCATGCCTTGTACAAATTAAAATGTTCAGTGCATGTTGGTGCAGCACTTTCCCATAGAAAATGCTAGACAGTTGTTGAACTGCATAACTACTATCAAGTAACAGTTTCCTTTGTTTGGGGACAATTCTGAGCAGGGAGAATTTCTTGTGGCACCTTTTTCACACATGAAGAGAGGAAGGCTGTGGGGTAAATTCATCCTCCAGGTACTATAGGTCTCTGTGAACACACTCCCCCAGCCGAGTCTGAGCAGTGGGGGAGGGGAGGACTCCATGAGCTGGGGCTTAGGTCCTTGTGTCTGTGTCCAGGGATGCAGTGGGTCTGGCAGAGTAGACACTGTGGTGTGATTTGGGTGGTGCCAGAAATGTATGCTTCATCCAAGCCTTCCCGTGACCAGTAAGTGGGGCATTGGCTGCAGGAGAACAGGATACAGACACGAATGCAGCCGGCCTCTAAAATGGCCACCCTGGGAAAGGACCCGGTCTCACAGAGGCACCCCCGGAAGGCCTCTTCTCCGTCAGCCTGTGGTCATCAGCCTGTGGTCATCAAACATGATCTGGGGGAGACATCCCACCCGTCAGTTGATTGGCTTCCTTATCCTAACGTTTTGTGCTCATCCCCTTGATTGTCTCCTTATTCTTAAATTTGCTCTCATGAAAAGGAGCATACATACCAACCAGCTACTCTCATAAGATCTAACAAAGACAGTCTTGTCCAGATCCTGAATCATGCAAACCCTGCATCAATCAGCAGAACTCTAGAAACACAGAAACAAGCAAACAAACCAAACTCTAGAAACACTACCTTAAAAAATTTTTTTTTCTTAGATCCTTCTGGCACTTAGATTTTCAAATGAAAATTATTTAAAGAAAATGGATACACTGCATTTTACATTCGTTTAGGCCAGGGGTGGACAAACTTTTTGACTTGAGGGCCACATGGGTTCTTAAACTGGACCGGAGGGCCGGAACAAAAGCATGGATGGAGTGTTTGTGTGAACTAATATAAATTCAAAGTAAACATCATTACATAAAAGGGTATGGTCTTTTTTTTTTTTTTTTTTTTTTTTTTTAGTTTTATTCATTTCAAATGGGCCGGATCCGGCCCGCGGGCCGTAGTTTGCCCACGGCTGGTTTAGGCCCTGTAACATTTCCTGCTGTGGCTTTCCACAGGCTCGGTGACTTTGACATGGCCCTCTCCCCTGCAGTGCCCTTCATCCTCCCATCCCTCCTGTCCTTACGAAGAACAGTCACTGAGCTTTCAAAATGCAGTGAATGCCTCCCTCCTCCATCTTCCGGAGAGATGATCACTTCCCCTTTTGTGGGCTCATAGTAGTTTGTTTTACACATTGATTATACTTAATGGTACTTATGTATTCTCATGTTTGCCATTATTTGTCTATAAAGCCCTTGAAGACTGGGTCCATGTGTTAACTATTCTCCTATGCCTCCTGTCTAGCTGAATGTATGTAGTAGCTGCTTAGTAAAGTCTCAACCTAGAAATGAAAAGGATTGTGGATGGAAGGAAACACACCATGTGAGGACTAAGACTAAGACTAAGAGAGACCAAGGGTGCAAACCTGCTCATGGGAGGCAGGAAGAGTGAAAAAGTACAGGTACAGAAGAGGCTCTGTGAGGCAAAATACTTGGTTTGGTCTCACGAGAATGCTGGCATGAGCCCTAATTTGAGGAACTCTGGGTACTGGAGAGAGAAGCAGGCTGTTGAAGATCTAGTTCTAGATGTCCAGGAAAGGAAGACCCAGGCCAACGTGTAACCGTGAGACCTCTGTGCCTGGGAGGCATTGGAGCATAGGTGTGGATGAGGGTACTCAGGCAGAGAGGAGAGAGTGGGACAGAAGAGGCCCAGGAACCTACAGTCATGGGCTTGCCAGTTTGTCAGAGGATGGGAGTGAGGAGTAACCCGGGTGAGAACTGTGTTACAAAGAGCAAGGGCGGTCCTGTTTTCAAAGGATGCTACTCAATAGCATTCGTGCTGTTGAAAGGTCAAGTGAGAACCAAGGAAGTACTTGGTAAAACTGTGAATAAATAACAGGTCAAGTAAGATAAAGAGTTCCTCAAACGTAATCTATCCAGATCTGAAAACATTTTCTCCAATATAATTGGTCAGTGTTGGGAGGTAGTTAAGCTACAGAATTTCACCTTGCTGGTGCCCTTGTGATCACAGCCCCAAGCTGGCTCCTTGGTCACAGGCAGTCTGGTGTCCCTCTCTCCTTTTGTAGCAGGACCTAGGCCTCCTTCTGTCTGGGCCCTGTCACTTTCCATCTTTCTAGAATTCCTCAGTTTCTAGTTCAACAAGGAATGCCTTTCTTCATTATTACACTAGAGGCTGGGTGCACGAAATTCGTGCATGGGTAGGGTCCTTAGGCCTGGCCTGCGATCAGGGCCGATTGGGGATTTCTTCCCCCAGGGCTTTCCTTTATTCTGTGCTGCTCCCTGGTGGTCAGCGCATGTCATAGCGAGCAAACTCCCAGTCATTCGAACTCCTGGTTGGTCGAACTCCCAAGAGGACAATTTGCATGTTAGCCTTTTATTATGTAGTTTTAACAACTTTAATTGTTTCAATGTATAGAATCTGTACATTGAAATGATTTTGGATATTAGCCCCTTATCAGATATTTGGTTTGCAAATGTTTTCCTCCATTCAGTAAGTTGCATTTGAGATCTTGGTTTCAATTTATTTGGGTAAGTGCCCAGCTGTGCGATTGCTGAATCTTTTGTTCTATTTGTAATCTTTTGAGGAACCTCTGTACTGATTTCCACAACAGCTGCCTCATTTTGCATTTGAGTGGATCCTTTATAAACCTCCTCATCCCTTGGAACAGAGAATTATGTGGAAAAACATGTAAAGCGTTCTGCGGTCTGACACATGGAAGGCGCTCCCTGGGTTATTTCCCTTCCTCTCGGACTGCTTTTCTACAGATGAAGCCGACAGAGCAAGTTGCCCACAAATGGAAGGTTCTAGTTCTTTGCCTGTGTCAGGCCTAGACCCAGCTTTGATTTTTAGTGGCAGCAAAGTGGGTCTCGGGCACAAATATTCTTTACTCCTTTAGCTAGAAATGGATGCAGCAAAAGTATGACAGTGAGAAATGGGATGAAAAATCAACTCACTTTTTAAACTTAATAGTATTTGTTTTTAGCAAGTAAAATGGTCTTGAAGGAGGCCTGCTTGTTCCTAATGGATTTGCCAGTCCTCCCTGGTAATCAGAGTGCATGGGGCCTGCCTCCCTTCATCATCTGGTAGTCATTTTCGGAGCTGGTGAGACACCACGGGGGACCTGCCTCTGGCAGGCAGTTTTCCATTTGATTTGCACCATTTGTCCACGCGCATTTTTATGCCATTTGAGGATCTCGCATCACATCGTCACTGAGCTCGATTCTTTCCATTACGCTTAAGTGTGTGTTAGCTCTGGAGTGAGGACCCCTCACGCCCGCTGCCCTGGAACAGGGCCCAGGGTGTGTTTGTGGCAGTGCTTCAGGCTGAGCTGTTTCCCCGTGCAAACCCACGCCCTCCTCCTAGATCTGGGAGGGGAAGAAGGAATCCCTCACTGAGAGCGTGGGGCATGCAAGGGCAGACTTTCTGCTTCATTCTGCAGCTCGTTGGTCCCACACTTACCTGAGAACATGTGCGCTCCGCTGTGTCTGGTCCCATCTCCTTCCTTAGGTGCCAGCTTGGTTGTGTGTGGGTTGAACAAAGTTAGCCCCAGACAAAACTTTGAAACAAGTTCATTTTCTTCCCCACCACCAACCCAAACAATGTCTTCCAACACTGGATGATAATACACCACTTCCCTGGACACATACTTATTTATCAGCTACTAGGTGCCTGGCACTGCTCCAGTCCATTGATTTATATCAGTGACCCAAACAGACAAAAGTATTGCCCTCAGCTTATATTCTGACAGTGACACAGGCACAAATGCAGGCAAGTCCCAAGTTCAAATGACCAGAGGGGATAGTCAGTAATGTAACGAGTGGCATGAGCTGGGTAAGCATACAGGAGTGGTGGGGACTATGACCAACTGGAGAGTGAAGTACACCTAGGAGAAGACATTGCTCTTCTGCCAGCATGAGGAGGTGGTAGCCCTTTGCGTTTCATTTCAAGGAAAGCTGGAAGTCTGGATTTGTAACATGTAAAATCTCTTGTTTTTTAAATGTTGGTAACTAGCTCAGAAGTTTTAAAAATATTATTCCATTCCAAACCCAAAAATAGATAAACAGCAAAAATAAAAAGACTGTCTTTGCCAGATTCTTCCTGTTGCAGTCAGTTTGTGACTGCTGGGCTATGAGGTTAGCAATAAAAACGGGCTTTTAAACTTCAGATGACCAGTAGACAGCTGTCAAATCTCTCTCCTGCTGCAGGAGTATAACTGACCAATGGCCCCATCTGCTGCCCCCTCTTACCCACCCCCACATTCACACTGAGGCCACCCTCTCTGCAGGCTGCCACGAGCCGGTGACTGGGCATGGCCTGGCATTGAAGCATGATGCAGGACTCCTCCAGGGGTGACTTCGGCTCAAGGTTTGCCCATAGGCTTGGCCGAACCATTCTTCCTGCAGCCTGAGACTCTTGCTCCTGACTTCCCGTGTCTTCCTTCCCTGTCTCCTTCCACAGTATCAGACCTGTGTGGTGGTCTCAGCCTCTTCCCGCCTTCTCCTTCCCTCTCCCAACAAATCCCTTGCACATGGAGTTCTTAGCAGATCTAACACAAGGCACCAGAAGTTCTAAAGGGAGCCTCCTTCCTGGTCCTCGTTCCCTAGCTTGCTATTTCCTATTAGTTTTTTCCTGGAGTGTTATTTGATGCCTCAGAGAGTTTCAGAGGGGCTCAGACCTGGGGGGGTGGGGGGAGTTGCAGGGTGGGGCGATCATCTGGCATCGAGGAGTTGTGAAGTGAGTGGGGACTGGTGATGACAAGCCCCCGTGGTGCGAGGCAGCACCAGCTAGGCGGCTAAGGAGTTAAGGAGGGTGGTCTGGACAGTGGGTTGCTGCGATGGGGCTGTGTCTTTCCTAGCAGAGGGCAGCGAAGGCCTTTTCCATAATAACCAGCTTTGGCACCTGATTGCTCGAAGGTTCCATTGAGTGTTTGCTTCTTTATACAAAGGGCAGTTAGATCATGGTCTCTCCTTCATGCATTTCCTTTCACTTAAAACTTGAAACACACTCAGGCACACTTGTGTGCACACATATACACACATGTACACATGTTCCTTCTCTCTCTCTCTCTCTCTCGCTCTCGCTCTCTCACTCTCTTGTTCTCTCGCTCACGCTCTTACTCCCCTCCTCCCCCCAGCTCAGGTCTCTGGAAGTTTACAACCTGTCAGGTAAGATATTAGACTTTTGGGGCAGTACCCGATGGGATAGTTGACATATTTTATGACAGTGCACACAGTACTTTTAGCACCTTTACACTGATGTTTTCAATCCATTTTTATTTGTTCAGTTTTTCACTGAATCCTGAGAGAGGTAAGAATTATTGTCCTAGCAGTTATAACCATGACTCAGACTCTAGTTCCGGTACTCAGGGGCTGTTGCCGGATGGTGAGTGTTGTCCTGCATGTTTGTTGAGAGTAGCTGGAGTAATATATTCAATTTTGTAAAGAAATAATCAGCAACTGAGGTTTCTAATGGGCAGCTTTTATCCTGTCTCTCGGCATTACTTTGCTTGCGTGTGTGACTCAGACCAGAATTGCTTTGAAACACAAACAACGGACACTCCCCAGTCAGATTGCAACGGATCTAGGGCTTGCAGAGAGTCGAACACAATAATCAATGAGACACTATAAGCAAAATCATCTGTGGCATTTACATCAACTAAAAAAAAGTACCTTAGGAAGAATGCTGAATTTTCAGTTCTTAAATGGAGATGAACTCACTCCATGAAAAACAAAATGTGGTTTTTAAATGGAAGGACATTTACTGGCTGGCAGAAAGTCCTGTGGTTCTTTTCAATTCTTTAAGCCTTTTCTTTCTACAGACTAACATCTCTCCCACCATTTGGTATCTTTGCTTTTGTTTGATTTCTTTCATGGCTTGTTTTCTTGACTTCTTGGCCATGTGTTTCCAGCCCAGGTTATATACGAGTGGAGGTATATTTTGGTGGCCCAGGGCAGTGGCTGACATAAAACCCCGGCTGCTGGTAGATGGGGGCTTAATTGTCCCTGATAGACAGGAAAAGACCATTATAATGAATAGATTCTTGAGCTGGGAGGGAATTAGTAAAAAATGGTTAAAGGAAAGACTATTATTGTTCCTGCATCTGACATCTTAAACACAGCTATTAAACCCTTCTGCCTCTCAGTGATGAGGACACGAGAAATAGCAGCTGGCCCCACTCACACACCCAATTGCACAAGATTGCTTACAGCTTACCTGCTACTTACCAATTCTTACTTTCACTTTTGAAGTCCAAGACTTCCTAGAGACATTCTCTTTGTAAATTATTTTTTCTTGTATTATTTTACAATATAACAGCTTACAGAAAGTACATAAGATCTATACGAACTGTTGTTTAATTAATATGAACCAATGAAACTGTTGTTTAATAAGCCAAACAGAGAGACCTCCAAGAAAACCTGCTTGCTGGCTTCTTGCTCTTGGACTTTTAGCCTCCAAAACTGGGAGGAAGGAAATGTCTGTCATTCGAGCCACCTGGACTATGGTATTTTGTTATGGCAGCCTGAGCAGCCTAATGCACTATTGAAGTTATTCTCATACTAGGGGCCCAGTGCATGAATTCATGCACTTTGAAAGGAATTGTGGGCTGCAAGGCTGCGGTGGGCACAGGGGTGGGTCTTGGCCCATTCTCCGTGCCCCCGTCCGGCCCCTCCTGCCATGCCCCCAGCCCCATGTCTGCCGGCAGCCCCGCTCCTGCTGCCACTGCTCCCACACGCTGATGGCATATGCCCTGCTCGCACCCGCTGATGGCACAGAGTGATTGGGGCCGGTGCCAGCAGTGGTTGTGAGCTGAGCCGGTGCCGTCAGTGGGTGCAGCAGCAGCTGATGCCCCAATTGCCCCTCAGGAGCAGGGGAGGTGGAGAAGTCATCAGGGGCTATTGGGGCTGGCAGCTGCCGCTTGTACCTGCTGACAGCACCAAGTGATCGGGGCTGGTGCTGGGCGCCGCAGCCAGTGCAAGCAGGGGCTCCAGCGCCAGCAGCAGGTGCGAGAGGCAGCTGCCAGCCCCGATCGCCCCTCAGGAGCAGGGGGAGGTGGAGAAGCCCTGAGGGGCTATCGGGGCCAGCATCCCACCCGCTGACAGCGCTGAGCGATCGGGGCCGGGGCCAGCACCAGGTGTCGGCAGCGGGTGTGAGCAGTGGCTCCAGTGCTGGCAGTGGGTGTGAGTGGGGCTGGCACTAGCAGCAGGTGCAGGTGCTGGCAGCAGGTGTGAGAACCCAGGGGGACAGCGGCACGTGGGAGCAAGGAATTTTCAGTAACCACCAGAGGCTTGCCCTGATGACAGCGACCAGCACCCCTTCTTGGTCTGGTGCCCCCGCTCACCTGCTCCACCATCCCACTGCAGCTGATGCCCACCATGTTCCATGCTCTGCTGCCTACTGCCAACACCTGCCATGTTCCACGCACGCCCCCTGGTGGTCACCATATGTCATAGCGACCGGTTCCGCTGTTCGGTCTATTTGCATATTAGGGTTTTACTAGTATATATATAGATATTATCATCTAAAAGTTTTATATTTTTGGTATTGGCATTTAGCATTTAAATTAAACTGGAATTTATTTCTGTTTGTGGTGTGAGGCAAGTGTTCGATTTCATTTCCCCCCATGGATATCTAATCATCTCTACACAGTTTATTCCAACTCCATCCTTTCCCACTCATTTGCAATGCCATCCATGCCATTTATCTGATATTCACATAAGCATGCATATATATTTTTAGGCTATATATTCTGTTCCATTCTCCAATTTGGCTATATCTGTACCAATATTGATGTATCTTCATTGCAGCAGATTTATAACAAGGCTTGATACCTGGTAGAGTGAGTGTTAACACCTTCTTCATCAATGTCTTGCTACTCTTAGGCCTTTGTATTTTCATATACTTTTTAGAATCAGCTTGTCAATTTCCACACCTGTACGCATACCTATTAATCTGCTGGTATTTTGATAGGGATTGCATTTAGTGTATAATGAATTTGAGAAATTGCCATCTTTTGGGGTTCAATATATGTCAGTAACTTAGATCTCATCACTCTCAAATGTGCTTTTTCCAATGGTGAGCCTCATTGGTGGGTCATTTTGCCTCAGTACTTCTGCCTCAAACACATTTCCATGCACATTTTTATCTTTCCAGGAGCCACTGTTATTCCAACAGCTACATTCCTGCAGGTGCAGCCCTAGTTATCCCCAGTTAGAGGACCTAGAGACCTCCAATGGCTTCACCTATGTCCAGGGACAAAACCAATTTTCTATTCTTGGATATCAAAGATTATATGGATTGGAAGAGGCAAAGGCAAAACTACTTTGTCCTAAATGTCCTACCTTCCTTCCCAAGCTCAAAGTAGAAGAATGATTTTTATCATGCACCTTCCAGTGCCAAGACATTTTCCATACTAACTAGCATAGCTAGAAAACTTTGAAAAGATTACCTGGGAGAAGTGTCATCATTTATTGAGTAGGAATGATGCCAAAGGGATAAATGAGACATTTGTTTTGTTATTCCTGGCAAGGTGGAACTCAGAGAAAGATAGAAGCCACCATTTCAGATCAAGCCAAGGCTGAAAGTCACTGTCATTTGTCATATTCTGAAGCCGTACAGGGATGCCAGTGCTATGGACAAACCCACCAGCCCTCATGGGGTATTTCTTAGCTATCATTTCAGAGAGGATTTGTATTTTGGACTCTTGCTATTGATTACATTGGAGACAGATGAAAGGAAACAATTTATAAATGTTTAACATGTGTACACAGGTCAACATAGCCCACCTCCAAATTATCTACCATCTTAGGACTCATCCTGGAGATTTATGGAATGCCCTGGGTTTCAATCACAGTATTAAATTTAGTGACCTTCAAGGGAAATGAGAAGCAAATTACACCTTCTTCAACTTGAACATGCCAGGAGTTGGCCATTCTTCCTGCTACCAGACAAATGAACATTGTCATGACTTCCTGCCCGAAAGAGTAGAGGATGAAAAAATTCTGGGCAGCGAAGATGAGTTTGGAGACACTTATGATCTATAATTAACTCATCCAAAGATGATAAAGTCAAACTCTTGAACTAATTTTAACTGAAAACCAGGAGGTCCTGAATGCTTTTGAAGCTATAGAATTGCATGCATATCCTATATAATAAAAGCCTAATATGCAAATCGACTAAACGGCAAATGACAGGTGGACTGACTGGTCACTATGACACACACTGACACCAGGGGGCAGACGCTCAATGCAGGAGCTGCCCCCAGCCTGCAGGCCCTAGGCCAGCCAAGGTGGGAGCCAGCAGGGAGCCCCCTGATGGCCCCACTGGTCGCCTCACAGAGGGAAGTGACTGGCAGCAGCAGCAGGGGGTGGGGCCAACAAGCGGGCAGTGCCAGGCTGGCCAAGGTGGGTGCCAGTGGGGGTCCCCCGATAGCCCCACCAGCCCACAGATTGGCCCTGATCACCGGCCAGGCCTAGGGACCCTACCCATGCACGAATTTTGTGCACCGGGCCTCTAGTCAGTAAAAAAATTAGAGGTCAAATTTTAAACATCTTTTATGAAAAACATCTCAGAGGCTATGGCTTGACTCATTATTAAAAAGAAACTTACCTTTCCCTTACAGAAAAAAAGTTCCACTTATACTGGTGATGCACCATAGAGTTATATTTTACCCTCCATTGTTTAATAATCTCAACATTCTGAGCTGTCACAGTGAAGTATCCCCTCTACAGCAGACATTTAAACTTCCCTCTTACTCGTTTTCAATGTCTTTGAGCCAAGTTCGTGATGGATACTTAATCCCTAGTCAAGCCTCTGTCTGGAGCTGTCTGGAAACAAGGAGTGACTTTTAACAGACAGACGATGAACAGACTGGATGGACTTTACCACAGAGAAGCACCTGACACCCCTAGAGTGACCAGCAAAGCTTGAGGTCTTTAGACCGCTCAGCTTCTAAATGTTACATCCCCGAATGAACATTTATAGCCCATTCCTGAGATTGATCACCTTCCAGGACTGGGCAGCATATTGGTCCAGCCACTGGGCCACCTGCTGGCCATTGGACAGTTTCTTTGCCAGGTTATCTGTTTTCCATTACGTGTTTTCCCCGTGGTCCTTTAGCTGTTGGGCTCATTCTGCAGGTGATCGACGGGGAAGTTCAAGCTGCACTTCCTCTGTTCCAAATGAGTCATGGGCACATTAGAGTTCAGAAAGTAAAAGCAAAAACACAAATCCCAGCAGACAATATTACTTGTAAAGTCTACCAACCAAGTGGGTCCTGTCTGTCTTTGGCGTCACAAAAAAGACCAGAATTAAAGTGGTTTAGAGTTGTAGGTGGTATTATTTCTTTGTCAATGGCAGGCTTTTAAAATTGTAATGTTCTCCAAAGGCCACATTGTTGTCTAGCCGTCTGTGTTGTCTAGGCATCTCGGGCCATCAGACAATTAAGATAACTCCTGAGTCAATAAAGGTTTTCAGCCTGGGCTCGGATATTACTGCAGCCGGGTTATCAATAAGGCGGGATGTTGAGTGCATTCTTCGCTCCGAACCTGTGCTGTTGGAACACGGTTTATAGATTTTTTGGCTCAGACGGGAAGACTTTAAACTTTTATTCAACCCTGCGTGTGGAGGCATACAGGTCCCTGAGACAAGTATTTGTTATCCTGCTGCCTCCCTGGCAGCCTTGACTTACAGGTCCTGGATTTAGCTGCTTGCCTAAAGATACTCCTTAAATCTGAACTCCACCTGGAAGGAGAAAGCATCTCTCTCTCTCTGGATCCAGGGATGCCTTTAAAAGGAGACACAATGTTCTTTTCTGCTCTTTCTTATCCTCACTCCTACCTCTAGGTCTGATGCTGTGGAATGAATTCCAACATTAGAATATGAGGGTAATTCCTTTGCAGCACCTCCCATAACACAGCAGTGAGCTTTTGCTGTTTGGGGGGTAACACCACGTACGAGAGACACATTTTTCATTGGGAGCTCCAACCTCATGTGCAGTCCTGCTGTCTGGCATACTTAGGTTTATGCCCATCTGCTTGGGTGGCAGAAGGCCTGTGGAGGTGGCACAAGCCAGTTCTGAGAAGGCTCTTTTGCCAGTGGAGAAGCTGGTTCAGTGTGTGCCAACATTCCTGCCAAGAGAACCTTCTGTTTGGCAGTTGTGCTGAACAGGGCAGCATGCTGCTCCACAACGGGCAACATCTGCTGACGGGAAGCTGGTGGATGACGTGCCCTCTGTGGGTGACCCTACTGCACACCATCACCCAACAAGCTAACAGTGAATACTTCGTGAATGCAAGCGAGTCTTAACTAAAATCCCTTATTCGTTGTGGAAATATTTATTGAATGTCTATTGATTGCAAGTCATTGTCTGAGGTGTTCCAGATGATATAGATGAATTCCACATGGATCCTAGCTTTAAGAGGCTAATAGTAGTGTCAGAATAGGTGTGCACATAGAGTGTTGGTTGACTTGAAAGGGATGCTATATTCAGAGACACACACCAAAGCCACAGAGGTGTGCTATGGAGGTCCAGAGGAGGGAAGAAGATGCTTAGCTGAGGTGCTGGTGGGGGAGTGGTGTGTGGACTGAGCCTTCAGGGTGGGAAGGGTTTGTGCCTGTGGTTAGAGTGGGAAAGGCCAGTTGAGGTGGAGGGCATTGCATGTTCAGGCAGGAGTGAGAGAATGTCCTGCTTGAGTGGAACATGGGGTGAACCCAGGGAGATGTGAAAGAGGAGGTAGGAAGATATTCTCAGGACAGATCACGGGAAATCAAGACAACAGGATGAGGGTTTGGCCTTGGAGAGCTGGTAAAGAGGATGGGGACAGAGCTATGCTGCCTCTGGTGAGTGGAGAGGGATTGGGGGAGATGGGAGCTTGGTTGAGAGACCTTGGCAACAGTGCTGGTCCTTGGTGCTGAGAGACAAGTGGGGACCTTCAGAATTTGTCACTTAACCAACATTTATTAAACTTGTTATAGGCTCCTTTGTGGACCTTGTAATATTTGGTCCCTCCGCCTATGCAGGGAGATACATTAAGAGACCTTTGCAACTCAGTACAATGGGATAAAGGCAAAGCTATAGGGATTCCTGTTGGTATTTGGGAACCCTGAAAAGGGGAGACAAGGAAGTAGCCAAATGCCTGAAATGTTACCCACAGAGCAGAGGACAGAGTGACCTTCAGAACTGGCTGTCCTCATTGTACCCCAGTAATGTGGCTTTGGGCAAGTTACAGCACATTTCTTGCCTCATTTATAAAATGATCCTAATTCTATCACTCATTTCATAGGATTGTTGTGGAAATTAAATGGGTTGGTATATGTCCAGTGCATAGAAGCATGATTGGTTTCCAGTATCTGATCAGTACACAGATTGTTGTTATTATGGCAGGGCTGCAACAAACAATCAGGATGGTGTTTCAACAAGCATTTGTTCTCTCTTACTGGTCTACTGGTCAGGGACAGCTCTGCTCGGTTTTGACTTGCTGACTCTAGGCTGAGGGTCTGGTTGAAGTCTGATCCGTGTGCCTCTGGATGCCAGGAGCACTCCTGTGTGAGACTTGTTGTTACAGCAGAGAGCAGGAGTGCTGGGACCCAAGCCAAGCAATATTCCTCCACTCAGCGTACATTACATCTCCTCATGTTCCACAGCTAAGTCCAGCATCAATGGGGCAAGGACATTTATTCTTCCCATGGAAGTGGGGAGCGGATAGTGGATATTTGATAAATGCTAACATAATATACCACATCTATCATGGGAGTTTTTCTGGAGGAAGTAATGGCAATAAATTGAAAAGAAGTTGGGCAGGTATGTTAACTGGAGGTGAAAACACAATCACAAATATAAAAAGGTAAAACTCACCAAGTTGTGACTAAGTGTTGTCATGAAGTTTGTTATTTCAGAGTAGAGTTGGCATAATATATGACAGAAAGCATTACACTTGCAATAAGGTCACTCAAGTTCCAGTTGTGTGATCTTGGTTAAGATGCTTACAATTTGGGGGCCTCTGTTGTTTCATTTGCCAAAAGGAGGAAGCTGGATTAACTAACTTCAAAGTTCTCTCCCAATATTCTATGGTTTTGTGAGAACTAATAACCACAAAGAATAAGGGGTTTCTGGGATTGGCCTTTGAAGGAATAGAAGGTGTCTAATTTTGTAGAAAGCATCTATTGTTAACCTTGAGAGTTTATTTTTGACATAGACAATAACTACAGGTTCCTCATCAGTGGAGAAATAGTCATAGAGGCTTGAGAAATAAGTACTTATGAACTCTGTGTGGGATGGTGTGGATGATGCAAACTTTATTGTGCATCAGAATCACCTGGAAGGCTAGTTAAAATAGATTGTTGGGTACCATCTGAGAGTTTCTGATTCAGTAGGTCTTGGGTGGGGCCTAGAATTTGCAGGTCAAATGAGTTCCTGGGTGCTGGGGCTACTGCTGGTCCAGGAACCACACTTTGAGAATCACTGGTGTCAGGGATATTGTTGGTGCCCTAACAAGGTGCCCTCCATCACAGATGCACCCATCCCCCAGCTCCTCTGAGGATGGTCACACCCCATCCTTTCCTGTCTCTGGAGAGGTGCCCTTGGCTAATTGAACCCTCTGTGGGGTAAAGCAACCCGTCCACCAGGTATACTAACCGTCAAAGGCTTACAAATGGTTAGTCCCCTCATCCCGAGTTGAAATCATCCTGTCCTGTCATTGATTCTCCAAAACTTCCCTGGGATGTAGACTCAAGTTAGCCTTGAGAGCACATTTTTTTGTTAGCATTGTGCCCCTACTGCCACCACTCCCCTTCCCCTGAAAGCGACTCCTAGATCAACCACATGAACAAGAACTCTCATCTCAGACTCTGCTTCTGGTGAAACTGACTTAAGACAGATGGTCTAGAGCTTGGATAGCCACTTGTATGTTGTTTTGGGGAACTAGACATTAGGTGTTGAGGACATGATTTTGTGGAAACAAAATGGGATGATCCAAAGAATTTTTGTTAAAAAATAAAAGATCTAGAATAGATTTCCTTACCATGTGTAATGTTTTATGTAAGACTAGGGGCCCAGTGCATGAATTTGTACACCTTGAAAGGAACTGTGGGCCGCGAGGCTGTGGTGGGCACAGGGGTGGGTCTTGGCCCATCCTCTGTGCCCTCGCCTGGTCCCTTCTGTCACGGCCCCCAGTCCCTGTCTGCCAGCAGCCCCACTCCCTCTGCCGCCAGTCCCATGTGCTGATGGCACGGAGCAATTGGGGCCAGCGTCAGCAGCAGGTGTGAGTAGGGCCATCACCGTCAGTGAGTGCAAGTGGCAGCTGCTGCCCCGATTGCCCCTCAGGAGCAGGGGGAGGTGGAGAAGTCCTCAGGGGCTATCAGGGCTAGCAGCCACTGCTTGCACCCGCTGATGGTGCCGAGCAATTGGGGCTGGCGCTGGGCACCAGCAGCGGTTGGGAGCACCAGCTCTGACGAGGCAGTGGGTGCGAACGAGGCTGGTGCCAGCAGCAGTGCGAGCACTGGGCGGGGCCGCGGTGCACGGGAGCAAAGAATTTTCAGTAACCACCAGAGGCTCGCTCTGATGACAGCGACCAGCGCCCTGCCTTGGTCTGGTGCCCCTGCTCACCTGCTCCACCATCCCACCACAGCCGATGCCTGCCATGTTCTGTGCTCTGCTGCCTGCTGTCGATGCCCACCATGTTCTGTGCGTACCCCCTAGTGGTCAGTGCACATCATAGCGACTGGTTGTTTGGTTGTTCTGCTCTTTGGTCTATTTGCATATTATGGTTTTATATAGGTATATAGATAGATTTTGGGCAAAGAGGAAGATGTCCAGGTGTGTCCAGGTGGTGGAAACCTGAAGCCTGAGAATATTGTTAGTTTCGTTGTAATAACAGACCCTTTGAAAGGTTGTTTTGAGAAAGATCAATTTGGATTCCAGCTTATAAGATCTTATGTGTTTTAGAGACAGCTGAGAAGGTTCCCTGTAGGTACCTGCATAAATGGAATTAAATGAGGGCGAATTGTCAGAGCTGGGCTGTAGCTCTGGGAATCATTTTTATAGTTTGCCGTTAGATGTGGGGGTTAATGAGGTTACTGAGACATTGAGCAGCAAAGAGCAGGTGGCCTGGGATGGAAACTCCGAGGCTACCCACAGTTACACCTTGGGAGAAAAGCAGACTTTGAAGAAAGTAAAGAGACAGAATCTGAACAAAATGGAAGCATAAAAAGGATCAGGGAGACAGGGAAATGTGGGCCCATTTTTTTTCCAATTGGTCAACTTCCTTTGGCACACATTGCAATATTGGTATTACGAATGTCTGAGCCCTCAAGAAGTTTTAGGTTCTACAGGGGTGTTCATTTTTTTGTCTGTTTGTGTGTGTAGTGATTAGTTTAGACACAAGGACACATTTTCACCTTAATGTAGTTTCTCAGAAAAATAAATAAATATATTCAGAGAAGAAGAACATTAAACATTTTTTAAAAAAATATACCTTTAGTAATTTCAGAGAGGAAGGAAGAGGGAGAGAGAGATAGAAACATCAATGATGAGAATCATTAATCATCTGCCTCCTACATGCCCCCTACTGGGGACTGTGCCCACAACCCGGGCATGTGCCCTGACCGGAATCAAACCACAACTTCCTGGTTCACAGGTCAACTCTCAACCCTGAGCCACACCAACCAGACAGCATTGAACATTTTTAAAGAGGAGATAGGCTGGATGGAAAGTTGGGGAAAGTTATTTCAAATAGTCTGTTCTGAAATAAGCCAGTCAGAGAAAGACAAGTACCATATGATTTCACTCATATGTGGAATTTAATGAACAAACCAAACTAGCAAGCAAAATAGAGACAGTCTCATAGATAGAGAGCTGGCAGGCAGCTTGGGGGGTGGAGGTGAGGGGTAGAGGGATTGAGCAAAAAAGAAAAATTTTAGACAATAAAAAAAAGAACTCATGGACATGGACAGCATTGTGGCGATTGTGGGGGTGGAGGTGGAAGAGAACACAGAGGGGATAAATGGTGATGGAAAACATAAAATAAATTTTTTTTTAAAAAAAGGTCTATTCTCACTATTTTACCTTATTCCAAGTGAGGGGAGAGGTGTGTGCAAGGGTAAATCCATAGAAATTGGGGGTCAGGGAGGCACTGACGGTGTGAGCCAGGGTTTATTATATGTGTATTGTGTGTAGGGCATTGTCCCAGATACTGAGGAGAAGTTCAGAATGAACAAGACATGTTCACTGCTCTCCAGGAACTTTTTGTTGTATGGGAACAGTACCAGGGATTGATCAGTAAGTAATGATAGTTTAAGGACTTTGTGAACTTTTGAATACTGTTTGTTATTCTTCTTAAGCTCTCATTTTCTGCATTCAGAGACCTTCTTTGTTTTCCAGCCCTTCTTTGGAAATCTTCTTGGTGCATATAAATCTCACCTAACTGTGTTTATGTCCCCTCCACACACTTTTTAAAATTTTGATCTTTAAAAAATTGTTAATTGCTTCCATTTTCTAGCTCCTTCCGTGTGGTAATTGGTCCCAGAGTGAAATATTGTCTTTAAGATCATGCTAATATAAGAATAATATGTTTTCATTTCTTCTTTTTAGATTGTATTTAGCATTTGTCATTGCCTCTCTTAGTTTTGGTTTGGTTTTATTTTTGTTTTAGATTATTTTCCCAAAATGTGCCTCTTTATTTCCCTGAATATTCTTAATGACATTATCAATAATCACTAAGTCCATCAGTAAACCAAATTAAAAAGAATAACAATAACAAGCCATTGCATTTAGAGGATATTTCTAGGTTTTTCCTCATTTCATCACTTACTTTGGTCCTTAATTTGGGCTGCATTTGCAAATAGGCTCATTTGATTTTGGCTTTAGCCTCTATTCTTTCTTCTTTTGCTCTCCTGATATGATGTCTAGCTCTTATTTGTCACATTTTGGAAATACTTGAGGTCCAATATAATTTGAATTAACGCACCCTACTTGGCTCCTGGCATCTTTTTCAAACTTGACGGCTAAGACCCATTTTGAGTGACTGCCTTATCTCTGGAGAGCACTAACATTTCTTCCACCTTCAATTTGGAGCTTATCCAGAAGCTAATTTCACTTGCAACTAATTTATTCAACAAATGTTATCAAATGTGTGCTGCATGCAAAGCACAAGTCTAGGTTTGTGGGGGAGATAAAGCAGAATGGACTGAGCTTTTGATTTAGTAACACGTATTAATCTGCCAGGAAAATATATCAGTAATACCCAGGACGAGATAATGTGGGATCAAGACTATGAGAGGTACAAACTCAATGACAACGGAGTGCCAAGAAAAAGGAACTGGTAGAATTCATTGAAGGCGAGTGTTTCCTAGCAAGCAATGGAAGAGTTTAGCTAGCTGGTCATTCAGGTCAGCCAACCCAGCCCCATTTATATCTCAATATAGACAGTGGTCTGCTAGTAAATGCTTAGCATTGGCTTTCTGGGGGTGGAGGAGGAGTCCTTATTGTGGCATTTGTTCATGTCCACGTGTGAGTGCTTCTGGTTGGCTGATGTCACTGAATATGCAGTTGGGGAAGAAGTGCACAGAGGTGACTTTCCTGGGCCAGTATGAGGTGGTTCCTGTACACCACTAAGTATGGGCCAGACATAGCCACTAGTAGAATATTTTGAATTTCCTTAAATTTTTTAAAATTCACCATATGTTTCCTGTAGGGACCACTAGTAAACAGCTTTAAAAAAGAAACTCCTGACCTAGCCGGTTAGGCTCAGTGGATAGAGTGCCGGCCTGTGGACCAAAGAGTCCCAGGTTTGATTTCGGTCAAGGGTATGTACCTTGGATGCAGGCTCTTCCCCAGCCTGGGCCCTGGTCAGGGCTCATGCAGGAGTCAACCAATTGATCTGTTTCTCTCACATCAATGTTTCTCTCTGTCTTTCCCTTTCTCTTCCACTCTCCCTAAAAATCAATGGAAAAATATCCTCAGGTGAGGATTAAAAACAAACAAAACAAAACAAAGAAACTCCTTGGTTTTGTGGAACTAGAGGCAGGGGAAAGACCTCATTTTTATATTGGATTTGGTGTATCCCTTTATCCTGAGAAGTAGACAGGGTTAAAATAGAAAGTGAGGTCAGTGGACCTAATTTGGGGACTACTGGGCCTCCAGGAAGAAAAATTGATGTGGTATATGACTGCTGAAGACAGAAGAGGGCTCTGGGGTTTAATGGGCCCTAGATAACATTTGATGATGGCCACTAAAAGTGAATAGGATTTATTGCTGTTAATTCTAAACATTTTTATTATGTGTTTAGCAAGTGGGGAAATAACAGGATTTCATGTAAAATGTAAAATCCCCATTTGAATATCTAATGACAGGATATTTTTACTTTTATTTCTATATCATATGCTTTAATGGTGGTTATATTCATGGAGAATATAATATTTATGTGCTGTTTTTTTCAGTTGCTATTACTTCACTTATGCATTTATAAACATCCTCACAGTTTGCATACTTCAGTTTTTAAATTTTGATATAGGTCTGTATGAGTTTAATGGTGAGAAACATTCTCAAGACATGGGCACAAGTTGGTGGAGAAGAGAATGAGTAAAGGCACCCAAATGGAAAAAATCCAGTTTGTGGGTGAAGAACATCAAGATGCCCAGGAGAGCCTGGAATTTAGGGGAGTGTGTCTAAGTCAGCTGGGGCTGCTTAAAAAAATAACCATAAATTGCGTAGTTTACTAAGCAAACATTATTACTTACGGTTTTGGAAACTGGGGAGTCCAAGATTAAAGTGCCACAAGGTGCCATCAGAGTCTGTTGCTGATGAAGAGCTCTCTTCCTGTCTTGTAGACAGCCACCTTCTTGCTCACATGGCCTCTCCTCAGTGTGTGCTCCTGGAAAGAGAGAGAGGGAGAGATGGAGTGAGGGAGAGAAAGAGAAAGAGAGAGAAAGAACTTCCTCTTCTTATAATGGCATTTATTATAAGGGACTAATCCCATCTTGGCAGCTCCACCCTCATGATCTCA
The DNA here is from genome assembly GCF_000147115.1 of Myotis lucifugus. Lineage (NCBI taxonomy): Eukaryota > Metazoa > Chordata > Mammalia > Chiroptera > Vespertilionidae > Myotis > Myotis lucifugus. Next base: position 2,645,094 of record NW_005871201.1, on the reverse strand, counting down.
TCTAAACATAATTACCTCCCAAAGGCCTCACCTCCAAAAGCCATCACATTAGGGATTAAGGTTCAATATATGAATTCTGGGAGGACCCAAACATTCACTACATAATAAGGTAAATAGAAAGTAGGTTTGGAAAAGTTGGTTGGACCAGATTACAGGGTGCCTTTCAAGTTCAATAAGGAAGGTAGGAAAAATTTGAAGTTAATTAATGCTATCGAAGACATTGATCATGAGAATAGCATGATCAGAACTCAGCTTTGGGAAAATTCATCTAGCAAGAAACAGTTGCTTCTTAGCCTTTGTTTGATTTTGGCTTTGTCTTCAAGAACCAGCTGGCTGGGAAAGGGCTTGGACTAGAATCTTTTTTGTAGAAAAATGTTTCTGCTATAAAGCCTCAAGGACATGCTGGGAGGTTTCATGCATAATACAGAATTCATAGCCAATGAGGAAATAGCCCAGGTGCTGACCTGCAAAATGGTTGCTACTGATCTTCAATGAGGGAAGCATAAAAATTGAGATTAAGTTTTTAGAAACTTTTACATTAATTTGACAGAGTAATTTTATGTTTGTTAAATCTAAAAAAATTGGAATCTTTATATTTTCTTTATTATTAATGTATTTTCATTGTGTTTTACAAAGGGATTGCTCCATAGTTTACTGAAAATTAAAAATAATAAATTGGGCCTTTACTATTGAGGGTTTGAGAAGCACTGACTGTAAAGCCATTAAGAGCAGACTCTGGGGTTGTTCTGCCTGTGTTCAAATCCTCATGCCATCACTTGCCATCTGCTTGGCTTTAGGTTAGTTATTTAAATCCTCTGACTCACATTTCTTGGGATAATAGTAGCCACTTCATAGGAGAGGGTTAATGTGAGGGTTAATTAAGATTTTCTAAAGTTGTCCGCCCAATGTCTGTTATTTAGTATGCGTCCTTTAATATATATTAACTCAGATAGAGGTGATGTTTTCATCCCAGAAATGCTCAAATGTTTCCCTCACAATTACTCCTTCTTTCTATTAGGTTCCTGTGGAAGCGATATAGGAAACAAAAGATAATTACGAGTAAAAAAACACCACTTTATTAATAGTTGCACCTACCTAATGCAGAGCTGGTAAAAGCCTGAGTTCACCTGGTGAACAATTATTCAGCAAAAACAAATGTATGCTGAGGGTCCCCTGTGTGCCAGACAGTGTGCCTGAGGATACATGGAGCCAAGTCAGACATATGGAGCTGAGTCAGTGAAGGAGACAGGCTGAAACAAAAACCATCACATAAATAAGTGGACGCTCTGTCTGAAATTACCAAGGAGATGTATTTGGGAATATGTACGTAAAAGGAATTTTTGTTTGTTTGTTTAGGGATGCCAGAGAAGCCTTCTAGAGGAAATTATGCTTAAATTGAAACTTTAAGAATGAATAGGCATTACCTACGTACAAATGTATGGTAGAGAAACTGCCTGTGCAAAGGCCCTGTGATAAGAAGGAATAGGATGAACATAAAGAGCTGGACTATAGATAATAAGGGATGGCATAGAATGAGATGAAGATAGAGAGCTAGGGGTTAGATCAGGTGGGTCTTTTAAAAAAAAATTTAATTATTTTATTTTTTCATTTCAAGAAAAATGATTTTAAATATAATGTTACATGCAATAAACATTAATATTTCAAGAATAATGATTTTAAATATAGTGTTACATGCAGTAAATATCAATTATTCAAGAAAAATGATCAGTCTCTATATGGTCTCCACCTCTGACCCTTGGGTATCAGGGTTCTCTCCTGTGAGTTTTCCGTTGATTATTCAGGAAGCCTTTCCGCATTTCAGTTATAATTCCAGCTTGTTCCTGGGAGCATGTCCGTGCAGCATCCACCTACTCTGCTGCCATTTTTAATCTTATCTATATCTCCATCCAGGTGGATCTTTATGAGTCATCCTCAGGAATTTTTTTTTCCCCATCAGCAATGGAAGGCTGTTGAAGCATTTTGATCTGGGGAGGGGATGTAGTATAATTTTCGAAAGGCACACTTTTAAGGTAATCTCTGCCTGTTGCTATTGTACCCTGTTGAATCCCCTCTCCTTGAGTAGGGGTAGAACTTGTGACTTGCTTCTAGCCAATAGAAAATGAAAAGGATAGTGGAATTTCACTCTTATGGTGACATCATATGAGACTCCATTTTAACAGATTAGAGCAAGAAATTATCCTTGCTAGCTTGATGAAGTGAGCAGACATCTGAGGAAGTTCACATGGCAAGGAACAGAGTGAGACCTTTAGGATCGGAGGGCAGCTTCCAGTGGACAGCCAGCAAAAAACTGGGGCCCTTCCTTACACAGCTGCGAGGAAATGGATTCCACCAACAACTTGCATATCCTGGAAGAAGACTCTTCCCCAGTCAAGCCTTCAGATGAAAATATAGCCCAGCTGACAACTTTATCGCAGCCTGGTGAGCCCTGAGCAGAGGACATAACTAAGCTGAGTCTGGACTTCTGACCCATAGAAACTAAAATGATAAATTGTGTTGTGTTAAGCCACTCAATCTGTGGCAATTTGTTTTGCAGCAATAGAAAACTAATACTTGGTGTTATGAGAACATCTCTGTGGTTGCTTTTAGATAACAGATTCAAACAAAAAAGGATGGATGATGATAGATCAGTAACCAGATAAGAGATGAGACAGTAATGGTGGAGGAGATGGAGAGAAGTGGAGTGATTTTAGAAATATTCTGTATGCAAGCTCTGTGATTCTCAGTCTGAATACATCCAAAGTAAAATTGAAAACAAAACAAATGACAAAGAGAAAAACCCTTGAAAGCATCCAGAGGGAAAGATAAGACACTGACTCTCAAAGGAGCAAAAATAACACAGACAAGTAACATCTCAACAAATACGATGGGAATCAGATGACAATAAAATGATATCTTTAACGTGCTGGAAAAAAAATAAAGATCAAGATAGATTTCTCTGTCTTGTGAAAAAATCTTTTCAAAGACAATATGAAATAAAGACTTTTTTTGGATAACTAAAAACATATTTTGTCAATCGCAGACCTTGACTACAGAAATTCTAAAGGGAATTCTTCAGGCAAACAAAAATCCCATTGGAAACACAAAAACAAGAAATGAAGAGCAACAGAAGCGACAAGTGTAAATGAATATTGATGTACAAAATAATAAAAATGTCTTGGGATCTAAGTAGAATATATAGAATTAAAATGCATGATGATAATTAGTCAAGCACATCCCCAGGAGGGAACCTGAAGCTGCTAAAGTGAAGGCAGTAAAGTGTTCAAGGGCCCAAAGCTTTTACTGCATAGTCATCTCATGTGCTGGCAGTCCTGGTTTATCCAAAGTCATAGTCCTAATTGGTTGGATTCAGAACTCTTCTGGGAGGAAAGAAATCTTGAAATGGTGAGCAGAGTTATGTCTGGCATGATACGGGACATTTCCCCTAGGAATGTCATAGCAAATGATACATCACATTAACTCTTCCATATTAAAATAGCCAAGCTATGAATACTTCATTGTTAAACATTGGAAAGTAAGAATGATGAGTATTGATTTTAAATATATAATTACCTGTCATGGATACTTTTTTTTTTTACATAGGTGTGCTTATCTTTGCAACCTCTGACAGCATCGTATATAAAAATTACCCATCTATGGTTCAGACTTGCAAAACGCTCAGTGCCTCTGGTGTTAAGCCCGTGGAGAATTTTGCTTGTTGCTTTTTTATTGACAGCTATGATCGAGTTTAAGATTATTTTGCACTTACTGGGTTCCTCAAGCACAATTTCTCATGTTTCAATATCTTCCCTATATCAAGATCGTCAAGGGTGTTGTGATGGTAATTTCCAGGAGTTTCATTATATCACTGAAAGCTTCTCTTCTTGATTTTGTCTTAAGGGGAAAAAAAAAGAGTAATGGACTAGGTTTTCATTCACGTATGAGATCTACTTGTCTTTATAAAAGACTATGGCTTGTCTTCAGTGGATTGGTTTCTAAAACAGAATGTTATTTTATTGCTGATATTATGTATGAATTCTTACCTCTTCCTTTTCACATAGCATCTTGAGTGTCAGAAACCTGGGAGTTCAGCCTAAATTATTTGTCTTTTGTGTGCACGTATGTGTTGCTTTCCCATTCCCCTCTGCCACACTCACCCCCACCGCCTCCACTGCTGTACGGGACCTGGCTGTGTGGCGTCTTTGTCCTGGGATTTCTGTAGCCAAGCACAGAGCCCCATCCCCGGCGGCTGCACAGCTCAGGCTCCCTCACAGCAGTGAAAACAGGGGCTTGTCTGATGCTGACTTGGTAATGGTCCCGAGTTAAGAATTTCAGTTTTAACATGATGGATCTTTTCAGAAGCTTCTGTAATCAGCTCCTCAGCCTGCACTTTCCTATCGGTTAGTCCAGGTCTGACACTGAGCCTCCCAGCCTCCCTCTCCCGTGGCATTTTGGGTGGCTGGTTTAGCCTACTGCTGGGGTTTGAACACACAGCAGAGAAAACGCCGAAGGTCAGTGCTCTCCGCGTGAATCATTCCCAGCTCTGATGATGACCTTAGGGACTGAGCTTCTTTCACAGGGACATCTTCACACTTTACTTTCTTCCTGGAATATTTATATCAAAGGACCTTTTCCCCGGGTTTGTGAGGATGCAATGCTGAGAAGAGCTGTGCTTTTAGAACCAAAGTGTTGCTCGGCATTGGAAACTTGGAACCTTAGATCGATTTCATCTTGGGAACAGCAGCAGAAAGGTCAGAGGATAAAGTCAGTGATGACCCAAGTTGCTGAAGAACAGAAATCTCTCCAGCTTGGGTGTCACCACACATTATTTAGGCATAGCTGTCACACCCCCAAGTGCTGTTTGCAGCTTTTACTTTGCATACTTGGGGCAAAAATAATATGGGTCAGGAGATGTCTCAATGGGCACAATGGCTGGATTTCTCCTCGGACATTTAGGACAGGCACCTACATCTTAAGAGGAATATCCTATCAGCAGTCTCCTGTGTTCCCACATACTCTTGGTTCTTCTTAGACTTGAGTTCTGGGGAAGAACTGGGACCTCACTGATGTTCCCGGAGAAGGGAAAGGATGGAAGATGGATGCAGAATATGGATGGGACAGAGAAGAGCATGCAAAACTGCCTGGGCTCTTTTATAGATTCCTGGATCACACCCCCATCTAGAGAATCAGAATTTCAGGAGGCTGTGCCCAGGGATCTGTGCTCTTTCAGAGCTCCCCACACTGGTTTGGAACATCATCCTGTTTGGAAACTACTTCGCTGGGGAGTTGTCCCTGCTGGCCACATGGACTTGATAGCCAAGTGGCGTCTTTGGTAGCCAAGGCTTGATCTGTGTGTGGTCAGATCTCAGATGCAAAGCTGGGACTCGAAGGTATTACTAGTAGAGAAAAGGGGAGACCATGAAAGAGACATGAACTAGCTTACTCAACAACAAGCATATATGGTTCCATCATTCATTTAACATATATTCATTGTGCACCTACTGCAGTGATGGCGAACCTATGACACGTGTGTCAGAGGTGACACGTGAACTCATTTTTGTTGTTGATTTTTCTTTGTTAAATGGCATTTAAATATATGAAATAAATATAAAAAATATGTCTTTGTTTTACTATGGTTGCAAATATCAAAAAATTTCTATATGTGACACAGCACCAGAGTTAAGTTAGGGTTTTTCAAAATGCTGACACGCCGACCTCAAAAGGTTCGCCATCACTGACCTACTGTGTGCCAGGTGCTTTTCCAGGTGACAGCAGTGAACAAGACAGACAGAAAAATCCCTGCTTTCAAGAACATTACAATCGGTCAGCCAACCAATCAAGTAAACAGAGCCACTTCCATCTACATTAAACATTAAATCTGGAATCGCTCATCAATACATATTGATTGATAAATTAGGACCAACCTTGTGTTATATTCCATGTTCCTTAGTCCAACAGCATTAGAATCTATTCTTGTGTACATACCCCAGGTTTCTGTGGCTATGGATAGGCAAAATCTTGCAATTCTTTTTGAGTATAAGTCATTTCCTTCTTGCCAGGCTTTGCTTATGCCTCTGGAGCATGCTGAGATCGAACCCTAGTTATGAGTCCAGGGGCACAAGGGCGGTTGTCCATTCTATGGAGGGGTCATATCATCCACATCAAGGAAAGGCAGTTAGTTTCCTGATCCTTCTGGTCACGCTATCTCAGTGTGTTTAATGTGCAGCCCCCAAGCTGCAGAGAGTAGTTTTTGCAGTTCGGCCTCTTAGCATTCCCTGAGGTTATAAAGCAAAGGTTCTCAACTGGGAACAGTTTTGCCCCCCAAGAAACATACTGGCATGATTGTTCAACTGGGAAGGGGGTGCTACTGGCGTTTAGTGGGTGGAGGACAGGGATTCTGCTAAACACCCCACAATGCACAGGGCAGCCCTTCACATTGCAGAATTATCTAGCCCCAAACGTCAGCAGTGCTGAGGGTGCAAAACCCAGGTGTAGGTGGGTTCACTAATGACAGATTTATTTATTGTTGGAGGTCCAAATAACTAAAAGAAACGTGATTTTAGGTGGGCTCTGATGATTTTATTCTAGATTCATTTTCAACTAACACTGGGTTCCTACTGGATGACTCTTCCTGCATAATTACCTCAGGCACCCTGGGATCTAGGCACCACAAACCTCTTTTTATAAAGAGGAAACCGAGTTGAGAGAGGTTCTTGCCCAATGAGTGGCAAAGCAAGGATCTGAACTCAGGATCTCTGCTTTAGAGGCTGACTCAGCCAGAAACAGCTGTCCTGGTGGCACCACGGGGTCCTTACATGGCAGTGTTTCTCTTTCAGGAGGCCTTGCTGGTTGCTCGAAGTCTGGCTGTATGATGTCACTCACATTGTCAACATCCTGCTGGGAAGTGGTGCTGAATTCTTTTGCTTTCAAAATTGGCTCTGTTAGAGATTGAACGGGTGACAGCACGTAATTACTCCTTTCCTTCTCTGCCTGTGTTCTCTGGTCTCATTCAGAGGCACAAAAGAGACACATTTATATAGGCAGGGAGTGCCAGTGGGTCGTCGTGAGTGTGTCTGAGCCATGTGACATGGAATGAAGGCTGAACAGGCCATTTTGAGGCATGTCTCACGTGGGGTCATGTCTGCTTGTTTCACTTCACAGTGTGGTGACCAAGGACTCCACACTTGTGAAATGAAAGGCCACTTGGGGAGACCCCTGCATGCCCATGTCTTCCCTTCACCGAACCCAATGCTGCCCAGTGCTGGCTCCTGGAGATTTGAAACTGCTTGGAAAAAGGAAACTTGTCATTTCCGTTGGCATTTATAAGCTTTGGGAAGCTGGAGCAGATGTTTCTCCTGGCCCGGTGGTGCCCCTGGAGCAGGCCTGCAATCAATTCCTAACCTGTTGCCGGGCAGCTCAGGAATCGTGCAAGTGACTTAATCGCCAATGATTAAACATTAAGTGCTTTCTAACATGTAAACATTAGGCTCGTTTATGATTGTGAGAGCAGCAGTAAAGCAAGGGGGAGAGTTTACTGCATCTCCACTTGTGCAGCAAATTGAGTTTCTATCGACAAGGAGAAGTGCTTCTCCCAAGAAGCGCCTCCAAGTGCCTGGATGAGAAGATGGGCCTTGGTTTGTAGGTTTAAAAAAATACAATAATAACATTTATAGAGATGAAGCTGTCAACACTACCCCTAATACTGCAGATTAATTTTGACAGTCATCTTTATAATGCAGGGGAGAGAGCTAGCCTGCCTCCCTGGGGAATGTCTAGGGATGAGACCAGACAAATGTGAGTATTTGCTGTGGTTGCCTGGCTGTATTTGATCTTTAAATTTTTTTTCTTATTCTGCAAACTTTTATCCGAAGGTGTGAACACATTAGCATAAATAACTCTGTACTCTGGGCATATTTTTATGTCTGTTTTTATGTGTGCACAGCTTTTTATTTTTCTGGAATTGCACACGTTCACACAGAAGATGACACTCTCAATGATAAATAGCATTTACTGAGTGTCTCCATGCGCAAGGCACTTTTGGTCTTAGGCGCTTTGTATGTGCTGACTGGGTTGAGGCACACTTATCCCTTGGGGACATTCGTGGCCTGGGTGTCCAGTGGAGGACGGGGAAGCTCCTGAAGCTGAGGAAATGTTGGGAATAGTACAGATGGGACTTGGATCCTGGCAGTCTGGCTTGGGGTCTGTGTGCTGAGCGCCTTACCCTGGGCTTGTTCTACTCACTTCCTTTTCTCTACATGTGAGGGGACATTGTGTTCCTGCAGGATTTGTGGGCTCTGGGCCATGGGGCCTGGAAAGTGGGGGTGAGGGCGATTATAGGAGAGGCAGGGATGCTGAGCCTGTGGTCCTCCCAGACAGGAGTTGCTCAATTAAGATGTCCTACTTTCCTGCTTTACTTGCTGGGGCGCCAAGTGAGCCAGCACTAGGCCCATAGGCTGGCTTTAAGTTGGGGAGGTTAGAGCTATAACAAAAGGATTAGCTTGAAGGGCCTGAATTCTCATTCTCATAGGAGGTGTACATATCCTATGTTAATTTGCTTGGTTAAACCATTTCACACTGCCAACATTAAACTATTCTCAACCTATCAGAACAGCAGTTTCCTGTGGTACAACTATATCTATGTTTAGGTTATATTTATAACTACAGATGAAACAACCCTTAATCAGATTTGGCAATTTGGTGGATTATTTTCCCTTTGTACCATCCAGACATTTTCCTTCACTCATATATTATTTATTCTTCATCCTCGCTCCCTCATTTGGGGACCATAATGGCATTTCTTTTTACCTGATTAAATCATTACTCAGCTGTCTTCTAGTTTGCATTCATTAATGAACATCAGGCTACCTTTTTATTTTAACCCTCCTTGTCCTTTTCTCTTAAGTTTGTCTTTTCACAACTTCCAGAGAAGAATCCTATATAATAAAAGCCTAATATGCTAAGTGTCCAGTTGTCTGGTTGGCCATTCAACCAATCAAAGTGTAATATGCTAATGATATGCTAAGGCTGCTCAACCGCTCCCTATGACATGCACTGGTCACCAGGCAGCAGACACTCCGACCGGTAGATTAGCTTGCTGCTGGGGTCTGGATGATCAGAACTGAGTGAGACAGGCTAGACATGCCCTGGAGCTCTCCCATGGTCCCTCCCTGGCTGGCCAACCTCTTGTGTCCCTCCCTGGCCCCGATCGTGCACCAGTGGGGTCCCTTGACCTGGCCTGCATCGTCTCACAATCCAGGCTGAGGGATTCTCTACTCCCCCCTGCAAGTGCACAAATTTCATGTACCAGGCCTTTAGTCTTATAAAATAGAGGATACTTTCAGCAGCAATATTGAAAAGTTAAAGAAGGTTACAAAATATAGAGAAATATTTTTAAAAGCCCTTTAATTCTATTATCAGTATTTTGGCTTGCCATGGCTTTTTCATTTCTTTCAGTTGATCTTATTTGAAACTGTGCCAGCTTGCATGCTGCACTGACATGTCATGTTCTTCTTGCTCACTTTTCCCTGTTTACATGTGGGCAGTGTGTCCCAGAAGGGAAACCCTTTGGCTCTCAATGGTCAGCTTTCTCCTCTGCTTCAAGGAACACAAGAAATATACAGATTCAGGCTGAGACAAGAAATGCTCTTCCATGAAGAGGCTGTAGGAAGGGCCTTGGCTAGGAGTCGACATTGGCAGAATGACCAGCCTTCTACTTTTTCGAGTTCTGCCTTTGTTTCATGATTCATCTCTTTTATAAAGTCTCTAAACACAAACACATACCTCTTTTCAATCATGAATCTTAGATATTTCCAGACAAGCTCAGTTGTCTTGGAGATGAGCCACCTCCTTCTATCTCAAAGACAACTCCTTTAAAGTAAGTGAATCAGGATGGTGTATGTCTGGAAAAACAGGTAGGAAAGCGTTACTTATCTATGTTATTGAGAACTGGTGTGACATAAAGATGTCAATGTGCATATTTTCATTTATCTTTATGTTGAACAACTAAGTGAACTGTGAGAATGAGACCCAGAGCCGGGTTCAGGTCAGAGAATTAGAACTCCAAGCAGAGGCGTGGGACATGCTGACAGGTTATGTAAAAAAGAGAGGAAATGAGAAAGCTGACCGTGGCCTGGCCAGTGATGGCTCAGTGGTTGAGCATTGACCTATGAACCGAAGGTCAAGGTTCGATTCCCGGTCAGAGCACATGCCTGGTTTGTGGGCTTGATCCTTACTGGGGGGCAAGAGGCAGCCAATCATTAAATTCCTCTCATCATTGTTGTTTCTATTTCTTTCTCCCTCTTTCTTCCTCTCTGGAATCAATAAAAATATATTCTTTTTAAAAAAAGAAAGAAAAAGCTGACCATGGTGTTGACTCTGTGAAACTGTGAAGGGCACATTATTTTCCATCCTTATTTTTTTCCTCATTTAAAAAAATATCAAAGATAAACTAAGATAACTCTAAGAATTTCCTAACAACTTAGTGATCCTATGAGCTCTCTTATATGTCAGAATTTTCTTTGGAAAATTCTTCAAGAGGACCTGGAGACTTTTTCAAGAAGAGTAATAAATAGAATTAAGGAGTTTGTAGGTAAGACATGTGAGTGAAGGAAAGGTTTAGAAAGCAAGAATTATTTTGCCTTAGAAGAGAAAAAACAAGAGGCTGATACAATTTTAAGATAACAAAATAATATAAAAATATGAATCTAGTTAGAAGCCTAGCTTTTCTTTAAAGCTAATATGTTATGATTTGAAAAGAATGCAATATGCTCATTAGAGAGAACTATAAAACTAGTAAAGAATCCACACAAACGCAAAAGCAAAAACATAATTGCATCCCTCAAACTCACCTTTAATCTTTCATTGGCTTGTCTTTTAGCACTTTTCTCTAGTTAAAAAAAACCACCTATATAATGTTGCATATTATGTAATTCAGTTATCTTGTTATTTTAAATTTATATGAAAATGAGCATTCCTAAATGTTATCATTTTTGCAAATATAGCTCCATTTTATTCTCTTATGAGATTATGCCATGGTTTATATAGCTATATAATTTTTTGCTTCTAGTCATAACCCTGCAGAAAACATTTTGCATAGCATTTTGCTATATATTTTTACTATTTCTCCATAACAGAATACTGTTCCTGAGATTCCTGGACCGATGGGAATGAACTGTTTGAGGTTGTTGATAATATTGTCAAATTGTCTTCCAGAAGAGTCATAGTCTATCAAGTTACAGTCCTAACAACAATGTGCTTCCCTTCTCACCAGTGAGCTTCCCAGAGGTTATAATTATATAAATTGTATTACATTTTAATTATAATTATCTTTTAATTAGAGGCTAATTTGAGAGAGAGAACCATATTTCGCTCCCTCACCCTCTTTTCCCCTCTTTCGCTCTCCCTTCTCTCTCTCTCACAAGCACGCCGCGCACACACACACACACTCACACACACACACACACACACACACTCTTGAATACTTTTCCACATGCTTGTTAACAAGGTTTGCTTCTTCTTTCTTGTAAATGTCTCTGTATGTTTCTTCTATTTACTTGTTGATGTTTTAATGATTTTGACCAATTACTAGATTAACTTAGATTTTTCCAAGGACATGCAATCATGGTGTAAATCCAAATAAACAAAAAAAGAAAATGAAAAATCCACTTGCTGAGGAATTTGCTGCAAAGACTAAAACCTCTGAGTGAATCTGAGTGAATGCGGCCTCAGAAAAAATGTCACAGCTTGAGTGAGTCACTTCGCTTTTCTGCATCTGTGTTCAACACTGTTAAGTAGGCATCAAATGTCATCATCTTTATGATCATGAAAATATGCTCTTAGAGAAGAAGGAGGAAAGTGACCTCAGAATTATTGATTTACTGGTCAGAGATATCAGAATAATGATTCCTTTTTTGGTATCAGATAGGTACCTCAAATCCATTCCAACAGATTCCAGCAAAGGAATTTTCCAGAAAAGATATGATAGTTTGATGCCTATATGTCTCTTGTCTTTCTTCCTGTTTTCCTTCCCTCCCTCCCTCCTTCCCTTCCTTCCTCCCTCCCTTCCTTCCTCTCTCTCTCACCTGTTTAAAAACTATCTGTCTGCCTGCTATCTGTCTCTATGCTGTCTTTATCCAACAGCTCATTGATCAGATATAGGGTTCCTAACAAGAAAGTTACTTACACAGATAGCCCTATCTCCTCAAACATGTTGCTCACTCTATATTGCTTCCGAGTCGGAAGCCGTCCCTTCAGAGCGTGATTCTGATTTCAGCTAGTGGAGCTGCTTCGAGGTTTTGTGAGTATTGAGTCACCCTCTATGCACTGATCACTGAAGGACATACTGACTAGTGAGAGTAGATATACTGAGGTTGGAAGCCAATCCATAGCTAGAGATAGCAAATCATCAGAA
>NW_005871201.1:2464587-2632588 GCF_000147115.1 Myotis lucifugus | reverse complement strand
ACCACTGGTCTAGAGTAATTGGAACATTCTGGAGCTGAAGGGACAGTTCCCTGCCATCCTGGGCCCATGGCTTGACCCCTCAGCAGCCTAGTTTCTGCCTTTGCAGCAGGTACTGAGGTAGAAAGTAGTGGTGATTGTTCCCTCTCACAATTAAAACCAGAAATATCTGAATTCTAATTTCAACAATCATAGTGAAATTGACTGGTCATCAAGAGGAGATTTTTATTTTGAATTGCATAAGACATTTTGGAGGATGAGAACTTTCCTTGTCTATGATTGCAAAGGAAGGACAAAGTGTTGGCATCCTGAGATGTTCTCTGGGTCCCTCCCCTATTCCACAAGTATTCTCTCTCTCTGTTACCACTTGCCATGGCATGGTGAAGGTTTTTTGTTATTGTTTGTTTTTAGTAAAAATAATTGGACACATGGATTAATAATACAAGAAGTCATGAAGTTAACATTTTAATGCCTTTGATTAGTCAAAATTTTTACTCCAGAGCTTTTGCAGAAATTTTAGCCTCTGGCTAAACAATCATTACTTTGCAGTAATTTTTTTCCCTAGCAGTATATAGCCTCACATTTGCTGGTTTTCTTTCTGACATAAATCCATTTATTTCAAGTTCTCAACACAGCTGAGGTTCTTTATCAATTGCTAATTATCCCTCACTCTACAGAAACACATTTCCTCTATATTCATGACACAGCACTTTTGTAATCTCAGTCTCACAGTGAATGCTCCTACAGAGAAGGATCCATATACCAAGTAGATTCAATAAAACTATTCTCTACTAACCCAAAGTAAAATAACAGGCTATTCCTTATTTGGAGGTCTTGTCATTAAGAGTGATTTTTCGAAGTTGATACATCATCTCTCTAATTTACAGCAGTCTGGTGATATGAATATGTGATAAAACACAATTTACAGCATTTAATTAAGGATGGACAACTATTTACAAAGTTCTGGTATCCAACTGCATTATTCAGAATGAGTTATTGCCTACTTATCTCTACATGACTCTACAGGTTAGAAAATCACATTTCTAGCCTCACACACAGGAGAATGAAGATATAAATCAAGTCAAATGCAAAGCAGCTGATCTCAAAGATGAATTCAGTTCGGAGATTACCTTGTTATCCATGAACTACTTAAATAATATTAATAGCCAACATTTATTAACCACCTACCTCATGTCACTCCCTATACTTGGTATGGGAGCATTTAATGTTCTCACAATGGTAATTCCCAGATCCCAGTTGGAGTAATTAAGATGAGACCTAAAGAATTAATATGAGCCAAGCACTTGTAAGAGGAATAGAGGGCCAAATTATATTCTAGGTAGAGGAAACTACAAAACATAAAAGCACTAGGAAATATTTGGAATTCTAAAAATGAAAAGGTTTAGCAAAGCTGAATTTAGTAAAGGGGACTAGTGAATGGACTATAAGTTTTATAAAGTAGGTGAGTTAGTTTGGAATGTAAATAGGTAAAATTTGGATTTTATTGTAAAGATAAGAAGTTGTTGGATTTTAATCAGGGATATGTCAAGATTTGATTTGTGTTTTAAAATCATGAATCTGAGTACACTATGGACAATGAGTCAGAGAGGATGGGAACTGGAAGCTGGAGTCCAGGGAGTAGGTGTCGGAGAACCCATATAAGAGATGATGTTCACACCACCCAGGAGAGGGGTTGGACCAGGAGAAGTGGATGGACTGGAAGGCTATGTAGCAGGTAGAACTGAGAGCCTATGGGATTGGGATCTGTTGGACCTGGAGGTGGGTAAGAGAAGAGGTGATGGCAGAAGGGAAGCCTAATGCCTTAGCTCTTATGTTGGTGCCATTTCTGACATCAAGAAGACTGGAGGGCAGAGGGCGAGGGAAGCAGATGATTAACTCAGCCTGGTGCATGTCGAATGTTCAGTGCCCTTAGGCATAAAGTAGAGACAGCCTATAAGCAATTTGATATATGTGCCTGGGGCTCAGGAGTCAGGTTATGGGTAAAATTATAGAATGTAGATTAATGTAATTGGAGAGTGAAACCAGAATAATGGATTAAATTATCCAGGAAGCGGGTGCTGAGGTCCTAAAGAACGCTAATATTTAAGAGGTGGTGAGAAGTGGCGACTTCAAAGGCACCTGAGATTTAGGTGACACAGAAATCCAGAGGTGCGTTCCATGGAGATGAGAAAGGAATGTTTTCAAAAGGAGGAAAGCACCAAATGCTACCTTGATCATAAACAAGGTTAGGGCTAAAATGTGTCCCTTAGTTAAAAAAAAATTTAGATATGTTTTAAGGTCAAAGGTAGTACATGATCACTGAAAACAAAAACAACAATTACATGCATAGCTATAAAAATGATGTCTTGTATGGGTTTAAAAGATGCTTACTCATCTCTAATGTAAAATGAAAATTCTACTAACTAGTAAAGTTAACTGTATAAAAGTAAGAGATATTTTTGTTTCTTATGTACATATTTGTAAAAAGCAAACACTAGAAGAATAAGCAAAAAAACCATTTAAATAGTTACTTATTGAAACATGGTGTGTTCTTTCTTACATTGTTTTAACTGCTGTTTTATTGTTTTAACAAAAGCAAATTGAAATCAGTTGGTAACAGAGAAAAGATTTATTTCAAGTGTCTTTAGTAATAGTACTGAATGTAAATCTTTGATATATACCTAAAGATAAGAAATTTATAAAATTTTAAACTTCATTCAGTATTTTTATTAGCAATGATATTAGTATCATTATTTAAAAATTATTTTATATATTGTAGGATAAAGCTAAGAACACTATATAGTAAAAATTAAATTGAAAATATCATATTTTCATAATTTAAAAATTATATTTTCTGTTTCTGACCACTGAAATGACCTAGAAACAGTATCGCCTTAGTATTAACGAACACACTGACACCCAGAGCTTGGCCTTTAATTCCATTCACCATACAGGGAAACATGGCTCATTAGAGAAATGGCTTATTTCAGACCAGGAAGGGTACAAATTGAGATTGCAACAGTTTGTAAAAGAGGAAGGAAGGTTTGTCAGATTGATGAACAAAAGGACATAGGATTAAGTTAGAAAGTACTCCCATTAGCCAAAGCCATAACAATTTGAGCAATCAGTTGACTTCTACAGATTGCATGTGTGAGAACCCATGTCTATAACAATACTTTTGTGAAAGTATGTGGAAAATCTTGTTTCTTCTAGTAAAGAGCAAAGTTATACATATAGTACAGAAACAGATATCAGCATATCTGTAGGATTCAAATTTCATGGGGTGGGGGGACAATTAGGGGAAAATGTCTAAAATGCCTAAAAAAGGCTCCCTTGAGATGTGGTGATGATGAAAAAAAAAAAAAGAAAGAAAAGTTGGGAACCATTGTGGTAAGCTGAAACTGCCTCCTTCAAGGAAATGCTAAAGCACTTTACACTCCTACCAACAGAGGGAGACTTGTTTCCCTTTATTAATAAGTCCTCAGATCCAGAAAAATGGAAAAATCTGTTTTTATTCAAGTCTCTTTCTTTTCTTAGTGATGTTTTATTGTCATTTTTGAAAAACTGGGTCCTGTACAATTCTTGTTCTGTTTTTTCAAGTTTGTATTTTTTTTTTTTGATTGGTTTCATTTTAAGAGAAGAGACCAGTTCTAGCCTACTCATCGCTCTGCAATGTTAACTTTGCCCTGGTGTCTTGAATCTTTTAGCACTTCTACTCAGCCATCTCCCGTTTATATTCGCGCCCTGGGTTTCTCATCTTGGCGTTTTTTTGTTTTGTTTTATTTTGTTTTTTTGTTTTGATTTGTTTTGTTTTTGCCTTATGAGCATTCTGCAGGTGCTCCAAAATAGCCAGACTATATTTCATCCTACTTACATTACCAAGTAATGACTGCAAGGCTCTTTTGTCTAGTGCAGAAGACTCATCTAAGATCTGTTTCCATTGATCTCTCCAGATTTGAAATAGTGTGTTCATTGATACTCATCATCACACAAGGAAGGATCTGTTCCAACGCAGTATGTGTGAAGAGAGAAGGCAAGGGGTGGGCATGTGACATGAATGAATCCTTCCTTGGATGTACCTTTGGGAGAGGGTGTGTGTTGCTGGTGTGCAGAGCTCCTACTAGAGTCCCAGTTTCAAAGTCTTTCACCTAATTACCTCCACTCTCCTGAGAGATATTCCCCCCTCCCCATGCCTCCTGCCCCCTCCCCATCCCTGTGTTGCTTTCTTATTTTCAAACCCAATGAAGTACCTGAACAGCTACAGTTCTTGGCTTGCACTGCTATCAGGACTCTCTCTGTCTGTTCCCACCTATAAAGCTTTACCCACGAGTCATCGCCATCCAGAAAGCAGCAAGATTCTGCTAGCATCCCCTGCTCCTTACTTCCTGCCACGTTGTTTGTATTTCTGTTCGGATATAGGTTGATAACGGCAGGAGAGTGTAGGATCATTGGTGGGAAGTAAAGTCCCTCATCTTCCAGTGCTTCAGGGGTGGCCGGGATTATGGGCCAGAATGCTAATTAGTTCAGTGTCTTTGGACAAATGTTTGGGGGATGAAAAATGTCTTCTTAGTTTTTGTTCTTTTGATTTTATTTTTAAGAGTAATTTTGTTCATAAAGTAGAGTTTGAGGTTGCTATAAACTGAAGTTTGGGTAGATTTATCTTAATCAAATCTTTGTGTAACCTCTGGTTCTTTCATCCAAGATTGATGAAGCAGTCTGTGTCTCAGTTTTATGAGTTTTCGTGCTTTGTGAGTATTTAAGGGAGAAGGTAAGAAGACACTCAATACCATTTCAAGCTGAAAATGCTGCACCCATCCATGTCCGTTGGTACTTCCCTTGAAGCCAGACGGAGCAGATACAGTTATCATTTCTCACATAATAAAACAATCTTGTCCAAACTGGGACACTTGCTAAAATTACAGGGTTTTTTTTTTGCACAAAACCCCAAACTTATTGAATCATAATGTCTGGGAATGGAGCCCAGGAAGTAGCATTTTTTAATAAGTTTACTGACTGATTCCAATGTGCAGCAATATCTGGGAACTTCTGGCTAATTCTTCTCTATTTTGAAATTATTGCTTTGTTTTCCCTGTTACTCTCACCCTATTAAATTAAGCCACATGAAATGGGTCTGGGGAAATATATGATTTGACTGAGAGTCTCGTCTTCAAGTGATGGTGAGCTCAAGCACACAAGTAGTCCTTTGCTATAAGAACCAGAAACCCAGCACCTTCTCTTGACTCAGAATCAGTGAGATGTCTCTAAGTCCCCAATGACCATCCCTAGACCTCCCTCAGAAATCCTTACCTAAGGTTATACAAGGGCTATAGCCCCCCTTCTGTTGAATCAAACTCCCTTCTATCTACCTGAAATAGTAACCGAGGAGCTCTAAAGGCAGGAGGGCACAGTGATGATGGATACAGATGCATTTCAATCCACTCAGGGATGTTTTCTCTAGTGACAACTCGTTCTCTTTGGATAATACATAGTTTTGAAGTCATTAATCATTATGTTCTTTGTATCCTCTGGGAAGATGAGCTCTGAATTGAGAGCCCTCAAATATTTGTTTCCTTGTGTTTACAAGTTTGGGGTCTTTGTTGATAGGGCTGTGTGGTGGGTTGTTTTCAAAAAGTGGCCACAATTATTCCCCTCCCTGTATCTCAGCTTTGAGAGGTGACTTCATCATTCCTCCCACTGAGAGGTGGAGCCTATTTCCTCACCACTGCGGTCCAGGCTGGGCTTGTGACTCAGTTTGACCACGAGAATGTGGATGAAGTGCTCTGTGCTAGTTCACAGTCTTGGCTCAAGAGGCTTTGTGTGCTTCACCTACATTATTGGGAGCAATAAGCCCCAGCGAGCCTGCTGGATGAAGAGGGTTATGTGTCTCAGTCACCTGTCACCCCAGCTCACAGCCAGCCAACCTACCTGATCTGTAGCCGAATGTGGACTTTGTGTCTTAGCCCAAATGTAGCTGACCTGCAGAATCATGAGCTACATAAATGTTGTTTAAATTTATTCAATAAAGCCAGCTGACAACGCCATCAACATGGCTACAGAAGATGGTGAAAGGCTTGGGGCGACCACATCAAAGGCACACACTGCTCTGTAGGACTAATCGTGCAAAGTCCTCCAACTGAGCCAGGGAGGACATTTCCCTCCTGATGAGGTGGATTGTCCTCACTGAGAGTCTCCCCGTAGGATAGCCAATGTGGCACAGTGCAGTTTGATTTAAAAAGCCTGAGTCATGGATGAGATGGCCTCAAGAATGCTGTAACCTCTGCTGGCTGACCCAAGCATCCTCTGTTTCTCATTCTCATCTTCTTACTCTTTGGTTGTGGAGAGAAACAGTGATTATGGGAAAATGTGTCTGAGTGGGTAATTCAGTGCTAACTTGTACTCCTTCCTCAGTGTCTTCTGTTTTTGTTGTTGTTTTTCTTTAGATATAATTCACATACAATAAAACCCACCATTTAAAACTGCACAGTTCAGTGATTTTTAGTATATTCACAAGGCTGTGCAACCATCACCACTTTTTAATTTTAGAACATTTTTCATCACCCCCAAAAGAAACCCCATACTCATTAGCTCAGTGACTAATTTTTTTTCTGTTTGCAGAATTTCAAAGATTATTTTTTCTACATCAATTCCTATTGCACAATCAGAAAATGTGTACATTTATGAATAATGTAAATTTTTAATGGAAAAGTCAAACATTTTCAAGGAAAACAGGAAGGTGTGTGTTTTTTTCAAGGAAAAGATATAGAAATAAAAGCAATGCAGAAAAAAAACTAGCTATGTGTAAAATAGTATGTAAAATCCACTTTTACTCCCATCTCCATGGAAACAACTTGTTTTCAGTTTGGAGTATGCTTTTCTAGAAGAGGATGTTTTTACAGATATTAAAACTCATCCACATAGAGCTTTAATAGTTTTAACCTTTTCCATGTTGGCAGAGTCACCCCAAAGGATTGAAGAGATTAGTAATCATCCCAGTTGGTGTAATAATTGTTTCAAAACCACCTCATAACTGATGGCAAGTGAAAGCATTGTGTACCCATTAAAATATGCATGATTGGTGAAATAAAGTACATTTGAAAGCTTCAAAATTTTTTTAATTACTATTTTTATTATAAAAATATTAATGGTATTTTGCAGAACATTTAAAAACTATAGAGAATAAAATAAAAATGACCCGTAATCAGACCCCAAATTAATTGATGTATTTCTTTTAAACATTTATTTTTTATATTTTAATTGAAACAAACTTCAGCTTTGACAATTGTGAGTATGGTAGAAATTTATATTTATACTGTAAAAATTATCAATTATGCTATTGTTAAAATCATGACCTGCTTTGATCTTTCATGGTACACGTGTATACTTGTGGATGCCTTTTACTAAAAACTTTCAACAGGCCGAGAGAACTTGATTAGAATGCTACTAGTAAGACTACTTTTCATCACACCTGCTAATGAAATGTTTCTCCCTGAGAGGAATTATTTTTTACTATTTCTGATAAGTTTCTCTGATAAATGGTATTATGGCACTACCCTGAGAAATGTCTATAGAAAAAAGCAGTAGATTTTTCAATTTATGCTCATCTGTGATTCAAAAGCTGTTTTTATTACAGGGATTTTATACTGTGCTTTAATTCTGTTCCATTTCTGGTCATTTTTTATGTGTATTTCAGTTTTTAAAACCTCATTTTCATAATAGAATGTTTTAGATAATCACTATCTTTGTATGAGAGACAATGAGCCCCCCAAAATCAATGATCATGCATGGTGATATCTTATTTTATGGGCAGATTAACACTGTAAACTATCTTTTCAAAAATAATGTGCTGGAATAAGACTTAATAACATATTTATAATTGATCATGTTGGAAAAGAGGAGAGCAAATTACCAAAACATCATGCCGGTAATAGTTGATAAACCATAGATCACAAAATATTCACTCTTTAACAGAAACTTATGATTTTGTTTTAGTATGAGGACATATAATCCTCGAGAGAGGAAATTTACATCTTGAGACTTCATCTCTATGGACACATAAGAGCTAATCTCACAATTAATTCAAAGTAGAGTCCCTCTCTGTGTCCAGGCTGTTGATGAGCTAGGTGGAGTATGCACATAATAGTATATTTAAAGAGAATAAAAATACCAGTTTTTATGATGGGTAAATTTCAGGAACATTCATGACCCTAAGAGGGTGACCATTTCCCATATGGGTAATTTCAAAGGAAGTGGAATTAATAAATAAATAAATATAGTTTTCTAAAAAGTGAACAATTTTGGAACACATATATAATATCTTCATTTTATTAAGTTTACTAACTAATTTTCAAACATAACCTGACAATAAACTAAAAATATATGTGGGATGTTGCATACTTATGGTTTATGGTTGTCCTTGATCTACTAAAGCACCTCCCCCCTTTTTTTGGCCAGGGACTATAATTGAATCAATGAACAACACAGATTATTATGTACTTTGGATCCTCTGCTATTCTTGGTAGCATGCATATGTAGCAGAAGGAAATCTTTACCTAGGGGTCTGCAAATATGTAGACCTTACTCTCTTTTTTTTCTGTTTTTTACTGATGTCTTGGCTTTTCATTATTAAAAATATAGGCTATATAGACATATATATATATGTGTGTGTGTGTGTGTGTGTGTATATATGTGTGTGTGTGTGTGTGTATATATATATATATATGTAAAACGAGGCCTGGCACACGAAATTGTGCACAGGTAGGGTCCCTAGGCCTGGCCTGAGATCAGAGCCATCTTCCCCGGCTGCCAGCAGCTGGCCCTGCTACCTCCCCCCCGCCCCCCCGCCCACTGCCGCCAGTTGCCCTCTATGTGGGGTGACTGGCGGGGCGATCGGGCCCTGGCGCCACCTGCATCTGCTGCCACCCACCCCCAGTTCCTAGTTCCCCATTGGGTGATCGGGGCCTATAGACTGGGGTCAGCTCCATCATAGCTGACTGGTCATTCCACCATCAGGTTGATTTGCATATTATGCTTTTATATATAGAGATTGTACATTTATGAGAGAGAGAGAGAGAGAGAGAGAGAGAGAGAGAGAGAGAGGAGAGAGAAAAGAGGAGAAAGAGAGAGAGAAAAGAGGAGAAAGAGAAAGAGAAAGAGAAAGAGAAAGAGAAAGAGAAAGAGAACTGAGCCATGCTTCCGACATGAGTTTGTTTCTTGGTGCGACAAGCATCTGCTCCATACTCCTGGTGCTTCCCTTCCCCTCCATCTGCAAAGTCTCTGGATTATGCTGCATTCATTCTCCAGTGGCTACTCCAATCTGCCCTTGTCTCTAGTGTCAAGGATCTGAGGCACTATTTCAATCAGATACAACCTTCTTTTCCATCCCTTCTTTGAGGGAAGTTTATTTGGAAGGATTTTAGGGATCTTAATTACATTTCCATTTACCATTTGAAAATAAGTTGAATGGCATTTCATTTACATCACCCATGTGTTCACTATTCCCCCTCGCCTCCTCCAACATGCCTTGTGAGAGGGAGAAGGAAAAAGATGCATTAAGTTGTATATTTTATGCAGAAATTTCAAAATGTACTGACAGATTGCAGAAATAAATGCTGAACGATAACAATGTTTACACTTGATAATGAGATAATTTATTAGTAAATTAGTGAGGCAATGCTTTCCCCGATTTGCAAATGAGGAAGCAGAGTCAGAAAAGGATAGTTTCTCTTCCCAAGGTCACATCTTTCTCTGACAGAGCCAGGGAAAGAGACACAGTTTTTCCCTACTTTATCTTCTGCTTAGTCTGCTGAGTCACTAAAATTTTGCAAGTACAAAAAGATCATAGAGAAGGTAAGCTATGTCATTGTTGAGTGATTCAAATGTATCCACATTGCCCTTCATTGTAAAGTAAAAAAGAACATAGGACTGACTGATTCGTTTGCATTGTAGACAAATGCTTCAGTGATTTTTAGTTTTTATCTGGAATGAAGAATGGACCCTCTCTTTGAACCTTCATAGGATATCTGCATGAGAAAAGGGTGCAGTAACAGTGGGATGGATATAATGAAAACCCTAAAGCAACTTGTGTTTGATGTGCAAAATTTGTACTCAAGATATTCCAGTTTAGATAAGAGAAAATTTTTGCTGGGGTATGTGTGTGTGTGTGTGTGTGTATATATAATTTATTCTTTTACTTCTATTGATTAAGAAAAGTCAGGAATATAGGTATTGATTAACCAGTTAACAATGAATCTGTACTTTAATGTTGACATTAAAAATGGCCAAAATTGTCTAGCTAATCCCATTGTCAGAATTCTAGCACAGGAAGAAGTCCCTTTTACTTCAAAGGGGATTTTATTCCAAAATAAAAGACACATGAGCAGAGCAGATGAGAATTTGGGAAAGTGCCTTCCTGTAATGACGATGGCTGAGCCACATTCTCTTGTGTCTAGGTTGAAAAGGGTAGTGCTGTGGCAGACTTGTATTCCAGAAAGCATTTCTAACTTGAAAACCAGATTGTAGTGAAATAAAGGGAATATGGTGCTTGAAGAGATAAGAAAGAAAATGTTGAAAGAGGTATTTTGAGCGGTCTGCAAATGGGAAGAGACGTGAGGCTGACAATGAAAACCATGTTAGAGTGGATGAGATCAACTAAAATTGCAGGGTTAGGAGCAGAGATGGATATGACAGGCTGTACTTTAAATTCTATAAATAAGTGCATAATAGTAATGAGAGGTCAAATGTAATTTATTTTCAAGCTTTTTTTTTGTAAGTCGGTTTTGAATCTGTTTAGAGTTAGCTGTGGGCTGTATATACAATGCATCAGTTAGGATATAGGTTAAGCTACTGTAAGAGAAAACCCCAAACATAATGGCTTAGAAAAGATAGGCTCTCTTCTCTAACAGTGCAGAGGGGAGCAGTGAGCAAGCTCTGTTAACAGTGGGGTGGTGCTGCCAAATCAACGCGTGGCTTCCACCTCTGGATGAAAGATGGCTACTCTGGATCTAGTCATCCCCAGGCCAGCAGGGAGGGAAATGGGCCAGGAAGTTCACCCACGTTCCTTTCTAGGACCCCGAGCTGGAAATGGTATCTGTCTTAGTTTGCTAAGGCTGTTATAACAAAGGATCACACTAAGTGGTTTAAACATCAGAAATGTATTGCCTTTCAGTTCTGGAGGCCAGAAGTCCAAAATCAAGGCATTGGTAAGGCTAGTTTTTAGGGCTGTGGGAAGAATCTGTCCCAGGCCTCCCTTCTCAGCTTATGGATGGCCATCTTATCTTATGTATCTCTTAACATCATTTTTCCTCTATGTATCTCTCAGTGTCTGAGTTCCCTCTTTTCATAAGACACCAGCCTGTCTTAATGACCTCATTTTAACTTGATTATTTCTATAAAGATCCTATTTCCAAATAAGTAGACATTCTGAGGTATTGAGGATTAGGACTTGAACATACAAATTTTATGAGTGACACAACTCAGCCCACAAAGGTATTCTTCAGTCTTCTCACATCCCATTGCTAAAACTTAGTCCATGTCCACAGCAAACTGCAAGGGAGGTTGAGAAATGTGGTGGAATCAAAATATGGTCTTGGGGACCTTCTTGCTGGTGAGCCAATGGATAAGGTGTTAATATAGACAGAGAAATTCTCTCTGAGGCAGGTATAGACAAAGAGAAGCCATCCATGCGCAGATAGTAGAAAGTGCTCTGTAGAGAGAAGGCTGGATGATCATCAGCTCAGCTCTCACTGACCCCTGGGCACTCGAGCACTGCTCCTTGCTATGGTCCTCTGATGGGTCCACTGCCCATTGCTTCTGGGATTTAGGGTTTCCTCCTTCTCAGCAGTTTCCCAGATATCAGCTCCTCCCTCTGTGGGTCCCATCTGGTAGCTATGTCTCCTTTGCTTCCATACTCTTCCACCAGACGCTTGTGCTTCCTCATCCCACACCTTCTTTATACCCCCAACACCTCAAAACCTGCTTTCTTCTTAATCGTTATGGCCCATTAAACTCAGAACTAGAGCAAGTGAAGGTATGGCTTGCCTTTCCATGGAGAACAGAGAAGCCTAGACTTCCAACGTCCCCCAGGAAGTGAGGGGAAGCATTCATATTTCATCCCTTTCATGCAGCACAAAACAATCAGGAAAAAAACAGATTGGTTATGTTTACCTATCTATACAGGCTGAAACTTTCCTATCCTGTCACAGAGGACTCACAGCAGCCAGGATAGCAGAATGTTTTCAGAGAGGGAATGTGTCAAACACTAATGAGAAGTCAAGTAATATCTCATTCACTTCCTTTGGATTTGGCACCCGAAGACTTTGGTGACCTTGTTGAGAGAAGTGTACTTGGATGGTGGGAGCAAAAGACAGATTGGGATTCTTTGAAGATGGAGTGTAACTTCCTCTAGCACGTATGCAGAAAGTGAGCTTGTCCTGTCCCAGAGACCAAGGTTTTCTGTCCTATATATCAAAAGGTTTTGGTTCAATTCTTGGTCAGGGCACATGTCTGGGCAGCCGATTGATGTTTCATTCTCACAGCAATGTTTCTCTCTCTCTCTCTCTCTCTCTCTCTCTCTCTCTTTCTCTTTCTCAAAATCAATAAAAATTTTAAAAAAGGATGAGCTAAAGAGAGGGAAAGAATGAATAGGAGAAGTTCCATGTAAGGATTGTGATTATGAATCAGCTTGATCATGTGTCTAGTAACTTAAGTTGTTCACTAGTAGGCATGCAAGATGGCATAATTTAGGATTAAGGTGTGTGTTTTTAATTTAAGATAATTGCCTATTGACATGCAGCTGTAAGAAGGAATACAGAGAGATCCCCTGTAAGGAAGAAGGTCTTGATAGGCATTGATAATAAAGAATAGTGAAAATAACTGAGCATGTGATTAGGGCAGTGGTTTTTATTAGTGGGATAAGAGCTCTAAACTGGACCTGCAGAAAAGTGAAAAGTGCAGAGAGTCAATAGATAGTGAGTGAGAAGGAGGTGACATGGGAAGGGCTGGATGTTTGATGCATCAAGAGTGCTGAACAAATATTCTAGAAGCAGAACAGGAGGAAATCAAAGAATAGGCGATTGTAATCAAAAGTTCTGATTTATGGCCATGACAAGGCATGACTATTGGGCAGGTGGCTGAGGTGGTAGGGTGAAAGGTCACTGGAGGTCAGGATGTCAAGAGACTAGGAAGTTTGAGGGGTCAACCAGAGGGAGCACCAGTCATCCAAGCCAGACTATTGGAAGTCATTTTAGAACTTTCCTTTTCTTTACTTCCTGTGTGCAGATTTATCAAGATTGTGCCTCCTCACTGTTTCTTGCTTCTGATCCATTTTCTCTATGTCCACTTCCTGGGCCCAGTTTCTCTCTCCCCTGGAGTAACCTCAGGCCTGGTCTCCTATCACCAAGCTTCCCACTTATATGCATCAATCACCCAGGCACCAGGGTGATGACCCTCCTGACCCTCATGAGCATGACTCACCAGACAAGCCCAAGCTTGGCATCCATCCAAAGACCCGCAGGAGCTGGCGCTTCCTTCCCTTGCTCTCCACCTGGTAAGGCAGAGCTGTTTGGAGGTGCCCTTTACCCTCCTAGTTTTTCCAATTTGTACTCATCTTCTATCACAAGCCTACATCCTCTAAAAGTTCTTCCTTAGCCCTTGGCTGTGTCAAGTACATCCCCCTTGAACCCTTGTTCTTACCAAGATAGAATTCTCAGAACAGCACTTCCTGTATTGGAAAGTACTCCTGCATTACATTGGAAGTGTGTGTGTGTGTGTATGTGTGTGTCTGCCCTAAGTAGACTGTGAGCTCGGCACAGGCAGCAAACATGCATCATACACAATGATCTGAATCCAGATAAAATCATCTCTGTCTATATTAAGGTCTCTCAGCCTCAATACGACTGACATTTGGGGCCAGGTAATTCCATTGCACTGTACGATGTCAAGCAGCATCCATGGCCTCTACTTACTAGATGTGGTAGCACCCCCAGTTGTGACAACCAAAAATGTCTTCAGCTACCAGGTGTCCCTCAGGGATGGAATCAGCCCTGGTTTCGAATCTATGGTCTATATTAGGAATACTCAGGAGGAAGCTGGCCTGAAAAGTAAACAGGCCTATTCTAAGGGTCACAGCCAAGTTTGTGTGTGAATATATCCACCTTTGCATTTTTTACCTTTTCCCTATGTTGCTAAAGCTTATCTGTTTTTTCATAAAGGCCAACATTTATTCAAAAATTCTTGTTGGATTTTTTTATGATTACAAAATAATCTTAAAAAAACCATTTTCACTGAAATACGGTGTCAGGAAGTTTATAATATCCTCAAAATGCCACTGAGAGGAAAATGTGCTTGAGAACAAACATCTGTTAGTTCTTTTGAAGCTGTGACAGCCCTCAGGGTTTAGCACTCACCGTTTGGCAAGAACAAGTCTTCGGTTTCTTTAAAGTTTAGCAAAAGATGCTGCAAGATGCTTTCTTCTTTTCCTTCTTCTTTTTTGATTTAAATGCTTAATTGAGAGAATTATGCCCCCTAATTCAGTAATGCAGTGAAAGAGTTGCAAATTATTTCAAAGGATTAGTGAAGTAACATGGTGTAATAAGACACAGCTGGATTGTTTTAATGAAAGAAATAATAAGTTATTTCCGGACCGTTGTATCTCTTCTTAGTCGACTGTGTTCATTGACACAACATGCTCCATAATACATGTCAGCTACCAGCTGGCGTAAAGGGTGGAGCCTCTGTCTGACAATGTCCCAGTCTTGGCTTGCTTAGCTCATCTTCTCAATTCCATGCACCCTGGCTAAGTCTTCCCTACTTGCCGAAGGACCTCTCCTTGGAAGATTATCACTTAGGGAGATTCAATTACCATCAATGCTTGGTTAAATAGTTTACACAGTGTGTGATATTGGTGGGAATTCATGAATGGAAGTGGCTATATTTTGGAAAATATTATAAGTTAGAGTGGCCTCTTGTTTTTTTGTTTGTTTGTTTTTAGTGACCTAAAGGAAATACGAGGTAAGACTGATGCTTTTTTTTTGCCTAAGCAGTGAGAAGGTATTTTTCTGTATGTTTAAATAATTTAGTAATATGGAACTCTCTTGTCTGGTTGTACTTGGGGACCAGGAAAATAAAATTGGGTTTCCCAAAATTTCTCTGGCAAGGATTTCATCATTTTGAAGAGGTGCACCCAAAAGTAACCAGAGTTCAGACCCTCTGGGGACTGACCGCATGCTGGAAGTAAAGCACAGATCAGGCTCAGCAGGAGCGGCCGAGTTTTGTGGGGTTCATTGTGAAGGTCATCTTGGGCGGGCATCAGCAGCAGGGAACAGTGCATTTTGAAGACAAAGTGGAGAGGAAAGTGAATTCTAGAGAGTGTCCCAGGGAATCAAAGAGAGGTGGCGTCGGAGGTCGGAGTCCTGCCCCTGCCTGGGTTCTGTGGCTTTGGTGAGCTGCTTACTTTGTGAGCCTTCTCATCTGTGAAATAGGGAAGTAAGAGCTGTCCTGTGAGATCCTTGTGGGGATGACACGCCGACGACCTGGCACTGGGCTTGCACCGGCTGGACCTGCCCTCAGATCACAGGCGGGCCTCGCCCTGTGTCACCTCTGCAGTATGGGGAAGTCTCAGCTGGACCTAAGAGGCGCTGGTTTACTTTCAAACATTTACATGAGGATTGTGTATATGATGGCAGGAGAAGGAAGGTCGGTTGGGACCATGTGGGTGTGGAGTGGTGGGAGGGAAGAGGTTGAGATGGAATTAGAGCAGCTGGAAACTTCTGGGCCCTGCTGGGCCATCAGGCTGCAAGCACAGGGCAGGAGCAGCCCTTCCTGAGGGCCCAGAAGACACTAAGTCGGGAAGATCTGACGCCTTTGGGCATCGTGGTACAGCAGTGTGCTGGGCCTCCCTGGCCCATGCAGTGTTTTTATGCAAATTAGGTGCCTTTGTTCAAATTAGGAAAAGGTGCTGTCCTCTACCTGGCTATCATCCTCCATGGGGGCACTGAGCTTAGCAAGCAGAGTGGAAATGGATTCCAGCTCTCACCACCCCCTTGGCTGGGATTCCTTGTGCAGTCAACAACCTGCACAGCTGCGAAGGAGGCTGCAGTGCCCCAGCCCACCTGTGCGGCTTGCTGGTGAGTGTAGGAGCAGTGCTGTGGGGGACTTCCCCAAATATGTGGTGTGGACGATTCCTATATCCCCACTGGGCATATGGGCATGGAGCAATGTTAAGGGGGCTGCACACCTTGACCCTTTGAAGAGGTGAGAGTTCCCCAAGCGCGATCCTGCTGGCTTCCTTCATTACTCAGCCCCCACAGCAGGATGAGCTGGTGAGGGTGAGCTGTCCTGCCTCTGGCAATGGTGTCTGAGTTTATGCTGTGTGTCCCAGGCTGTTGTCCCAGGTGGGTGAAGTGACACCGTGGTCCCACTTGGGAGAGGAAGAGGAACTCCCTTGGGCATGTGTGTACCTGCCTGAGAAGTGGGGAGCTTAGAGGAGACCCCACCCTGGCCCTTCCCCGGTCTGATGGCAGATACCCTCTGTCTGTGCCGGTGCGATATTCAATGAAAGGAGAGCCCTCCTGACCACTGACAGGCGAGTCTGGGAGAGAGATTGCCCCAGCTACCTGTGTAGTCCTGGACTTGACTTATAGGGCACACTCACGCATTCTCTATAAACCTAGGTGGGTTTCAAACATGATTTGATTATTATAAAGTGATGACCCAGGTCCATGAGTTAAGCTGTAGCCTATTGCTCTTCCTACTGAAATGTGAGTGGTCAGTTAACCAAATCTCACAGCATGAGAAATGGACAGTACCTCAGGGGCGACTGGTCACTTCATGGTTTGGGAAACTGAGTCCAGGAGCAAACCAGTACTTTGCCTTCAATAATGCCATTAATTGTGGTTGGAATTGGGCCATAGATGTCTTTCTCCCGCCCCAAATTAAGTGTTCATATCCTCTACCAAATATGAGGGGAAAATCCTTCCAAGTACAGTAGAATTTTTGGTAATACCTTTTTTGAGATGTAATTTACATACCATAAAATTCACTTGCTTTAAGCATAAAAGGCAGTGATTTTTAGTAAATCTACCTAGTTGGGCAGTTATTACCACAATCCAATATTAGAACATTTTCACTACCCCCAAAGATCACACGTGCCCATTTACAGCGAGTCTCCATTTCTGCCTTCCTCCCTCACCTCTAGGCAACCACTAGTCTTCCATTTCTATAGATTCACTCTGTGTTGTTTTTTAAAAAAGACATTGATTGAATCTTATAGTATGTGGTCTGGCTTCATTCACTTAGCATAATGTGTTTGAGTCTGACCCATGGTGTAGTGCGTATCGGTACTTCATTTCTTTTCATTACCAAATAGTATTTCATTGTTTGGATAGGCCAGCTTTTGTTTACCCTTTTGCCAGTTGATGGGCATTTGGATTGTTCCCACTTTTTGTCTGTTATTAATAACTAGAGGCCCAGTGCACGAAATTCATGCACTGGGGGTGGGAGGAGGGTCCCTCGGCCCGGCCTGCACCCTCTTGCAGTCCTGGAGCCCTTGGGGGATGTCCGACTGACAGCAGTCAGACAGCCTTAGCGCTGCCACGGAGGCGGGAGAGGCTCCTGTCACCACCGCTGCGCTTGCCAGCTGTGAGCCCGGCTTCTGGCTGTGTGGTGCTCCCCCTGTGGGGAACACACTGACCACCAGGGGGGCAGCTCCTGCATTGAGCATCTACCCCCTGGTGGTCAGTGTGCATCATAGTGAGTGGTCGTTCCACTGTTTGGTTGATTTGCATATTAGCCTTTTATTATATAGGATACTGCTGTGAATATTTGTGCACAAGTCTTTGTGTGGATATATCAATAGATTCTTTTACAGTGAATTTGCCAAGTGTTCCAAAGAAGGTTTAATATCATGCCCAAAACAGCATCCTACACAACGTCCTTTTTCCCATTTTTAGTTGCAATCTACTACACAATTATAACAGAGATGAGTTGCAGAATTTTCTGAGGCATCCTTAATATCATTGCCAACAGCCTTTATTAGGCTCTAATTCTTCTTAATACTTGGGAAGGATAGGAGATTGTTTTTTCAATAGACTAGAATATTTTGCTATTAATTTGTGCTCTCTTCTGTCTCTCTAAAAGGACGATAAGCTTCTTTTTTTTTCATTCTCAGAAACGGTGAGACTCTTTATCAGAGAAGGTGATAAAGTGCAAGCTTCGGCTGTGTTATCTTCCAAGTCACCTACGTGCTGTAGTACCAGCTTCTGAGAGCCCGCTCCCCCCCCCCCCCAGTCACTTTTGGTGCTACTGACATTGGGTTACTTGTGGTGGGAGCTGTCTTGTGCATTGCAGGGTGTGTCAGCAGCATTCGTGACAACAAAGTCTCCAGACATTGCTAGATGACCCCAGGGGAGGGGCCACCATGGACCCCCTGGAACCAGAGCTTAGGGAACAGGTGTGAACACCCCTCCTGCACTGCCAGCCATGCCTCTCTCTGCCCCAGGAGGATCCCAGAATGCTGCTGAAGCCTTCAAGACAAGGCAGTCTATACATGGAACATGCCACCCCCTGGCTGTGGCAACATTAGCCGCATTTCAAACACAGTGTCTGCCAACAAAGAGAGGACAGCCTTGTGGAAGGAAGCATGTTTAGGCTGGAAGGAGGTTGTTATGGGAAACAAGTGGATGAAAACACGACAGCCTGAAGGGGAAATAACTTTTCATTTTACTCTGATTTGAAGTCAAGTGCTGCTCGAGTCAAAAACGGCCGCCCACCAGATGGCCGCGTCTGTCACTTAGCGAGGAGCTGGTGCTGTGCATCTCCGGCAGAGGAACACTTTGATCTTTTGCAGAAAAGAACAGTTTTCCACACACAAAGGTCTCGTGTATGTTTTCAAATGACATTTGTTAAGGGACACTGGGGCCACTCCTTGTTTTGGCGTAGGATGCAGCTCTGAATTCTTCCGCAGAAGAAGGAATTTGGGGGCTTCTCGTTTGCCAAGCAAACAGCTATTCCAGTTTCCAGGGACTGAGAGGTTCCCCGGGACGCAAGGCTGGCAGGGCTAAAACCAGGACAGCTGGTTGCCTGACTACCAAGAGGCAGTAGGTTGCATCTAGCCCTACCTAGGGCCCTGGCTAGCCCTGTCACCTTGAAGAGTCTCCTCCCTCCCCTGAAGCTGAAGGTTCTTCTCAAGGAGGGTGGGTATGGTGACACATACCTGTGTCCCTGCTGGGGCTGGCACACGGGCGGGCAGCAGGGTGGGTGTGAGTGGTGAGTCATGGTGAAGAGTTTTGTCCAGGGCTATGGAAGACACACCATCAGTCCAGCAAGCATTTGGATGCCTACTACTAACATGTGATCTTGTCAAAGTTCAATCATCCTACTGTTTAAATACTTAACCTACAATCTTAAAACACCTTTGACATCTTTAGCAGTGTGCCCAGCACACCCCATGGTTGACTCCTTTACTGTGCAGAGGTGACACTGGCTCTGGAAGAGAAGCCCCGAGGTCCCTGGCAGCCCCTGACATCTCTGTTGGGAAAAAACAATCTCCTATAAATGGAGTTGTCCCAGCTGTCATGCCAAGGACGCTTGATGAGGATGTAGGTTTCAAGTGGACATAAAGAAGAGCCAGACTATACAGAGATTGCATCTAGTTAATGGACATGCTTTAGAAAACCACAGTGCTAAGAATATTATGATATTATTATTGAGTATAGGTTGAATGGTAGCAAGCTAGGTACTGTATTAAAAAGGATCATCTTCAATGCAGTAGGGAGTTTAAAATTAGCTGCAATATTGGGATCATTCTTTCACCCTTCAGATGGCTATTAAGGAAAACAAAAAAAACTTACATGTCAAAGCATAATGTGACACCCTTCTGAGTCTATTTGAGGTATGCAATTATTTAGATTAAAAAAAATTAGTAAAGATTTCTTCTCAGAAAAGATTACTTAGAATAAGTTTTGTTTAAATCAATGCTCAGTTTCTGAAGTTGAAAATTAATTTTTTCTTAAGCTGTTTAATGACAAATTTTCACTAATAAATTTAATAATTTTGGTATAAAAACAAGAATAACTACTTGTGCTTGTTTATGAGTATTTATTCAGTAAACTCACAAGTTCAACAAATGGTATTCAACTAAACAGTCACCAAATTTAGAAACTTCTCTGGCTGGGTGGCTCAGTTGGTTGGAGCATTGGCCCATATACCAAAAGATTGTGGGTTCAATTCCTAGTCAGGGCACATACCTAGGTTGCAGTTTTGATTTCAGGTCAGGGTACTTATGGGAAGCAACATTTCTCTCTCACATCTCTCTCTCTCTCTCTCTCTCTCTCTCTCTCTCTCTCACTCTCACTCTCACTCTCTCTTTCAAATTAATAAGAAAACATATTTTTCCAGTACACACACCACTTTCCCTGTGAAGATTTTTAAAAAAATGAAACTTAACTAGTTAAATTCCCTTAAGCATTTAAAAACTATTCTTGAAATTTAATATATCTGAACACGGTATATCCCTGACAGGATGGACTTACAAACAACATGCAAATTCCTTCTAAGCATTTAACTCAGCTCTTACACATGTAAGTAGTGATTTGTTATAGCATGACAAATATAACAAATCAAGTTTTCTTACACTATCAAACATAAATTCTCTCACTCCTTTCAAATGAAAACCACAAGTCTGAGATCAACTAAAAATTTTAAATCAAACCCCAAAGCCAATATGTCACATGCTCAACTGTGCTGAAATCCCATAGGTGTTACAAGTGATTTCAAATGACACATTGTTTTAAAGACAACAATTACACAGTTCATTCCTAAATTCAACACAGAAGTATTAATATTGTGGGTTAGATTTGCTTTACTATCTCTGAATTGCTTTCTTTACCTTCCTGATGACAAAGTTGT
Source organism: Myotis lucifugus (assembly GCF_000147115.1). Classification (NCBI taxonomy): domain Eukaryota; kingdom Metazoa; phylum Chordata; class Mammalia; order Chiroptera; family Vespertilionidae; genus Myotis; species Myotis lucifugus. The sequence continues at coordinate 2,611,690 of NW_005871201.1, read as the reverse complement.
TTAATTGCCTGGGTGCGTTGACTTACAGCGGAGGCTCAGTTCTGAAATGTGGTTGCAGATCCAGGTTATGTTCCCTGTGCCTGGACCCAGACACAGGATCTGGGCACCACGTCCAGGATGATCTGCTCACAGGGTGATAGGATTTCTCAAGGCCTACTTTTCATGCATCCTTATGTTTTGTGCAGTCTTCCTACCCACTTTAAAAAACTAGCGACCTCATAGTTATTAATCCCACGACTTGACTTGATCAGACCTTGGTCTCCTCAGGGTGCACCTGCCTTCTGTTCTGTCTGCCCACATTCTGCGTCCCAGGACAGAGGCTTCCTCGCCCCAGACTGCAGGCTTGGTGCCGTCCTGGATGGAGAACGCAGCGGGGTGTCTACCCCACAGGTGCATAGTGGGTGTATTTGATTGTGTCTTCCAAGGACTGCTTTATTATTATACCCTCACAAGCTAATTCTCTCCTTCTCCATCTGTCCTTACGGTTTTCCCATTTGTGGTATTTGGTTTCCTTTGAAGTGATCAAAGCTTCGTCTTCTCTTTGTTACTTGAGTGAAAAGAACTACCTTTTTACTGATTATCCCATAACACCATAGATAGCATTGAGTTATTTTGAAAACAAAAATTCCCTAACATGAGTGTTTTACTCCCTTTTATCTTTACTTACCATCTTCCTTTGCCTCCTACTACTCACCCCAAAAAATCTACAGAGGAAAAAACGCCTCCATTATTCTGGTTGATCCTGTCTTTTTGGACTTTAGTCTGCTGGGTGGGTCCTTTGACCAGTTCTCAGTGGCCTGCATGTTCTGCGTGTAGATGGGCTGGAGGGAGGCCTTTTCACAAAGGGGCTCTTTGTCATGCTCTGTTATCCCTACCAGCATAGCGAGGAAATCTGGGCTTCTTGCTTTAGTTGTGGGATCCTCTTCTCTTCCAAGAGCATACACTTGGATTTGAGGTAAAATGAACATTGTAATCAAAATATCACCAGTTTCAGATGAAATGTGAAACTGGGTGGAGGAATATAGGTCACATTAGGGGACTTCTTCTTCCCAATGAGTCCTATTTTTTATCTTCCAAAGTAGGAGTCAAGATTCATATAGAGATCTTTTTTCAACACACACACCACTTTCCCTGTGAGATTAATGATCGCTGCCATATTTCCTCTCTAGTTGTGAAGCAGGAGTAGTCACTTAGGAACTTCCCAGAGATGCGGTAATGACACCTGAGCAAAGACATATGGGCTTGCCAGCATTCACACTCACTTTTGAATTTTTTATCCTTTTGGAATAAAAGGCCTGTTGTCAGTAGTTGCAGCACAAATCATTTTTCTACTTCAAAAGTCTGGTTGACGGTTGCCAGCATTTGTAACCCAGCTCAAGATGGTTAGACATTTCAAATACATACAGAAAGCCTTCTTGTGCCAGTAGTAATGCCATTCAGCTCTGGGCTCTATATTTATAGGCTTCTAGGTTGTACAGAAAGTTCAATCTATGTCTATAACCCTGATACCTAACAGGCTTTTAAAATGACAGTGGTTCACCATTTCTTCAAAATTACTATCTGTGAATATGATGTTCATGCCTATTTACATATTTTTCTATAGATATATATGTGCATACATGCACATATGAAACTCCTAAATTATACTCCTTTCATTATTTCTAAAAGCAAATATTAATTTTATATATACATATACAAAAGTATACAAATATATAGAAAAATAGATAAAATCAAAAATAATGCTAGTAATACTAAATAGTTAAATACAATTCCAAATATTCTTCAAATTGGTGGCAAATGTGCAATTGAAATGCATCTTCCAAATGATGATGTCTTAAGCTTGCTGTTGGTCAGGAAGCAGCCAACAGCGTTGGCATTGCCCGTGTGCAGGTGGACTTAGTCTGGCTGTCACACTGATGGTGCTTTGGTGAGGCATGAGTGTGTTGGTAACTCCATGGTTGAGTTTAACTGACATTTAAAATATCTCCAGAATTTACATATGATTTGGCATTTAAAGCAAAAGCTACTAAATACACAAAAGGCCATGAAAACAGAGCAGTATAAATGTGTTATTAGTAGAGCAAATATTGCTCTTCAATAGAATAAGCATATTTTCTAATTTCTTGCAAAGTGACCACCCAAGGTTTAATGACAGATTATAATATTTGTTCAAGATGTTCACTGCTCCTCCCTACTGGACCCTCCCTACAAGGCCCCACCTTCCTGCATTTGCCTGTAGGAGGAGCGTACTCCATGTCCCAATCATTGTCACACTTGACGATGTGAATTCCTTTGGCCAGTGGCGTGTAAGCACAGTGATGTATGTACTTCTGAGCACAGGCCCAGGAGCCATCACAGCCTTCAGCTCTTCCCTTTTCCCTCTGCCATGAGGATGGTATGTCTTTGATAGGGGATGTTTCCTCAGCCTAGACCCCAGAATGAGGGCCTGTGGAGCAGAGCCACAGCCAACCTGCAAAGCACATGTCATGCTAGAATTTTGGTGGTGTTTGTTACTGCAGCATAACTTATCAAAAGCTGACTAATAGACCTAACAAAAGAAGTAGGTGAGAATGAATTACTACTGATATGTATGCAGAAGGATTGCCTAGAGCAGGGCAACCAACATGGCCAAGGCAGGAGAAATTGCCAAATCCCTGGGACTAGAATAAAGGTGTTCAAAGTAAGGAGAGACAGGTGTGACAAATCGTGCATCTTACACACAGATTGTCATTAGAGCATCCTGCTGTAGCTCAATTTACAAATTATTTTTCTTCATCATTTGAAAAATAAAAGGGTGTTTTACAATCAGTGTTGTTTTAGAAATAATCCATGAAACAGTCTCTGGTTCCACTTTGGGGCACAACATTTTGTCTGGCCGTTGTGGGAGGCGGGGGTCCCACCCTGTTCACACACTGAATCACTTGTGCCTATTTTTCAAGCGTTTTGATCTAAAAATCTGTCAAAGAATTTGTTCTTTTTAATTAATGGAGAAAATGACTATGCATATGTACTAGTATATCCTCCAAATAAGGCACAAATTGTGTCATTTTTCTAAGCAACAGTCCGATCGTTCCTGGAGGCCAGAGCTAAGGCTGCCTGTGTTGCCTGGCTTTTGAAGTCACTACTTTGTATCTGATGCTCAGGAGGAAGCTCTCCAAGCCCTGCATTGATGCTCCTTTTTCGTATCTGGATGGCAATTTCTTTTAAGCAGTGAATAAGCTACTTAGGGAGTGAGGGCTGAGTAAGGCAAAGGAGTAGTGTCCCCCAGATTATTTTCTATGTGCTTGGAGTAGGAGGGGACAGCATTATGAAATGACACCTATAAGAAGATATTCAGTGAGCATAGGTGTGTGTCTGAAAATGCATGCATTGTCCACACAAAGCCCTTGTTATGGGGTGGGGAGGCAATTATTAACTTGAGACCATACTTCCATTTTTCTTTTCCTCTTAATTTTGTGTCTATACTATGAAGAAAATTTACATAGAAAATGTATTCCAGGTTTAGAACACGAAACATTTTTCTTTTTACTTACAACCCTCTCTCTGCATTCTTTTCTGAAATAACCTGCCCAATCGCTTTTAATGAGTTGAGTATTGTTTGGCTGACATCAACCCACACAAAATTCCACGTTTCTCTCGGAGATGAAAGGCAAGGCCAATAGAACTATAATTATATTTACATTTGGCTTCCTATCACCCTCTTATTTCTATTTTTGAAAAGGAGACAAAGATCTTAATAGAAGTGCTTCTCTCACCTGTTGGAAGCTCTTTACATGTCAAGAATTACTCTCAAAAATTTTCAGGTCAAAATAAGGGTTGGCCAGACTTGGTGAGTGCCTGCAAGCTAGTGGATGCCAGCAGGGACTGCTGGTGGCTTTGAGCCATATCAGGGATGCAGAGCAGAAGCGATTGGATATAGGCTACTTATATAGCCCTGATCTCACTTGCCCAAGTTGATAGAGGCAGTCACCAATAAGCTGCGTGTAGGGTGAAGGGTCAAATGAGGTTCAGAAAGTCAACTGGTATGTTTGGACGTGGCAGGCAGCCAATTTAGGTTATGCAGGCAGAGGGCTGCCGCTTAGGCCCCTGAATTTGGATCGAACATGCAAATACTTATTCGTGTGAGTCTTTTCGCAAGAAACCATTAGCTCTCTGGTCTGTCCTAGTGCACCTGCAATATGAAGGACTGAAGGAGGTGGGTGACCTTTTAGCTTCCTCTGAATGCTGACCCCCTCCCCTTTCCCCTTGATTCTGCTCCATCCTCACCCTGTGTGGCTGTTGACAGGCCTCCGTGGGCACAGCAGAATCACCTGGACTGTGCCACATTCAGCTCGACAGGGTGGATAAAGCACCTGCCATCCAGGCGCTCTTGGTTACGTTGCAGTCGTTCTGCAAAGTCTAATTCAGAGTGCCACTCGAGGCTGAGAAATCCTGGGCAAGGGCTCTGTCTTTAGCAACACGCGTTGCACGTGGCCGAGGTGTGCCCTTGCTGGGATACCCGCACCGTTGGCTCACGTGCAGACTCTCTCGGGGCCTCTCCTTCAGATGTGTTGTTTGTAAGGGGCTCTGACCGCGTCTTTTGCCCAGTTACTGGAGAGGAGTAGCCCCAGGGTTGCTTAGCACACAGGAGATGTTAGGTCCTTGATTGTCTGGGAAGACAGTCAGGGAATCAGTGACCAGATTTGGATATTTCTGAAGTGTCACAGCCATTTGGCTACTGAGATTGCAAGAAATAGTCAGCAGGGTCAGCAAACATTTGCAGCCATGTGTAACAGGGCATCGCAACCTCCCAAAGGGAAGGGATTTCTTCTGTGGGACCGCTGCTACAAATGAAGTATCCTGTTGGGAAAGAACAAATATCTTGTTGTGCATTAGGCTGGGGAAAAGAACGTGGCTACTAGGATACTTTTATGTTACTTGGCTTTCAAACAAGGACAAAAGTTGGGAAATGGAGACAAACTTACAAATGCCATGCAAAATGCAACTAATCCTATATCACCCTTCTTTTCCATAATGTTCTCTTTCAAGCTTTTGGGTGCTACAAAGCAATTTTTTAAAAATGGGTATGCCTGTTAAGACTATACATTTCTCAGTATTATAATTGAAGAGTAACTGATGCACACTTCCTAATGCTGTCCTGCTTCCTATCTTCATCTTCCAATCACTTGTTGACTGTGATAGCCAGCCACTGGCCTAGATGAATGGAATTCAAAGTGAATTGGGGGAGGGAGGCAGAATCTCTGCTTTTATGGTGTTCACTGAGGTCAACTGGAGAAGCCTGCACCAAAACAGACAGAACCCTCCCCCGAAGATGCACGATTACATCATGAAAATATGCCTACAACGATGGTGCAGGAATCTCTGAGTAATTAGAAGCATATAGAAGGATACTCACATCCAGGTGTCAACATAGCTCACCTGGTGGGAAAGGGAGGTAATAGGGGACTGGAGAGGACATAGTAGCAGGTGAAAATGGCATGTAGAATAGGATCTCATCCAGGTAAAAACATGTGTGTATGTTTTCATAAAGAGATGCATTCATTTTTTTTGTTGTTGAAAAAGATGGGGGTCTTATTTAACATGAGAGTATGTTTTGGGTGAATTGTGTATTCCAAAAATATATGTTGACGTCCTAACTTCCAGTACCATAGGTTGTAACTTTTATTTGGAAATAAGAACGTTGCAGATGTAATGTTAGGTTGAAATGAGGTCGTTCTGGAGGAGGGGCCACCTCATCCATTATGATATGGTAATACCGTTTACTAACTATTGTTAACTGCATGTTATACAGTTTTGGTCTTCACCTTCTATAGCACTGAGGAATAACCAAGAGAAGAAAGGAAAAGTGAAATAACGTTATTCCATTAAAAAGGTACAAAATACTTTTACTCCAGAGGCAATCAGGCCAAAAGCCCTCTTCAGTAATTTGAAGTGTGATCATACATGAGGGAGGATGTCCTGACGGGTCAGGTTCAAAGATGATGACGTAGAACTCAGGTCCCCCCAGCTGAGTTCAGATGGATGCATTCTGGAGGCCTCTGGTTCTAGCAGGAGGACTGGCCGCGGCCTCCTGCAGGCAGCCAGCAGCTGTGTTAGTCAAGCTGACCAGATGCTCTTAGGAGCAGCTCCTGTTTCCAGGCCACTTTGGCCTGTTGACAATATTGCCTTTTTGCATAGCGAAGGAGTTAAAGTTGAATCATTGAGATTATTTTTCCAGATGCCTGAGTGATACCATTAGAGTGTATGAGGAGAGACACAACATTGTAACGATGCTTTAAAGTGAAGAGGAACTAGGCCATGCAAGCGTTTAAGCAGCGGCTGGATTTAAAAGTTAATGAAGTACTCAGAGGCCAATAGAGTGAAGACACGGAGAAGGCAATGGGGCTGCAGCGATTTGATGAAGACAGGAGACAGGTCCCGTGCAGCCGTCAGGAGGAGAGGACAGAGGGCTGCAAGCCACAAGAACGCCTGCTCTCTGTCAACTCCAGCAACAGTCATTAGAGAGGCAGGGCGCTGACCTCTTGTTCAGGAGTTCCTGTTCTCCCAGCCCTCCTCATTCCGAGATGCTTTCCTGTGTTTCTTTTAAAAATTTTTATTGCAGTGTGTAAAATATTAGCCCTTTTGCCCCATCAGTTTCCAGATAAGATCCACTCTTTCTTTCCCCAGAGGATGTTTTTATAAGTAGGAATCTGTTTCCTTGACAATGCAACATTTAGTTCCAGCAGAATGAAAAGAAAAAGTTTATTGCCTCTAAACGTGTTTCTAAGTCACGGATGAGGTAGACACGAATTCTAATTTGCATAACTATTAGTCTCCTGTTAATGTGCGCATCCTGACAAAAAGACAAGGTCCCCGGTGGCTGTCTATGGAGCAGCAGATGGGATGTGGAGCTCTGAAGTACGGCTTGGGCTGTATAGGCCGGACCCCCTCCCCGCCCCCGCCCCCCCCCCGCCCCCCCGGCTTGCCCTGATCAGGTCAATCTCAGCAAGACCAGGACTTAGTGTGTGGGTGGGACCTCCCACCCGCCTCCAGGATGCACACCCGGAAGAAATTAGCTTCATATGAGCATCTGGTGCTCAAAAGGCAAAGGGCAGAGTGGGGGATCTGTAACTGGATGCTGTGTGTTAAAGACAGAGTGCTCATTTTAAAATCTCCCTGAAACCAGCGAAGCTCAGCCCACGGAGCCCGGGGGAAGAGAACGGGACATTATAACTTGCAGAAATTGGCCTTCCGTTCATCTCTGTAGAACCTCATTGGTCAGAGGAGCTCCATTTATGGTCTGAATAAACATTCAGACTTTGTGTCTCCCCAAAGTTCATATCGGGAGAAGGACTTCTACCTCAAAACAGCAGCATCAACTCGTCTGAGTTTTGCCTGCTGGTCCCCACAACTGTGTTAGCCAACTCTTTAACATCAATTTCTTTATACATACGGGGTGGGCAACAATAGGTTTACAGTTCGTATGGAAAATGATGCAATAATTAATAAATAATACAAGAATAGACTCTGTTACATGTACAACTGTAAACATACTGTTGCCCACTCCTGTATACACCTTATTTAGAGTGTTTCGTGTTGGCTCTATTTGTCCGGAGAACCCTAACTGATACAGAGCGTATTAAAGCTATGAATCCGGTTGAATTTGCCAAGGGAGTGGTATAAGTAGGGAAGAAGGGAGATGCTCAGAGCTCTCCTCCTGGAACAGAAGGAGTGAGGGGGGCTCTGGCTGTGTCCAACACAGCGCCATGCAAAAGGGGCCAAAACTGACCTCTGGATTTTGCAGCTCAGAGGGCCTGGACAACAATGACAAGGGCCTGGGTAGTGGCAGAGGTGGAGATGAAAGATGGGGTGTTGGAGAGAATGTGAGGAGATAAATTAGGATTAGCTAAACAAAGAAAGCTCTTTTAAAAAAATATTTTTTTATTGATTTCAGAGAGGAAGGGCGAGGAGAGAGATAGAAACATCAATGATGAGAATCATTGATCAGCTGTCTCCTGCACACCCCCTACTGGGGATTGAGCTTGCAACCCGGGCATGTCCCCTGACCTGGAATTGAACCATGACCTCCTGGTTCATAGGTCGATGCTCAACCACTGAGCCACGCTGGTTGGGCCAAAGCTCTTTAAATGAGAATTGCTATATAAGGGGCAGAGAACTGGGGAATGGGTGGCTATTAGGGTGATAAGGGTCAATCTTTTTGGTAAGATGAGATGAATAACAGCAGATTTCTATGCCAATGGGAGTGGTCTCATGGAAAGGGGGAAAGTTAATGACTTAGGAGAGAAAGGAGGCCTTGGTGGAGCAGTGCGCTTGAGTAGGTCAGAGAGGATGTGGCACAAGACAGTTGATCTTTGATGAAAATATGCATTTATTTCTAGCGGTGATTGTCAAACTTGCATGATCATCAGAATTCACCCAAGGGCTTGTTAAAACACAATTCTGGGGGGTGGGTGAAGAGGGTAATGAGGGTCAAACATAACATATGGTGATGGAAGGAGACTAGGCTTTGGGTGGTGACTATACAATGCAATATACAGATGATGTATTACAGAATTGTATACCTGAAACTCTTATAATGTTATTAACCAATGTTACCCCAATAAATTTAATTTAAAAACACAGACTTCTGGGCTCCACCTCCAGAGTTCTAATTCAGTAGGCCTGTGATGTGGCCTGTGATTCGTTTACAGGTTCTCAGGGGACCCTGATGCTGCTCTCCAGAACCACACTCTGGGAACCCCTGACTTAGATTAAGCTGATGGAAGGCAGAACATGTAAACACAGAGCTTGAGAGAAGAGAGCTGTGGTGGAGAGAGTCTGGACATTTTCCTCCAAGTGCGTCCAATTCCTGGTCAAGTAGAAAGCCAGGTCATTATCTGAAAGTGGGAATAGGAGGGATGGTTTGGGGAATATGGGGAAAGAGGAAAAGCTGGTGAAATAGTCATCTAGGAGAAATGGGAAAGTGAAGAAACCAGGATTTGACATCACTCAACCACTTGAGTTTCTCCGTCATGAATTTCAAATGAGATCAGTCAACGTGTTGTGTTTTTCTGCAGCTACATGCAATTTGCAGAGAGTTGGATTCCAGTGTAGTGGGTTTGCAAAGCAAGAATGACAAATTCATGAGGACAGGAGAGTTGAGGATATAGACAAGTAAAAATTGTAGTAACTACCTAAGGAATGGGAGGGGAGGAGGGGAGAGAGGGAAATCAAGAAGATGATGGAGGGAGGAGAGGAGGAGTGGCTGAGGCTGGGTGAAGGAGCAGAGTTTGTGGAACCAACCAAGAGGCTGCAGGTTGGACTATACGTCTATACATATGTTGAAATTGCCCAGAATAAATTAAGAATTGTACTGGGAGTGTGACACTGACTTAGGCAGTGAAGTCTGGTGGAAATGGGAGGGAGAGTTCACAACATTATTAGGGTTAGTGGGTAATCAATTTGGTGACATGGGATTCCCAGTTGGAAGGCTTCATGGAGTAGAGGAGGGAATGATAAGTGCTGTGAATACAGTACAATATGGCAGTGATGTGGAGAGAGTGGGACAGGGCCAGCATAAGATGGTCAAGGCAAGTCCCTCTGAGCAAGTGATATCTGGGCTGAGGCCTGAAGGACAGGAAGAAGCCAGCCATGTGAAGACTACAGGTGAGACATTATAGTTGGAGAGACTGTGCAGGCTTGGAATGGAAGCATGTGGGACACACAAGGGTGGATGGGGCATGGGAGCAGAGGCAATCAGAGGTGGTGCAGGAGAGAGACCACCCATGCTGTGTGCCCCAGGAAGGAATGTTGACTTGATTCTAATGAAAAATGGAAGCTAAGGCAGGGGTTTAAGCAAGGGATTAATGTCATCATTTTTGTGTTTGTTTACCTGGCTGCCACATGGAGAATAGACTGTGAGGGAACAAGAACAGAAGCAGAGAGACCAGTCAGGAGGTCTGCTGAAGACCAAGACCCTATAAGATGGTGCTTACTATGTGTCAGTATTACCTTGTTTAAGCTCTTCAACGACCCTTGTGAATTGGAATTTTGTAACTGAGTGTAGGAGGAAGAGGAGGGATGTGAGGATGTGAGCACAACAACCTCAGTGTCAGTGAGAGGGGATTTCAGTCAAAGAGACAGAGGAGGAGCAGCCAGGGAGGTGAGAGGAAACCAAGACAAGATTCTGTGAGCTCCTGGCTCTACCCAGGTCCATAACTTCATCATCCCACCCCAAGTGACTTGCTAACTCCCCCTCTCTCTGTGCTTTAACCTTTGCCAATCAGTAAGTCATCACATGGTCCTGCTTCTCTGACTATTGCCTGAATCTGGAAAGAGTGAGTGACCACTGATCTGGTTAACCCTCTACTGTTAGGGTTTGTAGGACAGATGAGAAACCCAGGCTTGGAGGGATAAAGGCATGAACCATAATGTGTGAAGTCTTGCCCACCTTGAGAGCACCACCCAATTTTGTATTCAGCCAACAGTGGTGTTAGGGGAACAGCACAGGCTGGAAGATGGCTGGAGATCTGTGATCACAGCCTTATAAGTGGTTATATGACAATCCCACCCAATGGCTCTGGGATCCTTTGGGAAATCCTGTCATGGGCTGTTTCGTGTTTATTGTTCTGCCTCCTACCTTTCAACATCTCTGTTTTGTTTTCCCTGAAGGAAATCCCCATAAGAGGGCCCGAAGTCTGCCTTTGTCTTAATCCTCAGCCAGCTCCAAATATTAAAAAATATTACTTCCTACATGTTTTGGCTTCACATAGAAACTGATTCAGAATATAAAGTAAGCATTTCATTAGTATTAAAAATATTAAACATCTATATATTCAGGATTATCTTGTTTTTGTTGAAGGTTTTCACTGAAAAATATTGAATATTCCATATGTTAATTTTCTGGATGAATAATGATTTATTCTAAAAATTACAAGATCTTTGGGTTTGTGCTGTTATTCCTGTATAAAACTTAACAATTTTATTTGGAGACAATGAAGAATAAATATGAAAGGCCAAGTAGGATTCTGACTAGGAATAACAGCCCTGAGTGATCACAGAACACCAGACAATGAGAAATGCAATTCAGAAAAAAAAATAAACAGAATGAAATGAAAATGTATTTCTCATTGCCTTAGGACAGTGGTCGGCAAACTCATTAGTCAACAGAGCCAAATATCAACAGTACAACGGTTGAAATTTCTTTTGAGAGCCAAATTTTTTAAACTTAAACTATATAGGTAGGTACATTGTTATTAACTTAATTAGGGTACTCCTAAGGCTTAGGAAGAGCCACACTCAAGGGGCCAAAGAGCCGCATGTGGCTCCCGAGCTGCAGTTTGCCGACCACGGCCTTAGGACATCTCTATGTGCGATTGACACATTGATGCTTTTGTCTTAGGGAAATCTACTCCATGTCCTTGTGGGACATGAAAACACAGTTTTAACAAGAGGCTGTGAATTGATCCCCGGGCACTGATGGGAGAGCTTGCTATGGAACTAGGAACAGGATTGTTTATTCTTGTATTCGGTCTTCTGTTATTTTCATCTCTGTATGTCTTGTGTTGTGTTTCTGTCACCATCAGGACAAGGGTTGCTTCCTGCATTTGGAAGCACCTTCCAAATGGTGGGGCACTAACCATCAGCAGTTTGAGCAGGAGAGTCCCTGTGCCTGTGCCAGAGCGTCAACTGAATACTGATCTGGAATGGACTAATTTATCTATTTTGAAAAATCACTGACTACTTCCATGGCATGTATTCAGATTTGGCTAGCATTTGTTCATGCCTACTTTGTGCTAGACTTGTATTTTACACTTAACATTTGTTATTTTAATCAAATTGTTCTCTTTAAGCCCACCTCAACCAACGGGCATATATTATTACCTGAAATTCAAAAATGAGCAGTGAACTTGTCTCTGTTAATACAAGCATAAGTGATAGTCAAGCTTCAATGTTCTAAACCTCATGATGGGCACTTCATTTGTTCTTTTATTTCAATAAGTTATTTACAACTTTTACTTAAATTTTATTTCAATATACTATTTTTATTGTTTTTATAAAGCTACATGTGCTTGTTGTAAAGTAATTTTAATAATATAAATAGTAAAGTTAAGGTTTTGTTTCTGTCACCCAGAGGCAACCATTATTAACTCATTTCTGTATTAGCTTTCAGCCTTTTTTAGGGCGTGTGTGTGTGTGTGTGTGTGTGTGTGTGTGTGTATGTGTGTAATGCATTTGAGTTCATACTGTAAATACATTTTATATTCTACTCTTAATCACTTGATATTGTATTGTGAAAGTGTTCCCATATTGTATAATTTTCCCAAAGCATAGTTTTTATGAGTAGTCCTATGGCTATATCATAATTTAATTCCCTTGCTGGTGGCTGTTCAGGTGGTTGTGAATTTCTTAACTTGATTTTTAAATGGTGTTATAAACAATTTTATGCATAAATCTCTGTCAAAACCTCTGGCTCTTTCTTTAGGCATGGCTTCTAAAACCAGGGTTACTGGGCCCGTGTGTGCTTTTGTTTGATGCACCTGGAGAAATGGCTTTCCGTACCAGATGCTTCTTTGAGTCAGGACACAGGGTGTGAATGACCTGGTGTTTTCACACCTTCTTTGGGGTTGACAATGCTTGAATGTATGTTTTTATGTGTAGGGGACATACGTAGTAGTGAATACTACTTTCTAATTTTTTTCAGATTTGCCTTTTTCTTAGCAGAAATTCTTGGTAGACCTAAGCCATAAGCTGACAAGCTATGAGTCTTAGTTTTGTTGGAAGTGGGAATTTCACCTTTAAGATGGTCTTTACAGGTATTTTAATAAAATGTCGGGAGCAGCTCAAAAATGCTAGCCAGAAATTATTTTAATCTTAAAAACCCCTATCCTACCAGGGTACTTTAAAGATACTTTCGAAGGTGATCTTTGAAGTTTCTATAGAACTTAGTGTTTTCCTGAAAAGCAAAGAAATGTGGCATGACAAATATGCAAAATAAGTCTGTAGGGGGACAGAAGAGTGATTGCCATGTTGATACACTTTTATGAAGATTTCAAATGCTGCCCATCCAGTGTGGCTCAGAGGTTGAGCATCGACCTATGAACTAGGAGGTCATGGTTCGATTCCCAGTCAGGGCACATGTCTGGGTTGCAGGCTTGATCCCAGTAGGGGGCGAGCAGGAGGAAACTGATTAATGATTCTCTCTCATCATTGATATTTCTCTCTCTCCCTTCCTCTCTGAAATCAATAAAAATACATTAAAAAAAAGATTCCAGATGCGTACTTGATTTATAATCCTTCCCAGAATTAGGTAGAAATAATGATGAATTTTGCATTTAATTTTTCAAAACCTAACTTTGTCTCCTGTAGATTCTCTATCCCCACCCCTCTGCCCCCGAGGCCCCTTGCTCTCCTTCTGCCATCTGACTGTTAAATTCATGACCCTTTTCTTTATTTTTTTAAATAGCCTCCCGATGGAAATCTAGGGAGGATAAAGGCTAAGAGGTCATTTCGATTTTCCCTTCAATCTTGTGTGCCTTCTCTTATCCTCCTTAAATTGTGAAGTAATTAGGTTCTTGCATTTTCCTTTTTGAACTTCTACAAACATTCACTTTTATTTTCCAGATTATTTTACTGGCTGAACAGCGTCCCTGTAGATGGGTTAGGAGCCCCATGGCAAGCCATTTGCAAATGGTCTGCCTTCCGTTGATTTCCTTCTCCTTTTTTCTAGTCTGATGGTTTTTGGTCTGTAACTCTTTGTTGCATGCTGGGTTCTCAGTCCTTTGCTCTTCCGTGTTTGCCTTTGTTCTTCTGATTCTTTTTTACTTTTCTTTCCTGCTCTGCCCCTTTCGGAGCAGTTTTCAGATGTTGCACATTTATAGACTATAACTTCTGACTGTTTCCTTTTCTAGGTTTTCATTGGAAACCTCAAGACTTTCTTGATTCTACTTCTTCTGTTTAATTTTAAATCCTACAAAAGTAATTCTCTAAAGGTTAAGCTTAAAAAGGTTTCGATATAGACATTAAGGAAGAGCAAAAGTGAATTTATACTCGTGCTTCAGCAGTTACCTTCTGATTTTACAAATTCATAGATATTTTTGTCTCTGAATTGGCCATGTGTCAAGGAACTTCTGGAAGATTATCTTTTGTTATCTTGATGTGCTTTTGTGGAAGAGAATTCCATTGTGAAATGGCAATGGGACATGTTTTTATCTTTCCTTTTGATGGGAATTCCCTGAAGAGAATTCTTTCTGTTTCCAATTTAGGCAAAGCTGCTCATCCTCGAGGAAGTATTTCCTGCATAAGGTTAGAGACAAGGGACTCTCAGAAATTGCAAATCATTCTCACCTGCCAGAGGGTGTTTTTGAAAGAGGCTCTCTCCCCACGTGGTGTGAAGTTTGTCACCTTTCCTTTCTGAATTCTAACTCAAGGGTGTCAAGCCCAGATTTGTTAGCAGCTTTGTGCTTTTAAATATGGGGAATGACAGCAGAAGATTCAGCTCATTGCAAAATTTCATACAGAAACTCATTCGGAAAAGCATTCCTGGACAACTACCAGCTCTGCGTTGCGATGCACTTGGACATTAACCCACTTAGTAACACAGACGGTGCTTTCGTTGTGGCTGGAGAGAGATGCATTTTAAGTCTATCTGTGTTCATGAGAGAGACCGATCTGCAACGTTTTCTTATAATGTCTTTATCTGGTTTGATATTATGGCAATGTTAGCCTCATTTCACAAGTTAGGAAGTGTTCCTTCTACTGTATTTTCAGGAAGAGTTTGAAGATAATTGTTATTATTTCTTCCTTAAGTGCTTGGTGTAATTCACAAGTGAACTTGTCTGAGTCTGGTGCTTTCCCTTTTGAAAGGTTATTAATTTAATTTCTTTAATAAATATAAGCTTATTCAAACTACTTCTCCTAGTATTGATAGGGGTTACAGTATTAGTTTTGATAGTGTTTTTTAAAAAAATCTTTATTGTTGAGATTATTACAGATGTCCCTCTCCCAACCCCCCCCCCCGAAAAAAGCCCCCTCCACCTGGTTCCCACCCTGCCCCAGGCCTTGGCCATGCTATTGTCTGTGTCCATAGGTAATGCATATATGCATATAAGATCTTTGTTTAATCTCTTCCCACCTCACCCCTCTTCTCTTTGAGAATCCTAGTCTGTTCCATTTCCATGCCTCTGATACTATTTTATTCATCAGTTTATTCTGTTCATTAGATTTCTTATTTATTTTGATTTTTAGATTCAATTGTTGATAGGTATGTATTTGTTGCCATTTTGTTGTTCATATTTTTGATCTTTTTCTTTTTCTTCTTCCTCTTCTTAAAGAATACCCTTCATGATTTAAATAAAAGGCTAATATGCAAATAGACCGAACAGCAGAACAACTGAACAACCAGTCGCTATGATGTGTGCAGACCACCAGGGGGTGTGTGCAGAACATGGCAGGCTTTGGCTGCAGCAGGATGGTGGAGCAGGTAAGTGGGGGTACCAGACCAAGGCAGGGTGCCGGTCACTGTCATCAGGATGAGCCTCTGGTGGTTACTGAAAATTCTTTGCTTCTGCACGCTGCTGTTCCACTCGGCACTTGCACCTGATGCCAGTGCTGGCCCCACTCACACCCACTGCCAGCGCTGGCCCCAGTCCCTCCACGCCTCCAGTGGGTGCAAGCAGGGCTGGCGCTGTCAGCACATGGGAGCAGTGGCAGTGGGAGTGGGGCTACTGGCAGACAGAGGGCCACGGTGGGAGGGGCCAGGTGAGGGTGCAAAGGATGGGCTGAGACCCACCCTTGTGCCTACAGCAGCCTCACGGCCCACAGTTTCTTTGAAGTGCATGAATTCATGCACTGGGCCCCTAGTTTCATATAATACTGACTTGGTGGTGATGAACTCCTTTAGCTTTTTCTTATCTATGAAGCTCTTTATCTGACCTTCAATTCTAAATGGTAGCTTTGCTAGGTAGAGTAATCTTGGTTGTAGGTCTTTGCTATTCATCACTTTGAATATTTCTTACCACTACCTTCTGGCCTGCATACTTTCTGTTGAGAAATCAGCTGACAATCATATAGGCACCCCCTTGTAGGTAACAAACTGCTTTTCTCTTGCTGCTTTTAAGATTCTCTCTTTGTCTTTAGCCCTTGGCATTTTAATTGTGATGTGTCTTGGTGTGGTCCTCTTTGGGTTCCTCTTGTTTGGGACTCTCTGTGCTTCCTGGACTTATAAGTCTATTTCTTTTACCAGGTAGGGGAAATTTTCTGTCATTATTTCTTCAAATAGGTTTCCAATATCTTGATCTCTTTCTTCTTCTGGCACCCCAGAATGTTGGTACACTTGAAGTTGTCCCAGAGGCTCCTTATACTATCTTATATTTTTGAATTCTTATTTCTTTTTGCTCTTTTGGTTTGGTGTTTTTTGCTTCCTCTTATTTCAAATCATTGATTTGATTCTCAGAATCCTCTAGTCTACTGTTGAATCCCTGTATATTATTCATTATTTCAGTCAGTGTATGCTTAATTTCTGACTGGTCCTTTTCCATTTTATTGGATATTTCTAGAAGATTATTGAGTAACTTTATAATCATGGTTTTGAACTCTATATCCAGTAATTCACTTTCTTCCATTTCTTTCATTTGTGACATGTTTCTTTGTCTCTGCATTTTGGCTGCTTCCCTGTGTTTGTTTCTGTGTATTGTGTAGAGCTTCTATGTTTCCTTGAGTTGATAGAGTGGTCTTGTGTAGTAGGTTCTATAGGGCCCAGTGGCTCAACCTCCCCAGTCATCTGAGCTGGGAGCTCTAGGTGCACCCCTTTTTGGGGTGTGAGCACAGGCTTGTTGTAGTTGATATTTCATTGCTATTGATGTCACTGGGAGGAATTGAACTCTGGGCTAATTGGCTGTGAGGACCAGCTGTGGCTACAGTGGAAGAGCTACTGTGCAGGAGACACCCTTATGGGGCAGGACTTGCTTCAGTGGGGCTTTGGTGCTCACTGAAGTCTGCCCCTTGACTGTGTTGCTTATGCATATGTAGAGTTGTAATCTGGTATGATCTGACACTGACCACTGGGTACACTGGCTCTTGGGTCTCCAGGGAGGTGCAAAGTCAGCTACAGCAGGAGCTACAGAGAAATCTGCAGATTCCTCCTCTTTTTTTAAAAAAAAATATTGTATTGTTTTCAGAGAGGAAGGAAGAGGGGTAGAGAGAGACAGTAACATCAATGATGAGAGAGAATCACTGATCGGCCAGCTCCTGCATGCCCCGCTGGGGACTGAGCCCACAACCTGGGCATGTGCCCTGACTAGGAATTGAACCTCAACCTCCTGTTTCAGACCAGCTGGGTCAGATTCCTCCTCTTTGTATTGGGTTTGGAAATGCCCAAATGAGGCCCAGCTGTGACGCAAGGCAGGCTGTTCCTGGTGCTGGATCTTGGGCCTTGTATTGATAGGTTTGGGGCTCCCTGATCCAGCTTCAGCTTCTTTGAGAGATTTTAGCCTGAGCAAGGATAGGCCAATCATATGCAAAAGCCACTGCGCACTGCTTGGGTTGGGTTGTAAATTGGATAAGGCGGGGCCTTAGGGCATCACCAGGGCAGAGCAAACAGAAATTGCTGCCAGTCAGCCCTTTGAGTGGGGAGGTCCCAGCATAGGGACAGTGATCCCTGTGAGCGCCTCCAACTGGGAGAAAGCCACCCCCAAGTTCCTGCCTGGATACCAGACCATCCCGTTCCTCCTCATATGTGTCTGTGTTCCCCAGAGCCTTGACCTGGTGCTGTAGCTTAAAGGAAGCAGTACCTTGTAAGTTCAGTTCGTGGCCTTTTAAGAGGAACAGCTGGATCTCCAGCAGCCTCTATATCACTGAGCCCCAATCCACACTGCTTTTTACTTCCCTTAGGGACTTCTTTTCCCAGCTCTGGGACCCTGGGATGAGGGTGTGGTATGAGGTTGGGATCCCTTGCTCCTCTGAGTGGCCTCGGCAGAGACAATCTCCCTCCCAATTAAAAAAGTGGCACAGGCCCTAGGCGGTTTGGCTTAGTGGATGGAGTGTCAATCTGCGGACTGAGGGGTCCCGGGTTTGATTCCAGTCAAGGGCACGTACATTGGTTGTGGGCACATCCCCAGTGGGGGGTGTGCAGGAGGCAGCTGATCAATGTTTCTCTCTCAAGGATGTTTCTGGCTCTCTGTCCCTCTCCCTTCCTCTCTGTAAAAAATCAATAAAATATGTTTAAAAAAATGGCATAGGTGGATGCCAGCCCATTCTGTGTCTCCGCACCTCCTACCTATCTCAGTGCGCTTTCTTCTTTACTTCTCTAGTTGTAAGGCTTCCATTCAGCCAGCTTTTCAGTGGTTCTGGATGATGGATGTTCTTTATTTTAGTTGTAATTTTGATGTGGTTGTGGGAGATGGTGAGTACAGGCATTTACCTATGCTGCCATCTTCAAATCTCTCAGTCTTGATAGTGTTTTTTAAGGAACTGGTCCATTTTATCTAAGTTATACAACTTGTGGGCATAGAAGCATTTATAATATTCTCTTATTAGCCTTTTATGGTCCATGGAATCTCCTTTTTCATTTCTGATATTGGCAGTTAGTGTCTTCTCTATTTTGTGTTGGTTACTGTGGTGAAAGACTTATTGAGTTTATTGATCCTTTCAAAGAACAAGCTTTTGGTTTTATTAATTTTCTTTAAGCCATTTACAAGAAAGAAGGAAGTAAAAGGCAATACAAATGAGTAAAGGGAACTGAACTTTGGCTTATAACTATTCTTTGGTGAAGATGAGTATACAAACTCTAACTCTCAGGCCAGGTATAATGAACTGTGTACCATAGTCAACTACCACTTTTAAAACACTGACATCCTGGTTTCTTTTAAATGTCATTGCAGCCCAGTTACAATGTGGATGACCTTTGCTTTAAAGGTACGAGTCGTGTACCATTTAACAGAAAGATTTAATAACTGCTCTTTGGTTGTAACTTTTTCCCTAAGAAAAGAAATCTATACATGATGATTTCCAAACTTCAGTTTCTGTAAGAATAATGTGGATATTATTTAAAGTGAACGTTACTGTGATTGTCTAATCACTATGCTATACACCCAAAACTAATGCAAAATAACATTGAATGTAAAGTATAATTGAAAAATAAAATAAAAAAGATATTTGAATCCCACTCAAATTCTCGTTGATGTTTCTGTGGAAGGGACCAGAAATTTACTAATTATATAAGCACTCCAGGTGAGTCAAATGCAGTCTCCTAATAACCTTCCACCAACAACATTGCTATTGACCTTGGAGCTGGAAAGGCCAGAGCAATCCCGTATGACCCTCCATTTTGTGAATGAGATGCTGGACCTCTAGATTGGGCAGGGCAGAGTTTGTCAGCATCAGTACTGGACACTGAGCCCCCGATTTCAGCCACCTAGTACAGTCATGCACGATTGCAGGGCATGGGTGACGACTGTCCAGCTTGGCCATCCAACTCATCTAACCAACTAAACTTTGAATGTATTTTAATAATTATAAAAATCAAATTTTAAATAATAGATGTTTTTAGTTACTTTAGACATTACAAAGAGCATATGATAGATGTAATGTTTCATCCATAGGATTAGGGAGCGGGGTAACCACTGTCTGCATTGACATCTTCATTCCCAGCAGCTACATCTGGAACATTATGCCGTTCACCAATCTGGCTGAATATTCTAGGTGTAGATACTTAAATATCAGAGGTCCCTCATTAATTGATGAGGAAGACTAAATCTTGCACACCTGTTTATTTTTATGAAAGTCATGATTTTACCATTTGAAAATTGTTCTTTACTAGTTTGGAGTTGCCACTGAGATGTTAGTGAAGCTGGAGAAGGACATGTCATGGATGTGTGAAGCCTGTGTGTGTTCTTTCTTGTATTCCAAGTGACTACAGTTTTAACATTGTTAGTGCTCAGTTTTATTCTATTCCCTTTCCTGATTTGTTTTTCTTTCTGGTTCACAAGAATGCTAATTTATTCCCCATTGGAGTCCGTAGTGATGGGAAATTTGGTTCTATCATCTAAGGTTTGTTGATTTCTATAAATGGAAGATAGTGACCTGGTCTCTATTGGGTAATACAAAATAGATAATTCAATTTTTTAGCTCTTTATGTTTGTTTGTCTAATTAATTAAGAATTTCTGGGAAGGAGGACAGATCTTTGAGATCTGGACCACAGAGGTTTTTTTGTGTCTATGTTTACTTTAGACCTGGGTCTGGTGTAGAACTGAAGCTCAAAGTTCTCTCGGTGTCCTCACTTCTATGTGTCTGTGTATATAATTGAGAAAGGCTTTTTCCTCTCATTGTATTAGTAGAATTTTTTCTATTTCTTCAGAGGATATTAATAAATCAGGTTGTTTTGTCTCTTAAACTAAAGATGCTCTCTTCTGATTGTTTATATAGATAAATATACACTTACGTAAATAAAATATTTCTAAAACTCCCTGAAAATAATGAAATTGAATTTCTAATAATTTAACATTAAAAAGCTATTCCACTAGATCAGAAACATTTTAAAAATCCAAGTTTACATAATTAAGATATAGCTTTGGCAAATTGTATTGGTTTAATAATTATGGTTTTCAAAATAAATCTATGACTTTTGTCTGATTTATCAGTAATACACACACACACACACACACACACACACATTCTTTTACTTGGTTGATTTTCTCATTCATGAGGGAATAGTGAGTCTGAACCTCCTAAAATTATACAGGTTTCACAAACAAATAAGCTAGTTATACTCCTACACAATGTTAAAGATTATGAAAACCAATCTGTGCTCAACTAAATGGAGTAATTATTCTAACAAAGTTTTTGTATCAATAGTAATTATGTTTTGTAGTATGTCAGCCTAAATATAACTTTCGAGGTCTTTAGGTAATTTAAAACCTTAAATGAATATTAAATTGAGCTAATTAATGAATAATTCTTGAATACCTAGATATTTTCTAAGCAACATGGAATACTGAAATATTGTCTAATCATAATTTTAAGCTTTATATTTCTACATGCTGTGAGTCAATATCTTTAGGTCATG
This sequence comes from Myotis lucifugus, assembly GCF_000147115.1. Taxonomy (NCBI): domain Eukaryota; kingdom Metazoa; phylum Chordata; class Mammalia; order Chiroptera; family Vespertilionidae; genus Myotis; species Myotis lucifugus. The sequence goes on along the minus strand of NW_005871201.1, from coordinate 2,590,649 downwards.
TTATTGAATGTGTTCATTTTTGCCACTTAAGGAAGGTATAGGGTAGCTATAGAAAGCTGTATTGAATATAGTCACAAGCTATAGTATTCTGCTAAAATGCTGCAGAGTGGCAGACAGTTCTCAATCATTCATCCTCTAGTTTTCTCCTTAAATAGAAAATTTTCACCTTGGTCAGTAGTCATAATTAATATACATGTTTGAGACTAGACAACAAACAATAGTGGTAGAGAAATGAAGTGAATATTTACTTTTGTTTTGTAAGAAAAGAGGGTGGTTTTGTTCTAATGTAAGAATCCTTTTGTTCTGGAATATGAGAGAGCTTTGTAAAAGATAAGACCTGGAAAGTACACTTTATTTGCTTCAGTTTATAATAACTGAATTCAGAAAAGGAAGCATAAAATAAGTTAAAATTTTAGCAAAGTTTCCTCATTTTTTATGGGTTTCATTGGTTTACTGATGAATGCTGTTATTTCAAGATGAAAGATTATTCTTTACCTTCTGCGAATCTGTCTTCAGAACAAGAATCTTTGCCTATCAGAACAATGTACTGTGCTTCATACTGCATTATGTCCTTGATTGTTTAAAAACAAACAAAAAACAAAGAACAAAGTTTTCTCACTTGTGAAAGAGCTAAAGTTCTTTACAGTTGTATTATTTTTATAGGTACTTTGAAATATTTTATTGTCACTTTGATTAAATAGGTCACCATGCATTTGGTTCTCGGGCACCTGTGATCCAATCAAAACCAAATACCGCATCTCCTCTGACAACTGCCTTTGCCTTACCAAGATTCTGTATTTAGAAAAAAAAATCAGTATATCTTTTATACCTAAATCTACCTTTGAGAATTCCCAAAGGCCCCAGAGCAATAGCAGTGATTTATTTTTCAACCTGTAAAAAGGGAAACACTAGAAATGATTCAGTTTGTTTAATGTGCTATGTATGGCTTAAATTAGCTCAGTGCTATTGCCAGAGCAACATGGGATAAGTTGTCAAATTAGAAGAGACATTTAGCCTTCTCTTGAGTTTGTTGAGTACATTATTAACGTAAATATTTCAGAAAGTTTGGGCCTTATGAGAAGGTTCAGGAAGTTCGCCTACTCTCAGGGGACACATTGATCCAACCTTTATGAAATAACTATAGGCCCAGTGCATGAAATTTGTGCACAGGGGTTGGGTTCCTCAGCCAGACCTGCACCCTCTCCAATCTGGGAGCCCTCAGGGGAGCCCTCTCCAACCCGAGAGCCCTCTCTAATCCAGTAGCCCTGATGGCTTAGGCCCACTCCCCGTGGTTCTCTGCTCTCTGTGGGGCCTGGCTGTTCCGTACCCGCTGCCCAGAGGCTCTCTGCGGCCCAGAGGCTCTCCGGAGCTGAGGCGGGATGCTTGCCTTGTCACTGCGGCAACAAAGCAAGCATTCTGTCAGGCCGCTCATACTGCCTGCTCTCAGCGGCCGCCCCCCCAGGACTGGGGGACTCCAGTGCAACTGAGGGGACTGGACGCCACCATCTTGTGGCTGTGGGCGCTGCCATCTTTGTGGTGGAGTGATGGCTAATTTTCATATTACCCTTTTATTAGATAAGATTATGTACAGTATTCCAGTAGGGAGGTTAGCCTCCTGCATTCTGGTATTGTTGATCATAGTAATAAATTGACTGCAATCATCCAGTCTATGTCATCTAGAGTTAATTTTTGTTTCACTCTAATGCTTGCCCAAAGGCCCTATGATAAGGTCCAGGCTGGCAGTTTTGCCTTATCTTAGATCCTCCTGAAAAGCACTATAGCAGGTACTTTGAACCAGTGATGCTTCAAAGTATAGACTCTTGGGTACAGGTTTCTGAACTGACATTTTAAAAATGCTGTTAAATTAATAAACAAAACAGAAACAAACTCATAGATACAGAGAACAAATTGATGGTCGCCAGGTGATGAGGGGAATTGGGGGGATTGAGTGAAAAAGGTGAAGGGATTAAAAAGTACAAATTGCCAGTTATGAATATAGCACAGGGAATATAGTCAATAGTATTGTAATCATGGTGTCAGGTGGGTACTAGAATTGCCTAGGTGTTCACTTCATAAAGTATATAAATGTCTAATCATTGTGCTGTACACCTGTAACTAATACAATATTGTATATCAACTGTAATTGAAAAATAAAATTTAAAAACTGCTGTCAAACTGGACTGAGGCAGGATCTCCAGGGCGCTTCTTAGTCTGGAAGCACATGGCAACAGAAAGCCTGCTGTGACCCACGATCATGCAGAACCAGAGACTGATGTACTGATGAGAGATACTTTGGGATGATCAGTTGCTTGGGATTTTGTTGATGTTATGTTCACGTTCTGTATTTCATGTATATATTAGAAAGCTCTTTGTCTTTCTGAATCATCACTAACAGTTAAGTAGACTGATTTTGTGAAGGAAAATGAAACATTATTCAATGATGACTGATTCTCATGGAGGCCCCCCCCCCTTAAATTCATTAGCTCTTACTGAGTCTCTTTACTTTTCATGGCAACATAGTTATTTCCATAGGTTTAGAACAGGGGTCCTCAAACTTTTTAAACAGGGGCCAGTTCACTGTACTTCAGACCGTTGGAGGGCCGGACTATAGTTTAAAAAAAACTTATGAACAAATTCCTATGCACACAGCGGCGGCAAAAACACCTGGCGGGCCGGATAAATGTTTTCGGTGGGCCGCATGTGGCCCGCGGGCCATAGTTTGAGGACCCCTGGTTTAGAATAAATCTATCTGCCCTCTTTACCTGAATGTAATTGAATTATGCAACCAAGACCATACAAGGACTGTCATATTTGAAAAGAATTCTCATTTAATCAGGAATGACAAGGTATTTTAAAGAAAAATAGTTAATTTCTATGGTAAATCTAGCTTAGATGGTGAGGAAAGTACTTTCTGACAGGCCAAGAAACTTAGCAAGTTTTTCAGACCTTGATAAGAGAGGAATTCACCCAAATTTCTAGGTACTACAGCTAAGTCTGGTGGAGTTTCTTAGAATTGGTGTCCTAGCTTCTGGATAACTAAGATAGAGGCTTTTAAAAAATAACATTCAGTCTCCTTCTGAAAACTTGTGTGGCCTTAGTATTAGCTCAGAATGTCAGAGATATCAGGGTACAAAGCAAATATATTTAACTAGTGGCCGGTGCACAGATTCGTGAACATTGAAAGAAAATTAATTAGAAGAAATATTTTAATAGCGCTATTCGAGTCTTGCTAATGAAAAGAAAATAGGATTTTACCGAGTCTCCTATCTACCTACTCCAGGACCTCTGTGAGGATCAAATGAGATAAGGCATGGGAAAATGCTTCACAAACATTTGGTTAATCAGCAAAATGTTTGCACCTGGCTTTAAAGCAAGTGGGGTTCCTGGGCTGAAGAAACTCCAAGGATGCTAGTCACTAAGGAGAGGAAGCCAGGTGTTGCTACACAATGTCATTCCCCAGTGCCCACAGCCACCGTTTCCGGGCTGGGCTGGGCCGTGGGCTGCATTTTGTGCCATGGGTCTTGGCAGCATTGGCTGTGATTTGGTGGGGTGTTGCTCTGGGGTGGTGGCGGGGCCTGTGTCCCACTTTGGGGCAAGCCTAGTGTTGGTTTGTTGGTGCCAGGTCCGTGGTGCCATTTATTTTTAAATGGCCAGTGCACATCATGGCAGCTCCTTCATTGAGCGTCTGCCCCCTGGTGGTCAGTGCACATCATAGCTACCGGTCAGACGGACATACACTTAGCTATATATATATATATATGTGTGTGTGTGTGTGTGTGTGTGTGTGTGTGTGTGTGTGTGTGTGTGTGTGTGTGTATATATATTACCCTCTTGCAGCCCTTATGGAAATATGCAGACAAAAACTAGTGAGACCAGCATTTTTTTGTGATTGTGCATAATATCAGGAGATGGTGTTTATGATCCTTAGAGCAAGCTTGTTGGGAAATGTTTTTGAAGACTTAGAAAGGGGCAAAAGATTATGGGTTGCCCTTTCACTAGAATGCCAGGAGTTGTCTAGGTCCTCTGGTGTCATCTAATTCTACAGGCAGCCAAGCCTTTGATTGTCTCTCAGTAGGCTACATTGCAGCTCTGTAAACTGTAGAAAGCTGGTAGAAATGCAAACGTCTTTTGTCTATAGGAATGCAATACATTTTTTCTGGTAGAGATACAATTGATTTCTACCCTGTAGAAAAGATGGTCCAAACATAATTACAAAAATTACATTTTGGCCCAGTTTTGCATCTGTCAGCAAATTCATTTCAGCATTTTTTTATTCTTCTCTGAACCAGTTAAATATGTTCATTTTATATTTGTACAGCAGTCATGGTTTTGTTGATTTGAAATTATCCCTTTTGAAAAATAATTCTTTACTAGTTTATAAGTAAACCAGGGCCTGGAGGTAAAGGACTAGTTGTACAGGGAATCAGAGGCTGGGCTGGAAAACTGCGGAGTTCAGAATCATAACCTGGTGACTTGGTCTGCCTCATACTGTCCCCCCAGCACTGAGCAGCTCATTGGATGAGTCCATGCTCAGAGCACCCTGATAATAATTCTGCTTTTGAGGTATGCAGGACTGGGGTAATGGACCATGAGCTTTGGAAGTGACCCACCTGACCAATCTCATGTCTCATTAAAAACATTTTAAAAGCTAAAGTGGAAATTATAGGAAGACCATACTCGGCAAGATTTTATAGATGATCTCTTAATGGAGTTCTGTCTTAAACGCAAAACCAGAGTGTGTTCAGTGAGGGGCTTGAGGCTGTGACATGGGAGCCAACATTCAAGTGGCGACCACAGGAAGTGGGAAGAGGAAAACCAGACCAGAGAGAAGAGGATGAAAAGGATAAGCAAGTGGTCCGTGGAACTACTTATACTCTGGAGCATGGAAGTCCTTCATCCTCATTTTCTGTCGTTGCCAGAACACTACATGACAGGTCACCTGTTCTGGTGAGAATCTGCACACTCAGCCTCTCTCTGATGATGGAAGATGCAGTCATTCTCACCCAAGTGCACTCTGAAATGCCAGAAATGAGAAGTGTTCCTAACATAACACAAAACATTTAAAAGAAAACAAGGATTTCCAGTCTCTGATGTATGCCTGTGGTTGTTGATCATGCTTTTGTGCCACCGTGTTCTACAGCATGGTGCATGTGAGGACTCATCTGATTAATATTGCACTGTGACTTGCCTGCTTACTCTTCTAAAGAACTTATGGTTCATCTGCTCTAACCCGAGAGGAAACAGCTATCTCAGTCTGATCGCCATTTGGGGGTTAATTTGGTAATTTTGTATTTGACCGTCCCTTTAAATTTTTTCCTCTTTCCTTTGCTTCCATGGCAAACTACCAACTGTAGTAGTCTGACATCCTAAGCCTTCCAAGACTGGTTTCTTGTGCAACTTGAAGTTGAAAGAAATGAAGACTTTATAAGATTATCTGTAGTGCACTGCCAAGTATTTAATGCACAATTAGTCAAAGACCCAATTAGAATGCCAGTAAAACTGAACCTATGGTTAATTAAAGCAACTGGACAGTGAAGCTGAGAGCTGGCGGTTTAGGTACCTTAGGACATTTAAGTTTGAAAGTTTGGTCCATTAAGAGTTGCTCATAACCATTTTAAAGTTTTTTCTTTGAACAGGAGTTTGTGCAGCACAGTTACTAGTTATTTAAATGGGTGTTTTAGCCTCTTGGCTCAAAGTTGAGTAGTTTAACTAAAATGTGTCTCATTTGGAGGAAATTATTGTCAACCTCTATGCTTTATAGAGTCGTTGAGAGTAAAATGGAAATGTGAAATGTAAAGCAAGTGATGGAGACACTATTGAGTATATAATGGAAGAACATACAGAAACTATAATTTATAATAGATATTTCTATGGCCTTCTAAAAATGACAACTTCAAAAATTAGATTTACACACGCCTATTGAGCACCAACTAAATGCTAAGTCTTTATATGAAGACAATTTCATTGTTTTATGAGAATATACTTTACATTTTTTCTTATTAGACCGATATATTGACCAGAAATGACCATAGGACCCTCAAATATTGGATCTGAAGCATCACTGGAAATCATCATGCCCACTGGTTCTAACCTTTTTCTTGAGAATGTTTTATGAAAAGCTGTGATTCCTGTTTGTAAAATAATAATAATAACACATGCAAATATATTCTAAAATTTGCAGTTTTAGCAGATTTCATGAGATATATTCATATATCATAGGTGAAAATCCTTTGATCCAGTTGTATCAATCTATAATAATAAAAGCATAATATGCTAATTAGACCAGACAGCCAAAGGAACTTCCGGACGTCATTCTGGACATCCTTCCGGACGAAGCTGTGGCAGGGAGGGGAGAGAAGGGGGGGCAGAGGCAGTTAGGGGTGATCAGGCAGGCAGGGTGAGCAGTTTAGGGGCTATCAGGTAGGCAAGGCAAAGCGGTTAGGGGTGATCAGACAGGTAGGCGAGTGGTTAGGGGTGATCAGGCAGGCAGGCGAGTGGTTAGGGGTGATCAGGCAGGCAGGCAGGTGAGCAGTTAGGAGCCAGCAGTCCCGGATTGCAAGAGAGGGATGTCCCAGATTGCAAGAGGTGCAGGCTGGGCTGAGGGACACCACCTCCCACCCGCCCCCCTGTGCACAAATTTCATGCACCGGGCCTCTACTTTACATATAAGGAGCCAAATTAGATGTGGCCAATGGTGTCCAACCCTTGACTGGGAGAGCATGGCCTGGGGACTCCTGACTTCACTCATCATCCTGCACTCTCTTGACATTTCTGGACTGTTTGGTATTGCGTATTATGCCTGCCTCTGTCTGGTTGTTTTAATCAATCAACAGACAAAGCATTTTAAAGATAGTAATTGCATTTCTGTCCCTCTGTGACAGTTGTATAATAATAGCTCTTTGAAAGCTGCTCTACAGCACAGTGCATGTGAGGACTCATCCGATTAATACTGCATAAGGCCTGTGACTTGCCTGCTTACTCTTTTAAAGAGTTAAAGGTTCATCTGCTCTAACCTGAAAGGAAATAGCTATCTCGATCTGATTGCCAATTTGGGGGTTAATTTGGTAGTTTTCTATTTGACCGCTGCTTTTGGATGTGCTCCAACTGTCTGCAATCACACCCAAAAGGAAGCATGATGAGTTATGTGCTGTTTCTAATAATGAAAGTGGCAAAGCAAACCATTTTCTCTCTAATTATCATGTAAATTCTGTTACATCTGTTGCTGGGCTTCTGTGACAGAGACTTCTGGTCTTCACTAAGATCGAGTTCTTCTTTCTATTGGGTAAACGAGAGGATTAAACTTCCCAGTCCCATTGTAGTTAAGCAGGGCATGTAACTAATTCTGGACAATGCTTTCAAATGGAAGTGACGTGGGCCATTGTTCAGACAGAGCATATAAAATCTGGGTAATGGAAAAGAGTTTACTAAAGGGATGGGCTGGATAGTAAATTTGTAAAGGTGTGGGCTGGTGTTTAAGAAAGCAGCAAGGCATGGTAGTACACTCTGGGTCTGGTCACAGAGGTGAGGCATTATAGCACTTGGGCTTGAAAAGACAAGATAAGAGGGCAGTTACCAGAACACGGAGAGAGACACAGAAAGAGCAAGCTCTGGGCCTCAGAAGAGAGATGCAGCCAGGTCACCATCACCCCATAGCTAGTGATGGAGGAGTAACACTGTGAATGCCCTCAACTTCTACCCTTAGGTCTCCTCTGATCACCCCATTGGTCAAATCAATGAGCAGCCAGAGAACAAGATCACACACAGCAGCCTCCTGGAGCCCAGAGCAGCTGGAGAATGCTGGTGAGGGGCTCTGGAAGGGCAAAGGGAAATGTTCCCCCAGGAACCACTCTGCACTCTGCACTGCCATGGCCGTTATGAAGGGACACAGATTTAGAGAAGCCTGGAATGCTGGGCCCTTGCTTGGAGGACACAGGTCCCGAAGGGTTGCTTGGTCCACCAATAATTTTACATGAGCAAGAAATGATCTTGTGTTAAGCCAGTGAGATTTTGTTGTTTTTACGTGACTCTGAAGTGGCACTTTGCAGGAAAGAAGTTTGATTCCTCTTGTTTGTGTGCAAAGATAAGAATCCCTTCCACGGATGGAGGGAGGGTGAAGTGCATCACCTTGCTTCCCTTTGGATTTTCAGAGCTTCATTAGCCTGTCAGGGGATTTTGGTACTGGCTCAAGTGTCCAGTATATCAGGTGGTCAACTCCTGTTCTTTCCTTTTAGAACCTTTAATATCTGGAGATTTAATGCCTACAATATGCATATGCTGTACATGGTCAATAATTCAAATTTTCTTCAGCATCAGCCACAGCACTGTGCCATGGTCAATTTTTCAGAGTTATTGATCACCCTTTTATCCACTTAACCCTTGTCCTTTTATGGTGGCAGCCCTCACCACTTGGGTCTACATCCAATGATGATGGCCATGCTGGGCCATTCTCCAACGTTGACATCACATTCTACAAAAGTAGCTCATGTCTTATTGATGAGATGACTGTGTCACAACTTAATAATGTGCGAGTTCTTTCTCCCTGTCCATTTTCACATTCCTGTCCAAGTCTTCCAAGAAAATGTCTGTATCTGCCAGAACTATTCCTGGATCTTTTGTGATGTAAACTGAGACTGGGTAGAGGGAAAAAAGACTGGGTAGCAGGGAAAAAGAGAAAAGGATTTAACTAAAGAGCTTCAGTTTATCTTCATAATAGAAAGCTTGAGAGCAGGGGACAGGAAGAGGGAAGGAAAGCGGTCACAGGTTGGGTATGGAGGGACATTTTTGGTGTTTGATGTTTGAGAAGTTCTGGAAAAGCTATGGGAGGAATAAGAAATTTGTGGAAGAATAGAAAGGGGTTTATATTTCCCCTCTGTATTATGAATGAGCTCTTTCACAATGTTGAGCATTAAATGAGTTTGTAATTCTTTTTAAAAAAATTGATGTATGTTTAGATAATTTCATCTCCTAATTAACAGAAGAATAAAAAGCTAGCAGATGGCAACTGTATCAGTTTCCCTTCATCAGACCTAAAAACTCACCTGCAACTTTGTACATCCATCCTTTCCTCCCTCCCTCCCATTAAAGTGGAAGACATGTCTCAGATGGCCATCCCCAGCGCATCCCTGCAACCCCTGTTCTAGACCCATCCCCACTCCTTAAGGACCACATGACACTTGTGGTATTTCCTGCTGATATGGATTATCAACCTCATCTTCTCTATTGGCCTTTTCGGCGTTCCCGCCCGCCCCCCCAAAAGAAAAAAAGACAGATGGCTTTTTTTTAATTTCTTACCAGTCCACTTCTTTTCTTTCTCTTTCTCTCTCTCTCTCTCTCTCTCTCTCTCTCTCTCTCTCTCTCTCTCCCTCCCTCCCTCCCTCCCTCCCTCCCTCCCTTCCTCCCTCCTTCCTTCCCTCCCTCCCTCCCTCCCTTCTTTCCTTCCTTCCTTCCTTCCTTCCTTCCTTCCTTCCTTCCTTCCTTCCTTCCTTCCTTCCTTCCTTCCTTCCTTTGGGGGGTCAGGCTTCTTGAGAATTGTGTCCCACTTGTTTTCCCTACTTCCTCACCTTGTACTCACCCCTCATTAATACCCTTCAGGCTTATCTTTGTCTCCACTATTCCATTAAAAATATTCTCCTTCTGGTCCCTACTGGTATTCATATTGCAAAATACAATGTCCACCTTCCATCTTGCTCTATCTCCCAGTGGCATTTGGCACCTTGGATTACACTCATAATCTGAAATCTTCTCTGTTAGCTGTCATAACACTGAATTCTCCTATGTATATATATTTTTTTCTCCCTCTGGCTATGAACTTAGTCTCCTGTGTAGATTCCTCTCCTGTTCTGCCCTTAAAAATAGTATTCCTCAGAGTTTACCCCTAGATTCTTAATCTATGCACTTATGTTGGGTGTTGTCATACCCAATGATCTCCATCTGCATTTATGTATTGATGACTCCCAAATCTCTGTTTCTAACAAAATCTCTCCCTTGAGCTGAAGAGTGATATATCCAATTACTTATTATTATCTACCACAGTCACTTATTATCACCTCCCCTATTGTAAACACATGTTCAAATCCAGACTCATTATATTATGCCCATCTGTAATATCTCATGTTCTGTATCTTACCAAATGATTATCATCCACACTGTTGTCCAATTCCCATTGACTTCTTTCTCTCCCCCTTTAGTTGCCAACTTCTGTCAACATTACTTCCTAAACTTGCTTAGAATCCATCCTCTTCTTTCTATCCCCACTGCCACTAAATCCAAGGCCAGGCCATTGCATCCCTCCCTGTAATTAATGCAGCATTTTCTACCTGGTCCTTCTATAGCCTTTTCCAACCAATTTGTTTTATTTACAGTGCCTAGAATGCATTATCACAAATACAAATGTTATTCTGTCACTTGCTTGGTGTTTCTTCAAACCTTATAAAAGTTCCTTGTAAGATGAAATTACAACCTATCATTTCAGCCTCATCTCTTGAACGGAAATCTATATTTTGAACTTTGAATAATAGGACATACCTTTGTCTACTGCACTGGCAAATTTCAAAGGTTTTTCTGAAACATTACCATGGCTTTGTACAAATGTTCAAAAGACATAATAACTGAGTCAAAATGGAGAATTTAAACATGATAGGCACTTTCTGGATCTTGAGATTAGGGGTAAAAATTGTGCTTTGTATTTTATTTTTGCCTTGTATGTAACCTGACACAGTCACAGTTTCCACTGATGAAGATGTGAACATCTTTGGGAGCCATTAGTCTGTCTACCACAGCTATGAACAACCAGACAAAATGTTTCTCCCCCACAGAACTGATAATTCAATGATATCATGTGAGACCCAGCGGCTCCTCAGTATATGTCCAGCTTGTAATAAATCATCTCAATTATGAAGTTATTTCCCAACTCCCACTGGCAAGTTTTAATGAACTATACTACTCTTTGGGGCATGAATGTTTCTGATTTTCAGGGTTGTAATCTCACCCTGCTGAAAAGAATATCTGGGCTTCATCCAATATCTTCCCCTTCCTCTATCTTATTTTATGTAGAAAGTAAAGAACATGGCATTTAATAATTTTTCCTACATATTTGAGAAGGGGAGGGTTTGCCGAAGTATGGAAATTCCAAAGGTATGATTAACACAAACACAAAGAATTTGATGTCATATCTCAGAACTTAAGAAGTATCAACATATGTCAGTGGTTCTCAACCTTCCTAATGCGCGACCCTCATGTTGTGATGACCCCCAACCATAAAATTATTTTTGTTGCTACTTCATAACTGTAATTTTGCTAATGTTATGAATCGTAATGTAAATATCTGATATGCAGGATGTATTTAGGCGACCCCTGTGAAAGGGTCGTTCAACCCCCAAAGGGGTCGCGACCCACAGGTTGAGAACCGCTGACATATGTGCTTTCCAGGAATCAGACTAACATTCAAAGGAGGGAGAAAGCAGCGTATCTTGGCTGGTGGTGGGCAGAGAGGAAGAAGGGAATGTCACCCTGGTAGAGGAATTGCCGGCAACTTGGGTGCAGAGCAGTCTGGTGTGACATTTTTGCCAAAGTATTCAAACATAAATGATCCAGAATAGTAGGTGATACAAAATTATATGCATTTGGCTTTTCATGCTGTTATCTTAAAAATATTTTCTTTGAAATTACGTTCCATTTAGGAAAGTGTAAAAATGGAATTGCATGTCCTAAACATAAAAATGTGCTAACAATTTTATGTATTTTTAAAATCGGTTCCAAATGGAATAGTTCCCCCTCCTCTCCACCTCATCACTTGCCTTCAGTTGCATCCACCCAGAAACATCCTTCAAAAGCTCTATCAAGAGAGGGCGGGTGAGAGAGCTTACGATCCTCTGGAAGCAAGTGCCAATTGCATGTCATGTGCATTTGTGACATTGCTTAGGTCCCATAAAATATTCATATTTGTGCAATTTTGTGTTGTGTAATCCACACTCATTTATATTTTCATGACTTACTGGTAATGACACTAATTATGCAGTTGGCAGGGAGGCATAAAGTGACAGTTTTGATGATTTTGTCAACAGTGGGATGTTTGATTGTAAACTGTTTTCATCAAGAAATCCTCCAAGTTAATTTATTTTTTCCTTATTGTCAGTAGAAAAGAATAGCACTGCTCAGCGGAGACTGAAACTTAGACATCTCTTGACTTCATTAGCATCCAGAGGGGAATCCTGGGAGAGAGGGAGAAAGGGAGTTGCCTCTGGCACTAATTAATGGTAAAAACAAACCACGAAGTTGGTAAAGTTAATCTGGAACTTTCTGCAAGCACAGTCTCTTTTGTGGGGTGTCTGGTTGGAGAAAATGGAAAAGAACAGCTCAGGTATTTTTCTGCTTTACCTACCGCTTTTGTGCGTCAGCAAATTCAAGTGTATGCTTCTGATCGGTTCCTGTCTCTCGGACTCCCTACCTCACCACCTTCCCCTTTTCAGTCCTAATCTAGACTAGCATCCTCCATTTATCTTTTGGGTTTTCTCCCTTGCCATTTCAGCTTCTGACCAGTAAAGATTTTCATCCTCTCCTGTGGGTGACACTGGCTTAGATTCAGCCAAGCCTCATCAAACCGTGACACCTCTCTTTTCAAGTCTTCATGGCACGTGAGGTTATTCATGTGGCACCTGGTGACAGCAAGAATTTGACTTACAATAAAGCCCATTTATAGAGAAAAACTATCTAAGTGTTTCCCTTTCTTAAGAAAATCAATATTAAATCTTGCAATCCTGTACCCGCGTCCCCACTCCCCAGATTTTAGCTATGGAAGTGAGAAAAACTAGGAACCTAAGGTTAAATTCAAAGATATTTTGCTCTTTGGAAATATTTGTCCCCCAAAACAACAACAACAAGAACAAGAACACTTGGTCTTTTTTCTGTGTTTGCATGTGGCTGGCAAAGCAGGTACATGTTATGTTAGGGAGACTGATTTAAAGTGTACAGATATTCTGGGGGATATTGTTTTGCTGAGGACCAACAGCGTGACTTTTGCATGCAGGTGGTGTCGTGGGTTGGAACAGGAGATAGGAGATGTGGCACCCACTGACCTGCTGTGGGCCTTGGGAAATCTCTTAATTGACTTAATTCTCTGTCTCTGATTACTCAAATGAGGGGATTAAGTGGCCCATTTGAGTCCCCCTTCTGATGTTAAAGTTCTGTTCGGCTGTGAGTGCGGGAGGAGTGTGCGATTGTCTGACCACCCTCGGGGACTCCGCATTAGCAGTGATTTGTGCTGTTGCAGTGGCGGGAAAGACATAATGATCCTACCCAAGTGGCAGGGGTGGTGATGAAGAACGGCATGGGAAGAGAGAAATACCTCATTCCCTTTCAGGATTTAACGGGAGGTTGCTTTGGGGCTAAGCTCTGTTTATAATAAGGCCCACCTGGGACTGATTGCATTGTTAATAAATGTTTCTGAGCTCCTCTGATGCCACCAGGATGCATCCAAAGAGCTAATTACTCAGACTTTTGTTTAATGGTGCTTATCTAAATAATTTAGGAGCTTTTGAGTGAAAACAATAAAAATGCAAATGATCATGGTGCAGTGCAGCGTAATAAGGATATTTTCATCTTCAGAAGTGAAGGAGTCGCAGAGCCAGCAGCAGTAGACCCGCCATGGGTGTTACCTGCTCTAGACTTCTGTCAGATTCAAGGCACTGCGACTCGTGTTAACGGGAGGTGTTCCTGATTGCCTCTTAGCTTCTGCCCCTCCACCTCCACCTGCTCTGGAGTGTGTGGGGGCTCCAGCAGCTGCCCTTAGGTTTTGGAAGGCAGTTGGGTGACAAACTCCAATGGACATCACAGTGCACTAAAACAACTCCACAAGTTAGCTGGTTGTTGATCTACCACATAAATTTGTCTTTAATTAGCTTCCTTTAATTTGTGAGGTTTGAAGTTCTTAGGGATGTGCATTAGGCCAGAGATAACTGCACCGTGGTGCCTTACTAGTTCCACTTTAAAAATGATGCATGAAATAGGGCTGTGTGGTAGAAGCACTGGAGTGAGAATTGGAGGACAAGACTGTGTTTCTGGCTTTGCTACTTATTATCTGAATCTTTGGGGGCAAATTGTATAATCTCTCAGGTCCTCATTGTCTCATCACTTCTATTCACCTACAAATCAGTCCTAGGAAAAAGGTTTAGGAGCAGCCGTGGGCAAACTACGGCCCTCGGGCCGTATCCGGCCCGTTTGAAATGAATAAAACTAAAAAAAAAAAAGACCGTACCCTTTTATGTAATGATGTTTACTTTGAATTTATATTAGTTCACACAAACACACCATCCATGCTTTTGTTCCGGCCCTCCGGTCCAGTTTAAGAACACATTGTGGCCCTCGAGTCAAAAAGTTTGCCCAAAAAGGTTTAGGAGTCAAATAAGTGAGGGAAAACCTGAACACTAGAACACCCTCTTGACAGATCCATAACATATTAGTGTTTCAAAGTGTTTGGGAAAACTTTGACACAACATTTGCTGAACTTATTAAACAGTGAAATCTTATTTGATGACATTCTATCACCAAGGAGCATTCCGGAGGAGCATGGGGGTAGATGACCTCTAAAATCGGTCCACAGGGTGTGATTTCTGCAAATTTTAAGAAAAGCTGAGATATGAATTAAATCCAGTAATAAAGTTAACCTGCTTAAAAAAAAGACCTTGAATTCTGGAAGGACTCATTTAGTTGCTGTATTTCATAGAATCTGAAATGCCACTGGTTATAAAATGTACCATTATTTTATGTATTTTAAGAAAAAATGCTGCTAGTTAAACTATGACATTGGCTTCAGTGATAAGACTCATCCTTGATTTAGAGATATCTTAAATCCCTTGATTTCAAGTTATAATCATGTATTCAGAGCTAGAAAAGCTTTTGCCACCAGGCCTTGAAAGAGGGAGAGTGAGAAGGGCATTACAAGGAGATTTTAAACATTAAAAGGCCTTTATGCTTGAATCTCTTAAATATAATTTTTGCATGAATAGCTTTTACCATAACTCGAAGGAGTTGTTGGGCATCTTACTCATGTTTTACAGATTAAGCAACTAGGAGGTAACAAGGTTGTATATCACCAAGATGGACAGAGTAAATTCCAGCAGGGTTTTTGATGCTAGTATGGATTTATATGGCTCGTTATAATTGTAACTAACTTTAAAAATATCATTACTTATTAGTCCTTAGTTTTACCAATTTCATTTTCAAGTGAGTAATCTGGCATCTAGTTTGGGTTTCCCACTGCCCAGTAAATAGTTCCCCCCTGTGGCAGGTTAGGTAATGCCCCTCCCTGCACTGTCCATCACCCAACCTGCAGAGGGCAGACCCAGGCTGGAGAAGGTGACAGGGGCCAGAGGAGCCAGAACACTGCTCACTGTCACTGTGAGAGCTACCACTTCCCCAGAAAAATGCGCCAAAGAGGAAAGACAACCGCATTTGAGCTCACAGGGACAAGGGGGCACGTGCTCCATAACCAAGGGAATATCAGTTGGTCTCTTGGGGGGAAAAGCATGGAAGCAAAGTGACCACACTCCCTACTGAAGCAGCTAAAGGCAGTCCTCTGTGTTTCTAATGTCTAGTTAGCTTTTTCTAGAAATAAGCAGGCATTCAAGGTTTTCTTTTTCTTTTCAATTTATTTTTTTCAAACTGAGTTAATATAGCCAGAAAAAGATATGATGTTAGATTGGCTTTTTCCAGTGACTGACTTGGGAATTATTCCCAAAGCTTATCTCTAGTATGCGAGAAAAAAATTAGACTCAGGACTTGGCATATGTGCACAGAGGCAGGGAGGTGCCCAGGGGAATATTTGAGGGTTGTCTAAAGACCCGATTGCACTGACGCTGGTTCTCTGTGGGCCTCCTGCAGCTGACATTGGGTTTATTAGTCATTACTTTGAGTCAAGACATGAAATGCCAGATTTCAAGGCAAAGTTGGTATCACAAAGGGTAGTACAGTAAGTGTTATTCCCCACACTATCATAGCATGAATTGGTTCATCAACCAGCAGGTTGGACACCTATTAGTGCCCTGAAGAACTAGAAATAGAAGGTAGGTTTAAATATAATAATCATTGCTAGATTGGCTAGTGCCAGAAACCATTCTCAGATTAGACTAAATAAATGTGATATTATTAGAATGAATGGGTTGCATTTTGGGACCCCAGGTAAGGAATGTGCTTTGTCCTCAGGAAAGCTTGGAGTCAAGGATTTGACCCCTGGGTGACACCCTTTCTTCTGACCAACTCTCTCCTGTCTGCTTCCTCCACTTTTCAGCTCATTTAACAGGAAACAAGGCAGCTACCAGGTCCAAGTTTTACTTCCCCCAGCTCAGGGCACATGGAGACTGGTTTCTACTTCTCAGCCATAGGTCCAGCCCGGTCCTGGTTGGATCAGGTGCTTACCTTTAGATGTAGAAACTCTGAGAATGGGATGGTAATAACTCCTGGAGAAGAGGTAATATGGGGGGAAGTAAAATAAGTTACTGCTCAGCTTACAGGACAGAGAGAGACAGACGAGAAGGAGGAGGAGGAAGAGGAGTAGGTGAGAAGGAGGAGAATAAGGCAGAATTGTGAAATGATTTATATTCTTTTAACCACAAGAATGAGGGTGGCTGGAGCAACATGGGTTTCCAACTAGGTGGGAAGATCAGGATAATGACTGCACTGTGCGTGTTCTTCTCTGTGTCATCTCAGAAATACAGACCCCTCTTATGGAAATGGCATCGCAGTGAGACAGAACACACCCAAGTGAAAGAATTTGTAATTTGAGGCAGTTCCATTGGTGAGAGTCAGCTCTGACTTCTGCATAGAAAGGTTCATTGAGCCTCTGACCTACAGAGCTATGGGATGCTGCTAGCTTACACTGGTTAGGTCCATGTGAATAGTGAGTCACCCAGCTGCAGGTCCACAGTGTCCTGCCTGTTCAGTCTGTCCACACTGCCATCTGGAAGAAGCCAGGGGACAAAAGATGGCTAGGGCTGCAGCTTATTCTCAGAATCCCTGGGGAAAATGGCATCTCCTGCTCAACCATGTGCCCATTTGTGATACCCCAATAAAGACTCTGAAACAATGAAAAGGGTAGAAAGAAATGTATAATTGCTTATATCAAGGTCTCAAAACATATGAATTGAAAGAGTTGAATGAAGGGCCAAATGTGAACAGTGTGTAGTAGTTGGCAAACTCATTAGTCAACAGAGCCAAATATCAACAGTACTTCTTCAAAATAGACTTGTCCAGGCCGAAAACCGAGTTCTGTGCATGGGCCACGAAGTTTCAATCGCACTGTACGTGCGCCTGCACGTGGTATTTTGTGGAAGAGCCACACTCAAGGGGCCAAAAAGCCGCATGTGGCTCGTGAGCCACAGTTTGCTGACCATGGGTGTAGGGAAACTTGTTAGTGGGGGCAGGAGTGAGGGGACAGGACCATTCCTGCCATCCCCAATCTCTGCAACCTTGCATGTGATAAATTGGAGAGATTTCTTCTTCTGTCGAAAGTGACAGGTGCACAGTCTTTTTGCTCAGCCCTCAAGTCTTATTCACAAGATTTCATAGGAAGGAATTCATAACTGAAATAAGAGACTGTTGAAAAGACATGCACACAGAGGGCATGGAGTTGGGGTTTGTTATGGATCATGCTGACTTAGTTTGGATTCCCCAGAAGGTCCTGAGACAAGGGTTTAAACACAAGTATTTTATTGGCCATCCCAAGAAACACCAGGTAGGAAGTGGGTTTTGCTAGGAATAAAAGGGATGAAGGCTGCATTTCCAAGCAAGTTCCCACTGTGGCCAAATGGAGCACAACCCCGTTGGGAAATTCTGGGAGATAGTGTATAAGATTTACCTCAAAGTTATCCACATGAGGGCTGAGGTTGCTGGGTGTTGACCCACCCACTCTCAACTCTGGACACTCTGGGTCTGCTTTACAAGAGCGCAGATGGGCTTGTGGTTGTCCCTGGACCAGTGTGCGAGGGCTGTGAGTGGTTTGGTGGCACATGCACACCGGTGTCTCTCTATTGTTCCACTGCCAGGGAGCTACAGGGCATGCTTTTTTCAAGAAGGTTGGGGTCTCTCAAAAACAAAATCTGACTTTGCCATGGCAAGTGAGGTAGAAAGAGAGGGACGATAGGCAGGAGTTCGGGTTCAACAGCACCTGTATAAACCTTTGGGAGAAGCAATGAAATATTCTGATGTTTCAATATAAAACTAGGCACTTGAGAGCTAAATCTTAGAATACAGTGAAACTAGTTAAAAAGCAAATAACATGAAAGGATTTATGAGGAATTTTCAGCATAAGAGACAAGGAAACTAAATCTGCAAACTGGGATGAATGGGGCCTTGGCCATGGTGACAAAGAAAACTGGATGCTCAGATCCTAGGATGCTGTGTCTTATCTGTCACCCATTGGAGATCGTGGCACAAATACTGGGGGGAAAGATGGTTTCAGGGCTCTCCACACAGAGCGTAACAGCAGGATATTGCAGTTATGGGGGATAAGTTTGCAGGTTCTTCTGTGAAATCACACATTCGTTAAAGAGTTCTATTCCTTGGGGTCAAATATATGGTGATCGAAGAAGATTTGACTTTGGGTTGTGGGCACACAATGCAATATGCAGGTGATGTATCATGGAATTGTACACTTGAAACCTATATAATCTTATTAACCAATGTCACCCTTATAACTTTTATTAAAAATAAAAATAAATACCACACAAAAAATACCACAGTAAAAACAAACACTACTCAGGTCAGTCAAGAGGAGTAGAATTATATGCTTTATAATTTTGGAGTAGCAATTTCTATCTTAAATTAGGGTTGGGGCTTCATGCCAGGGTTGGGTGTGGGCTGTGGAGTAGGTGGGCCTGGCTTTCTGTCCGGGTTGCCTTGGACTGTAAACCTGAGATAAAAATGTATGCCCCTCGCAGGATGACTGTGGGGGTTCAGGGCCTTTGCAGGGTGAGCACACAGCATAGCACTTGGTAAATAGTGAGGGTACACTCCAGGTAGGTAATTTGTCAGAGTTTTTGTAATTTGACCAAACATTGTAAGCGATTTTTTGTCTTTTGTAAAGATTAATTTTATTTTATCAGGTTTCTGTTATGTATTTTCTCACACTTTGGCAATTAAAAAAATCTTATAAAAATTTCCTTTCAGTCAGTTCTTTAAGGAGATTCTCAAACATTATTTTGATTCAGGTACAGGGTCATGAATGGAGATGCTAGAGTTGGTTTGTTTCAGCAAAGTTGATTCCAATAAAAGGAAGGTGGGGAGGGGGAGGGAGAGGAGGCTAGGTTCCCATCAATAAGACAAAATGCTTTGAGATATCAAGTGGTAGGTAAAATTTAGGAATGATGATGTGGGAAAGAAAACTACTTCATTAAAGTTTAAAACTTTGTAATAAGCTTGGATCAGGAAAACAAGCAGTGCAATTTTTCAAAGGTTACTTTTTCCTCTTTTTGGAGGTGATGATAAGAGGCTTAAAAATTAGATGTGAAAACCTCAGCCTGATTGCTACTTGCAAAACTGAGCAAGTTGGCTGTGTTTTGCCTTCCAGGCACGATTTCCTTGCATGTACAAATTACTGCGTCCTGTGTGTGGGATTTATTAAGGGTCAGTTTAACTCCCAGAGGCCCCAAACTTCCATTTTTGAGCAGTGAGGTAATAGTTGCCCAATCAGAGTGTAAGCTGCTTTGAAGCCAAATGCAAATGGTTTTAGTTTCTTCTCCCCAATGTCTTATTTGACTATTCTTTTAAAATCTTCCCAGATCCTCGCTGGGTTCAGACCTGTTAACTGTTTTGAATCCTGAATCTTTTCCATTGAGCATCAGCAGTTGCCTTGCTTGAGTAACTCCACAAACTTTTTCTATGAAGGGCCTAATGGTAAAAATGTTATGCCTTCAGGTTATTTGGTCTCTGTCACAACTACTCAACTCTGTAGTTGTTACACAAAAAGCAACCATAGACAGTGTCCAAATGAATGGCATGGTTTTTGTTCCACAAAACCTGACTTGGCCGTGGACCGAAGTGTGCCACCCCCGAATCATACCATTAGTAAAGTCTAATGGTTTCTATTGAACAATTATTTGGAGTTGCAATGGTTATTTTTATAGGTAAAGTTAGCTAGGCTATAGTATCCAGTTATTTAATCAGACACTAATCTAGGTGATGCTGAGAAAAACATTTTGTATGTTTGAAGTGGTTAACATCTACAATCCGTTGACTATAAGTAAAGGAGATCGGCCTTGATCATGTGGGTGCGCCTCATCAAATCAGTTGAAGACTTTGAAAGAGAGAGAGAGAGAGAACAACCTGAGGTTTCCCTGGGAAGAAGAAATTTTGACTCAAGACTGTTAACTTCTGCCTGGGTTTCTAGCCTCCTGGTCTGTCAAACTCATCAGCCTCTCTAATTGTGAGCTAATTTTTATATCTACTAGTATATTCTATAGGCTGTTTCTCTGGACAACCTGACTCATATTGGAGAAATATGCTTGATGAATTACTTCTTACCCTGAAGACTCATCCTCTCTTATTGTCTTTACATATGAAGTCCCCTCAATGATTTCCCCTGTCACTCAATTAATCCATGCTTTCTTCCCAAGCTGGTTTCTGCTGGTCTTTCCAACTTCACTGCAAAGCTGTTTCCCTCAGTGCTCCAAGAACACGGGCCTTCCGGACACATCTCTCAAGACCACTCTTGTCCTTGCCTTGGGATCTTGGCTCTTTATGTTCCCCAAGTCTGAAACAATCTTCTGGGTTGTGCACATTCAGCCCTTTCTCATCAGACCTCAATTTTCGTATCACTTGCTTCAAGAGGTCTTTGCCAACTACTCGATATACCCTTCCATTATTTTCTCTCATAGCATTCCTCATTTTTAAACATCCCAATTTCTAATTATTGTGTTTATTTGTTTACAGTGTCTTTTGCACTAAAAGGTAAACTCCATGTGGGAAGGGCCTGGCATGTCTAGTTCAGTGTTTAAACTCCAAAGCTAATGCAGTGTTAACTTGTTGAATGAATAAAAAAGTGCCAATGTGCCCAGCCGGTGTTGCTCAGTGGTTGAGCATCGACCTATGAACCAGGAGGTCATGGTTGGATTCCCAGTCAGTGCTCAATTCCCAGTATGGGCATGCAGGAGGCAGCCAATCAATGATTCTTTCTCATCATATTCTCTCTCTCTCTCTCTCTCTCTCTCTCTCTCTCTCTCTCTCTCTTTCTCCCCTGCCTCTCCCTTCCTCTCTGAAATCAATAAAAATAGATTTTTTTCTTAAAAAGTGCCAACAATACATCAACAACTAGATGAAGTAGTACCAGGGTTACCATGGTTTGCAAAAAACAGAAGCTTCCTGCCCAACAGAAGCTTCTAGTCTAGTGGAGAAGACAGTCACTTACTGGAAAATGACACAAAGGTAAAATAAAAATCATTTAAGTGCTGCAAAGAGACATGCATGGTGCCACATGAATGCATAATGGGAACCATGAACTTTTCTGGGGACAAGCCACACTTTCTGGAAGATTTCTAACAATTGGATATGAAAGATGTGTAGCAATTTATTAAATAAAGAGTGTTGAAGGAGCATTCCAGAAACTGTAGGAGTACAAATGCCTGGTGGCAGAGGGTTCCTAGAAGACACAGAGGGGTGGCCAGCATGGCAGAGTACAGAGAGCAGGTTGTTGAAACAGCGTGGTGGGGCAGACTCGGGATGTTAGTCATCACCATGAGAAGAGCAGAAGATGTGAGGAAGAGGGATCCATGAGGAAGGTGCCATATTCAAATGTGTGTTTCCTGAAGTTCAGTCTGGCTTCGGTGTGGGGGATAGACATGGCTGAGGGAGGGAGAAGCGGAGGCGGAGAGGTCTGTGAGGAGATTCAAGCCAATGGGTGGTGGTGGGCAGAGAGAGGAGTTATCAGACCAAGAAATAGAGAAGCAGAATGTCAACAGGATGTGGCAGTGAACTGGCAGCAAGAAGTGAGGGAGGAGGAGGAGAGGGCTCCAGGTGTGCTCAGCTCGGGGAGGGTATTGTCCACTGACGGACATGCATGGGAGCACAGGTTCATCCATCACACCGTGGCGTCTCCGCTGGGAGGTGGGATGCTACCCAGCTCTCCTCAAAGCCAATGCAGCCCTGAGTGTCTGAGTCCTAGCAGGCCATTTGTCCTGCTGGTGAGCAGCTCATGAACAGCAAGAACATGCTGAACCCCTTATGGTCTTTACCTGCATAGGTACAGTGTACCTGCCTGGTTTTGCTGCTTTAGCTATATGTAAATCACATTTTATACCAAGCCTTGTACTTTATTTCCAAAAGTCATTTTGTGAAGATGAAGATTTTGTAACAATTTCCCTTTATTCAAAGCCAAGCCGTTTTTATCTGCCCATGCCTAATTGCCAACCTCTCTGTGAGGTTCCAAGAGACAGCTGTGGTATAGAAACCAAACTTTGGAAGAAAAACCTTAGTTCTGCTAGAGCAGCCGTGGGCAAACTATGGCCCGTTTGAAATGAATAAAACTAAAAAAAAAAGACCGTACCCTTTTATGTAATGATGTTTACTTTGAATTTATATTAGTTCACACAAACACTCCATCCATGCTTTTGTTCCGGCCCTCCAGTCCAGTTTAAGAACCCATTGTGGCCCTCGAGTCAAAAAGTTTGCCCACCCCTGTGCTAGAGCCTCATCTTCATATCACAGCAATATCTGGAGTCCATCTGCATCAAAGCCATCTTTGTATCTTACAAAATTAAAATCTAGAGATATACATAGAGTTTTTCTATGACTTTATATTTATATTAGTGGCCCAGTGCACAGATTTGTGCACATTGAAAGGAAATTAAATCGGGCTCCCTCCTCTGTGGTTCCAGGGTACATCAACTGAGAACTGCCGCTGCCAAGCCACCACAGCTCGGCAGTAAACCAGATTTGGGGCCAACAGTGCCCCAGCAAAAACGTAACCTGTAGCCGAAGGTGGAATGGTGCAGCCCTGCAAGGAATCGGGCTCCCTCCTCTCTGGTTCCAGGGTGTGACCTGAAATCCACTGCTGCCAAGTCACCACAGCTCAGCAGCTCCTGCATTGAGCATCTACCCCCTGGTGGACAGTGTGTGTCATATGTACCAGCCAGTTGCCGGTCGGATGGTCACTTAGCCTTTTATATAAATAGATACTAAGCAGTATGGCTTTTAAAAAAAATAAGGAGTTACTACTTATATTTTTTTATAATCTATTTCCTCTCCCACCATTTCCTCTTCTGAATTTCTGCCTCCTTTATCTACCTGTCTGCCATTGTACCATTTCCACAGTTTCATTACACAGAATGATAGGAGATGTCTATGGGGATCATCATGAAGAGTGAAAAAAGTCAGGGGAAAAAGCAATGCTGCCCAATAAACTAACTCAAAACATGATACACTTTCCACTTTTCCACAGAGAGGTCACCGAGTCAGCCCACATATTGGCAGATCGTCTTGTTCTTTCTGTCTAGTGAGTGTTTGAGGATGAAAGTGTCAGTGTTACTCTAAAATAACAGGCACTGGTCATTAATCACTAACCTTGTAAAGGATTGCTAGGCTAAAGTAGACTTTAAAGCACTTGGGGAAATGTATGTGCCATGTTGCTACACTGCCTCTGGTTTTACTTGAGCCTTGTCTAACCTGGTTTCTCCATTCCAGGTAAGGAAGGGCCTTGTGCCAGATTTGGTTTCTAGAAGCTTCTTCACAACTTCTCAGACATTCTTGGCAGGCAGGGTAGTATGTCACTAGGAGATGTGTCCAGGAATTAACAGGGGACCTAGTTAGGAGAAGTGGTGTCACATGTGGACAGTAAGGCTGGAATTGAAACTGGCCGTGAGCATGACTCACTGTGCAGGTGCATGGTCCAGAGGCAGAAGTCAGGATGCTCTACATGACCAACCCTCACTCTCCAGGGACTGCCTGATGCTCTCAGAGACTGAGGTCCTCTCCCTGAGAGAGGCTGCCCCTCGGGCAGGGGGATTCATTCCTTCTTTATTAGACCTTCATTTCTGTGGTCTTGGACAGCCATGCCCTGCCAACTACATGCACACATCCATGGCAAGCCTGGTCTGTGGGTCATTCATGCCTGGGTCCACCCTGACTTTACCTCAGGGTGTGAGTATTCACAAGATGGGCTGAAAGGCAAGGACCAGATGGAAGGGCCTGTGTGGCTCAGATGGATGCTCAGGCTTTTTTCCTCTCTGGCCTGGTCTCCTGGGCTGACACTCACCTGCCTCCTATCTGTGTTAGGGGGTCTCTCCTCAGTCCTAAATGAGAGAGCAGGTTACACTCCCCTCTGGGCCTCAGTTTCCCTGCTGGGTCAGCATCTGAATCTTCCTTATCTGGGATCCATGAAGCCCCTGGTTTTCTACAAGAAGTGAGTGTGTTGAGTCTTTCAGATTCCAGGCTCCCAGATCTTGGCATCTGGGCTTGGAAGAGGATAAGCAGAGGACATGAACACTCCTCTGACTTCACTGTCCTTGGCCAGGGCTTACCTGGGAATGGTCTTCTCTGTTCCTTACCCCCTGCATCCCAGCAGCTCCCATTGCAAATTCACTCTTTACATCCACACAGATTGGTCCTCGCTGGGAGAGGCAAGCTTCCATAAATCTGAGTAAATTAGTTTTGTGCACACTTGACTTCTACCTCACTTCTTAAAGAGTCCTGACATTTTTTTCCCCTTGAGTATTTGAAAACGGAAGACACACAATGGCATTCTTTGACAGTGACAGTGTAGGGAAGGTTGGACTATTTTGTCTATAAGCATGTGGATTTCAGGTAGTGCAAATACTGTGTAAACAGTGTTATATTGAACTTTCTTCGTTATTTCCCTTTCATTCATGATACCATCAAACGCTGTGTTAAAATCCAATTCAATGCACCTTCATTTGCATATTTCAGGCTACACAGGTGTTACCAGTATCTGGGTAGATTTCAATCTGCATTGTTTTGGTGCAAGAAACGATTTTTTCCCCATAATTTAACTTGTGACTCCATTCCATGGGGTGGTAAACATGCTTGCCTACTTGGGGTTATCTCAATACTTCTGGTATTGTATTTAAGCTCTAGGGGGTTGTGAGAGATAATGGGGAGGACCTATCTGGTACTTATTTGTCCAGAATTCTCAGCATCTCCTGTTCTATCTTTGATCTTTGCTTTCCAGGCCTCCCTGTGTCTTTGCATCATCCCCCATTTCTGCATGAATCATCTGTAGATCGGGTGACTGCCTTATATCTGTTCTGCCTCTTCCTACACATACACACACACACACACACACACACACACACACACACACACACGGCCATTGCAACCTCAAGAGGCTGTGTGGTGGCTTCCATTCCATGCTGGGTGCCCTGAAAATTAGGCTGTTTCCACACCTCACTAGGACCCTGGTGACTTTGCAAGCCTGCCTCAGGTCCTTTAGCAAGACACCCACACAAGCATTTCTACTCTAGGTCTTGCTGCTTCCTTAGGCTCTACCTGGGACCAGACTCAAACCCCCATCCATGCTGAAATCCTTGTTACCACCCTGAGGTTCAGTCTGCAGAAAGCCCAGTGCCACCCTCTGCTTAGAGCCCTCCCAGCATCTTAGCTCCCATGCGTTCACTCTGATTGTCCTCCCTGCAACCTGGGCATCCTTATCACTCTTGGGATCAAGGGTAGACAGGCTTCTTACTTGGATCCTGGACTTGTAAAACTCCAGAACATTTTCACTGCTTTGTGCTGACACACTTATCTGCACTCCTGAATTCTTTCTGGTTCCCCAAATGGAGCAGAGGGATAAAAAATCCAAGCCATTATGGAGGGGCAATGCCAGTTAATACTGAGTAGTATCGTCTGAGACAAATAGTGCTTCTTTCTCATCAGCTCTATGTATTAAATGACCATTTATTGGGAATTTCCACTTTCTGGTGGAAATGTACTAGGGTCCTAAGAAACAAAGCTGAATATAAGACAATACCTCCTCTCAATTCGGGAATGGGATGAAAAAAATGAGCTGACTCAGTGTGAAAAGCTTGATAACAGGGTATGAACAAAGCAATTCTGGTGGTGCAGGTGGGGTCATCTGGGTGCCACCTGAGCATCTGCGTTGTTTCTTGGGTGTCAGTTTGGTGCTCAGGAATCACTGTGTCCTGAATTTGAAATTACTGCTTTTACCACTGATGTGAAGCAATTGGGTCATACTTCCCGAAGCAATGGAGCAATGCAATTTGCAGATCCCGTTTTAAACAATGAAAAGGTGTCCCTCAGCCGCTCACAGCTTACATGAAAAACTTCATCTGTCGGTGCACCAGCGTGAAAACAGGTCTTGAATGCATTTGCTGATTTACATTTGCTTATCTAACGAACACTTGCTTGATGAAGCCTTACTGTTTTATTTTAAATATTTTTTATTTTAATATATTTTTATTTATTTCAGAGGGGTAAGGGGAGAGAGAGAGAAACATCAATGATGAGAGAGAATCATTGATCAGCTGCCTCCTACATGCCCCCACGTTGGGAATCAGTCCTGCAACCCCAGCATGTGCCTTGATCAGGAATCAAACTGTAACCTCCTGGTTCATAGATTGACACTCAACCATTGAGCCATGCTGGCTGGGCACTGAAGCCTTACTGTTTTACCCTCTCTGTTTAGAAGTTCAAATTTTAATTTGGAGCATCTAAGAGTGATCACACTCCACAGGTTCTAGGATTCCATCACCTAGTTTACCCCATTCTCTCAGGAATCCCCCCTCTAGCAACATGTACACCACATATTTAGGCAGCTCAGTGACCCAGTGGCCCACATGGCTGCCTGCTACCCACAGAAGAGCAATACCATGTTCAAAATCCTGGGCTTGGTGTCTACCTTCACAGAGTTCATAATTCTGAACTCACTGGTTTTATAACTACCCTAGAAGAATTACATTGCAATCAGGATTTTTTCCTAAATTATAAAGTCCTTTGAGAGAGGTTTCTCCATAACGATTTTCTAACTCTTCACCCAGCACCTAGCCAGGTGGCTGCACGTGGTTTGCACTTAGGATTTGGCCCTGAAGCCATATCAACAGAGAATACCTGCTTGTAAAAGTCTGGCAAGAAGAAGTCATGTTTTCTGAATAAATGAGGTCATTCTTGTACTCAGCCTGATTCTATAATATCAGGGACTTATCAGGTATTCCCTGTTTTATGCACAAGCATATAACTTGCCTCAAAGGCTCACCAGAAAATGCTATATTTATTGATAGATTTGCTTAGGAACAACACAAAGACTACATTGTAATCCATACATGGAGGATCAGAATTTAATGTAGATTTTTTCCCTTTGGAAAAAACAATTGGCCGAAATTTTTCTTCTTGCAGATTGAATAATTTATTTAAGTTCTATCTCTTTGTGGAGGACGATGGAACTGGCTTAAGAGGATACACAATTTCAATATAATAAAAAATTTAGCAATATATAAGAGAAGCATTTTTGGGAAGCCAACTAAAGAACAAAGAGTCCAGAATTAAAATAGAGCTAGAGAGAGAACTGCCTGAGAGGACAGTCTTACATGTGGAGGGAGGTGGACCATAACTTGGTTCTGCACCCAGTGTGGCCAAGGGGAAGGTGCAAATAAAAGCAGCCAGAGTTGAAAATCAAGAAGGCTTAAACTGGTCAGAAAAGTAGCTGCTGCTCCTGACACTAAGGGAAGAGCTATTTCTCCCTTAAGTCTTCATGGGGAAGCCTTTCTGTAAAGTGATGAATGAGATTCTTGATCACATGACTGAAGGTCTGAGATGTGCTCCATGGTCCATGGGTCAAAGGTTGTGAGATCATTCCAAAGGGAGAAGGAAAGAACAGGAGAGCGCAGTCTGCTTTATGTCCCGTGGGAATTTGCTGGGACACTACTCCTTTCTTTCCTTTTTCATGAGTCCAATATAAAAGCTTCACCTAGGACCGAGAGAGTGGACAGCATCTAGAATGCAGTGCCCGGAAGCACAACTGGCCATCACACCAGACTGGTAGTGTCATGCCTAACCAGTGCCACCAGGGGGGTCAACAGGTGAGAGCAGGTGGCAGGGCTCCTCAGTGCTCCTGGTGAGGTGGAAGATTCTGGTTAGGCATTTATAGGGTGTTCCCTGAGAGTTTGGGAAACCCAGGCGAGGATAAAGCAAAGGGTTGAGGAGAAGACAGGTCCGTGGGGAAAAAGCCCAGCTTAGAACAGTGGTTTTCAACTGAAAGCAATTTTGCCCTTCAAGGGACATTTGGCAATGTCTACAAACATTTTTCATTGTCACAAGCTATGGGGAACTGCTAGCATGTGTTGGATGGAGGCCAGGAATGCTGCTAAACATCCTACAATGCACAGAGCAGCTCCTACAACAAAGAATTATTTAGCCCAAGATGTCAGTAGTGCCGAGGTTGAAAAACCCTGCCTTAGACGCAAGCACAGAGAAAACTGGGCCCTGAGTAGAGTGACAAGGCCCTGATGTGTAGAAGATAAAGAGAAAGCAGAAATAGTGGGTTTAGCCCCAAATACAAAAATTTTATTAGAGAAGTTGGGACAACACACTTGAGCCAAAGGTAAAGATATACGAAGACCAGCTTTAAAAACTTTGATAAAGGGCCACAGGGATATTTGAAAAATTCGGACATACACAATCCAGGTAGCAACTCATAGGGCTTGCCCAGGTGACCTATGGGCACTGCAGAAATATCTCTGGGGCTGGTACTTAGGGGTGGGAAATAATGAAAGCATTCAGTAACATGCTGTGTTGCTACTTTGTGCTTAGTATTTTGAATATACCACCTCATTTAATTCTCACAAAAATCTTGGTAGGTAGGCATTGTCATCCTCACTGCATAGATGTGTTAACTGAGGTTCTGTGAGGTTAATACCTTTTCCAGTGTTGCACTACTGGCAAGTGGCAAGCTGGGACAGCTGCCCAGATATGAGGTCCCACCCATACTCCATGCTGCCTCCTCTGGAAACGTGAGGACTCTGGAAATGGGAGCTTCAACTTTTCTATGGCCTATCCTTTATAATAAATGCCTAATATACAAATTTCCCCCTCGGCCAGGAGTTCAACCAGGGGGCAGGGCCGGTGGCAGCCCGGGGGAAGAAAGGCGCTTCTGGCTGGCAGCCACTTAGGGACCCTACCTGTACACGAATTTCGTGCACTGGGCCTCCAGTGGTGTTATAATGATTGAAAAAGAAAAGACGGGAATGTGTGATACTTGGTGAATAGCAGCACATCTTTAAGTGTGGAAATATATGCTCTCCAAGTTCTATCTGCTTAATTGTAAAGTAAGAATCTCCAGATTCCCACTTTCTTAATCCAGACTCACTGTTTGGGGAAATTATTTTAACTCTTTGACCTATTTTGTCTTATAGTTATGTCCATATCTCTAAATAAATATCTTCTGTCGCTCATTAATAGGTGAATATTTGACTTTCTTTGTTGACCTTCTATTATGATAGATAAGAATTTAAGCTCAGACCCACTTCACCTCTCTTTCTTGTGTTCTTCCAATGTAACTTTTTACTATTTATTGAAGTGAATGTGTAGTTGTGTGTGGCATTGAAGATACAAACATGATAATGACAATCTCTCTCCTTCATGAAGTTATATCACAACTAGAGGCCCGGTGCACGAAATTCGTGCATGGGGGGCGGGGGTATGTCCCTCAGCCCAGCCTGCACCCTCTCCAATCTGGGATATCCCTTTCACAATCCAGGGCTGCTGGCTCCCAACCACTCACCTGCCTGCCTGCCTGATCACCCTCTAACCACTCCCCTGCCAGCCTGATCAATGCCTAACTGCTCCCCCTGCTGGCCTGATTGCCCCCAACTGCCCTCCCCTGCTGGCCCGGTCACCCCTAACTGCCCTCCCTTTCTGGCCTGGTCACCCCTAACTGCCCTCCCCTGCTGGCTCAGTCACCCTGAACTGCCCTCCCTTGCCAGCCTGGTCACCCCTAACTGTCTTCCCCTGCAGGCCTGGTTGCTCCCAACTGCCCTCCCCTGCAGGCCTGATCCCTCCCAACTGCCCTCCCCTGCTGGCCATCTTGTGGCGGCCATCTTGTGTCCACATGGGGGCGGCCATCTTGTGTGTTGGAGTGATGGTCAATTTGCATATTACTCTTTTATTATATAGGATTGGAAACACATGGGATAAGCAATACCTTACAACATGGTAACTTCTGTGCTAGAATAGTTCAGAGGGGATAGATGAGATGCCCAATTCTCCATAAAATGCTTGCATCAAGTTTTAAAGTATGAATAGATTTTTCCAGAGTCAGAAGTGGTGGTGTGGTTAGAGAAGGGAATGAGATACTGGATTTCAGCAGAGGCAAGAAATGCACAAAAGTTTTAATTCTACCAGACCTGAGGCCCTGAACCTAACTGTCCCCTATACCTGGGCTCCTGAGCATTAAAGAGAAAAAACCAACATGATATAGAAAAATGTTAGTTACATGCAAACAAGTGGTTAGAATAAGATGGAACTTGGAGACATTGTAGAAAATAGGTCTACCTTTCATCTACCTTTCATCTAGCGCCAATATTCCACCTTTGTGTGGAAATTACCGAAAAATCGGTACAGCAGTCTGGTAGGGTTAAAGCCTGAGACAGAATGAGCTATCCAGAGGACCCCAGTAAGCAGGGACTAAGTACAATAATCCATGTACAACATTTACACATAGTACAGTACCTGACAAAGAGAACAACTAATAAATATGGGGTGACGGTTTTGTTGTCAGTGGTGGTTTTGTTGGTGATCATTTTGTTGTTGTTGGTGGTTGTGTTGTTGTGGCTATTGATGGTGATTATGTTGTGATGGTTGATGGAGGCCATGGTGATTTTGTTGTTGTTGATGGAGATTGTGGTCATGGCCTTGTTATTGTTGGTGCAGATGGTTTTGTTGTTGGTTTTGGTGGTAGTGGCTGTTGGAGGTGGTTTTGGTGGTGGTACTGCTAGTTATTGTTGGTGGTGGTTGTGATGGTAGTGTAAGAAACTCTTCATGGCTAGAGCATAGGAAATAAGAGTGGCAGGAGTTGAGTTTGGCCTCATGCCTTCAATTTGATTGTTTTCTGTTCATAAAAACGTGCCATTGGGCCTCTGCGAGACAATGTGAAGATGGGTAATAAGATTTTCTCCTTCAGAGTCCACAATGACCGGTGCACTCTCCCCTTAGGAAAAGACTACAGGCCCATAATAATCAGTGGTAAAATCTTGGAGACTCAGCTATAGACCTCAGCTGTCTTCTGATAGAAAATAGGCACAATCTTCATGGCAACAACAGAGAAATATCGAAACTCTCCCCAGGATTTAAGAAATTTAAAAATGTCAGCCCATCTGCAAGCTGCACTAGCAAGCTTGGAGCCCTGGCACAGCAGATGGTGGCAAGCTCCCAAGTGCCAATTTGACCTCAGACTGAAATATTTCTGTGCCCGGTCCTGATCTCCATCCTGTTTTCACTCTCATCCATCTGCTTCGAAGGTAGATTGCCCATTAGAGAACTGGGCACTGTCTGTGTCACGCAGCAGAAGCACCGAGCAGCAGGCTGCTCCATAGGGCCATTTCTCAGCCCGAATGACCACCTCCGTGTAAGCAGTAGAGGCAAAGCAGAACCAATGGCAGCTGTCTAGGGCCTCATGTGGAGTGATGGTGCCGGGCATATTCCAAGCACCACTATTTCAGCCTTAGCATCACCATGGGCTGTGAATATGCTTGCTCAAGGGCTTTTGACATTCTAAATACTAGGTGGTATTTTTCCGTAGTAAGCTTAGATGGTTGTGTGCAGGATCAATAATGCAGAAAATAGCTCCGGTGGCGGAAAGAAAGAAGATAGAATCATAGCTACTGAACGCAAGTAAAAAGAATAAGGTGATTTAAACTTCTGCTTTGCAAATTTGAGGCCACCTCATGATGCTGAAGCTTAGCATTTGTACTTTTCGGAAGAATATTTCACTGCAGCCACTGCTCCAGAGGGCAGGTGTAGACAGCATGCAGGCATGGTTTGTACTGGAGAGGAAGATGCCAATCTCTCCCTCTTAAAGGGTGTCTAGTCTCTTCTGTATCTCTTCCCGGAGCCTTCTTTTCCTTCGCTAGAGAGTGCGGGCAAGCACCCTGCTTCCCTCTCTTGGTGATGGAGGGAGAATCCACAGCAGTCTTCTCCCTGGTTGGCAAATCTTGTTTATACTCATCCCCTTCAATGAATTCATGTATTCACATATTTGTATGTGTGTATAGAGATATTAAACATATAGCATATGTAGAATATATAAATAAATATTTGTATATAATACCAATATATAAGTTGCATATTGCACAAAAATTGCATATATCATGCTAGACACACAGTTTGGTCACCAGATTGGTTGTTTGGTCCTTTAAGGAATGTGTTTATCACTTTACTTTGGAAAAGGAGGGGCTTCTCCCCCATTCATTTGAAGCTTCAGCCAGAATTCTGAACCAAGGGACATGGTGTCAACCATATTCTGTTACAAACACTTCCTACCATCTTTGATCATCTCTGGTGTGCCAGTTTTTATTCCAAATGCTTGAACTAATTTTCATATTGTTGCTGTCAGGGGATTTTTATTGATCTCGGTTTACAGAGTGGGGTATTGGGGTTCAGAGAGGCACAGCATCCTGCTCAGATCCCACGCCTGGTGAGGTGAAGCCTGGGTATGGTGGGAGTGCAGTCTGATCCCACAGCCCGTGTTCTCTACTGCTCGGCATCAGATGGTTAGACAGCACAAATGCATCTGCTCAACTGAAACAGACTCTCTCCCCTGAACATGCTGGTTAAAAAGTTCAGTTGGGACACTGTGTTATCATGAGTGTTGGTGTGGATAATGCTATATTCCCTGGAAACCATGGAGATATATCTACATCCCATTTTACAGATGCAATACCTCATAAAGGCTGCAAACTACTGCCCCTCCAGGGGGAAAATTGGCCAGCCCTTCATTGAGGACCTGTTTGAATTTCTGGTGTGTGGATTTTTGAGCCATTTATGTACATGAGGAAGATATTGTTGGAAGCATTTGGCATGTGTGCATGTAGGGGTCTGTGCTCCATGAGGAAAAGCATTTGAAGATTTGGATCTGTCATTCAAACAGCAGAAACAGTGTCACCATTGCTTTTATATGTTGACATAAAAATATTACTTTATTGGTCTTAAAATAATTTTTATTTTTTTAAATTAAATTTAGTGAGGTGACTGATTTATATGACAAAATATTTTTTAAACAGATAATTATAACTACAGTAGGAACCAAAGGAATTCTGATCCTGAATTTGTTCATTGTTCCACCTTTTTGTAGATATAAGCTAGTGTTTGGTCTTTATTGAAACAGCCATAAACTTGGTCAGGAAGATCAGAAATGATCAATTTCCCCTGTTATTTTAACTCCCCCGTCTCTCCTAACTGTACCACGCACGTTTTCCCTCACTGACCTTCCAACACATTCCCAGCTTTCATGAGCTTTGTTCTTCAGTTATTAAATTACAAAAGAAATGGAGCAAAAGGACTAAAATATATTTCTCAGAAATACAGCTGTGCTAGCAACGGGCACCGCATGTGAAGTATGCCTCTTATCCCACTTCTCCTCGTCATATTTCAGCAAATAAATCTGACTCTCTGTGGAACAATTTTGGTGTTAGCACAAAGTAATTCAAAACAGTGGGGGGTGGGAGACGCATAATTATGACCAGCAGAAGACGCATTTGCAAAAGCTGTGCATGAAATGATTTAGTTAGGAAAAAGCTTTGCCAGAAGCCCAGAAAATCCTTCTGTTTCTCCCTAAATTACAAAGCATTTATTCTGTCCTATAGTGATTTGCATGATAATTTCATAAAACTAGTTTTGCCTAAAATTATTCTCTCTCACTTTGTCCTCCTCAGTAATAATATGTTAGGATTCATCCACTTATTTACTCATTTATTGGACAGAATAAGAGACGGTTCCTCCTCTGGATGGCCACATCAAGGAGGTCATTACATTCCAATTTAACATGTAGATTGAAGGTGGAAGGCTGCAAAATGAGCATCACCAGGGAGAACCACACATCCCAGTCTGCATGGTCCTGGGAAGCATCCTGGACAAGGTGATGGCTGCACTGAGTCTTAGAGGAGGGGTGGGCATTGCTGAGGGTGAGGTGGGCAAAATGTTGTGGGTGGAAAGGATGGCATGGCCAAGGACATGGAAGACAGAGTCAGGAACTATAGGAATCTGAGAAAGTGGGTGCCTTCGTCTGCTCAGGCTACCATAACAAAATACCATAGACTGAATGGTTTAAACAATGGATATTTATTTTCTCACAGTTCAAGATCAAGGTGCCAGTAGGTCAGTGTCTGGTGAGGGCTCACTCTGTAACTTGTAGATGGCCACCTTTGCTATAGGTCCTCACAGGTCATTTTCTCTGTGTTCCTATCAGCTCTCTCTTCCCCCTCTTATAAGGACACTAATCCTGTTAAGAGGGCCCTGACCTTATGACCTAATATAACCCTAGTTACATCACAAGGGCTTCATTCCTAAATACCATTATCCTGGGGTTAGGGCTTCAACATATGAATTTTGGGGGACACAATTGAGTTAATAGTAGTGTGTGTATAGTAGTCATGTTTCTCCAGAGAAACAGAACCAAAATTTGTTGAACAAGCCAGAAGCCAGAAAATGCAAATAAGAATTGGTGTTGCAGTCTTAAGTCTGAATTCAGCATGGTAGGCCAGGTAGGCTGGAAACTCAGGCACAGTTTCTGTGGTGCAGTCATGAGGCCAAATTCCTTCTTATTGGGGAAGTTTCAATCTTAACTCTTAAGGCCTTCAACTAATTGGATGAGGCCCACCCACATTCTGGAGAGTAATCTGCATTACTCAAAGCCCACCAATTTAACTGTTAGCAACATTTAAAAGTATCTTCATTGGAACATCTGGACTAGTGTTTGACCAAACAGCTGGACACCATTGCCTAGCCAAGCTGACACATAAAACCCTCACAGTGGGTGATGAGTCAAAGAGGGATGAACATGATAAATCATTGGCCTGGGCTGGATTCCAGAGAAAATGGACTGTGTCAATGAACCACTATTGCTCTGTAGATCTGGAATCATAAACAGAGATGTCTAAAGGGATGAGGCAGGTCAGATAAACGAGAGAATTGAGAACTGCTTATATTTCTTACACACTTTCTTTTCATATTAAGCACATGAAAACTTTCTTTTTTATGAAGAAAGGTGTTCTCCCATTTTTTAAAAGAGTCATTTTAATCTTTCATTTCCCCATTTAAAAAATATTTATTTTTAAATCTCACTTGAGGATATGTTTTTATTGATTTTAGAGAGAGGAAGGGAGAGAGAAACAACTATGTGAGAGAGAAACATCAATTGGCTGCCTCCAGTGTGCACCCTGACTGGGGATCAAATCTGCAACCTAGGTATGTGCCATGACCAGGAATCAAACCCACAACTTTTTTGGTATACAGGATGATGCTGTAACCAACTGAGGACTGTTTCCCCAGCAAGACTGTTTTCCCATTTTTGATAGGGACATGAGTACACAAGAATATGTCTGTGTTATAACCAAAATAATGGGACAAACAGGGTTTAAAAAGTGGCAACCATTATGTGTCCTTTCTACTGTTGAGGGAATAATAGTGGGTGACACTCAATGGCCTGGTCAGTCCATGGTGTTCTCTGAACTTGTGGAGCTAGTGTGGTCAGATGTTCAGATGTTTATGTGGCATCTCCCATATTAGAAGTGGCAGTTCAAAATATTTAAAAGGATCCTGTGGACCAAAACTCACCTGCTGGCAATGCCAGGTCCTGTGCTCTTGGTGGCGGGGACCATTTACAGGTTTTAAGCAGGACAATTTCATGTTAAGTAAACCCATTAATTATTGCTGAATAACAAATGATCCTCAAACTTAGTGGCTCAAAACAGCAAACATTTATTATCTCATGGCTTCTGTGGGTCAGGAATTGGGGACCAGCTCAGGTGGGTGGTTTTGGTTTAGGGCTTCTTGTGAGATATTATTTAGGGCTTCTTGTGAGATGTTAGCTGGCGGTGGAGGATCCACTTTCAAGCTCACTCATGTGGTTGGTGGAAGGAGGCCTCAGTTCCTCCCTGTATGGACCTCTCATAGAGCTGCTGAGCATCCTCAGGATGTGGCAGTTGGCTTTCCCAAGTGAGGGACAAGGTAGACCGAGATTATAGACAGTGCGTTTTATAATCTGACCTCAGAAGAAATTCCATCACTTCTGTCATCTCCTATTGGTCACACAGACCACCTGGAACAATGTGGGAGGGACAGACAAGGACGTGAATATCAAGGGGCAAGGATCATTGGTGGCTATCTTTAAGTCTGGCTATCACACTAAATATTGGGCTAGCATTTGTGTAGAGGGTGAATTTGGGGAGGATACTGGTTCAATAGAATGATGATGGGGGATTTGGCAATTAGAAAGAAGAAAGAGAAAATGAATTGACAAATACTTAAAAAATAAAATAATCAGAACATTGTGACTGATTCAATGACTCATTTCTAATCAATGAGAAAGTCTAATAGAAAAATTTCTGGGAAAAAAGTTTAATCCTGAGAAAAACTAGAAGAGCTGAAGAATGAAGCCACCCCCATTTCCCTGACTTCTCCCTGAATTTTCCTGCCTTTTAATATAATTGTATGGGAACATGATGCATGGAGCTATTGCAGCCATTTTGTGCCAATGAGGTGACAAATCATTATGCTTGATGTAATACGGTGGGAGGATGAACAGAGTCAGGATGTTTGGTGACATTGTGAAGTCACCAGTCAGTCTCAGAACTTTTTGTTGCATTAACAATAAATGTCTTAATAATTTAAGCCATGCCCTGGCCAGTACGGTTCCATTGTTGAGTGTCCTCCCATGCACCGAAAGGTTGCTGGTTCCATTCCCCTTCAGGGAATATGCTCAGGTTGTGGAGGGTGTGCAGGAGGCAGCTGATGAATGATTCTCTCTCATCTTGATGTTTCTATCTCTGAAATCAATAAAAATATATTTTAAAAAATAAGAAAAAAGACTGCTTGTGTGTGTTTTGTGACAAAGCCTCGGCGTAGGTGGTGTGTGATGGATCCTGGCAAAGCTTTCATCAATGCAGGTGAAAGTGAGATGGTACAAAAGAGAGACGTCACTGTGTCTGAACATGCATTGCTTTATGAGGATTTGTATTTTCTTCTCCCTCACTCTATGTATTTCTTTATATAGTAAGGTGCCTTTGAAGAAAATGGTGTCTCCATTTTTGCAGGAGAAAACTGGGTAGGAGAGATGAAAATTAAGTGAGCAAAATTGAATCCACCATGTGACACAGTATTTCAAGGCTGCTGCTTTGAGAGCTGAAGGAAAGTGACAGTCTGTAGCCGAGCCGAGTGGTTCTGCCGTCTACATTTATATGCTCACCCTCACTTGAGCGAGTAGCCGAAAGCCTCAGAGTGCCTGCTGGTCAGTTAATTTTATTTCAAGAATATACCACGGGCCCTTCTTTTTTCTCCTTTGGACTTTGAAGTTTATTTTGGTTTTTCAGGCTGCCTGCAAATGATGACATACCCTGGTAGGAGCTTGCATGGTAGAGACAGCATACTTATGGTCGGGTTCGTGGTCCTTCACTTTCATTGGACACTACAGATAGAGTTTCACACGGAGGCTCCATGAGTGAGCGCAGCCAGCAATCATGAGAACAACCCCAGGCAGAGTCATATGTGTTTGCCGTGAGAAGCTTGGAGCAAATAGTGTGATTTGGACAAATAACGCCATAGGAGTCTTGGTGGGGTCTTCACGGCTCCTGGTACATTAGTTAGTCTGAGTTATTTTGTATCACTTCCATCCATAAGCAGTGCCAGGGTTCCGAACGTTAGCTAGCACGGAGCTCAGGGAGGGCTCCAGCCAAGAGCTCCATGGTAGCTGCTGAGACATCACTGCATTCTCTCTACTTGGTTCCTTCAGGGCAGCAAGCTCTCTGGTCTTCTAAGCTGATTTGGGCTGTGAGAATGCCTGAGAGAGGCCTGAATGATGAGGACCAGGTATGTCCTGCCATAGTTTCCTCTCAGGGTGTGGCAGCTGGACCTGGAACCTGGCCTGCATTTGGGAAGTCTCTGTTCTTTTCTCCTCCTGCCTCCTCACTCTTCTCCCAACTTTGCTACGAGAGAGAACCCTTCCTTAGTCTTGAGGAAATCCTTCTCCTCTCTGCCTGGAATCTTCTCTGGGCTTTGAAGCTGATATTGCTGTTAGAAATAAGAAACTTAAAGGTCTTAGTAGTTTTCTGTCCTCCACACTGTCACATCCCACCCCTGGGCAGTTATATGCAGAGTAACTCATACACATATGTTTGCATGAGAAGACTTTGGGAAAGAGAAATTAAGTGAAGAAAAAAACCACATGCAAGAAAAACATTGTTTATTATCTCAAAATAGTACTTAATATCAGGGCCTGCTTTCCAGAAGCCCAGCCATGCAAGCCTGAAGCCCCCTCCCCACCAGTAGCCAATGGAACCGGCTTAAATGCTCTCTGCTCTCCATCAGGTAGCATGGGGTGAGTTCTGAACATCTACACACTCTCTGGGCTCTAGTTTTCTGCCTGCCTTCCCCCTGATCCCTTTCCCATCAACTCAAATACATATGGGTCTGCAGGGCTGTACAACTCAGCTCCTGCCTTGGGTTCTGATGGAGTTTCTCCCTTGGTGAGGACTGGTTTTCCCTAAACCCTTACTTAGTTGGATGGAGCATAGCTGTTCTAACACTCACTGGCTTGGTCCCCACCAGTGATTTGGGTTTTGCACAGAATATAACAACACAGTTGGAACCAGGACACTTTGCTGTCTGTTACTCCAGAACTTGCTTAACACTCCCATCTGTCCTCAGGATGGTTCCTCCTTGTGTATGTTTTGGCCACAGTGGAGGCTCATTGAGTCACTGCAGTTTGGGTTGCCGGCCTTGAAGACCAGGCCAATTCCCGGTTCCCAGTATGAGTACAACTCAGCTTCCTCCCTCTCCCAATGGCCTTAGGTAGCCTCAGGATTTCTTAAGGCTGGAATGAGCACAGTTGAATTCTTGACATGGAAAATGGTGCTAGTCTGCAGTCGCATCCTAGAATTATTCGTTGGGGGTTTGGGGAAGGCTTCAAAGCAAACACCCATCTTCCATGCCTAAGGAGATAAAAATGTTACATGTATTTCTAACGAACCTGTTTTAGAGAATGTAGCTTAGGTATGGGGGCCAGAGGGACTTGCTAGTGCCTTCCTCCAAATTTTGACTGAACCTTAGAAAAGCCCACCCAAAGGAAATGGTCCCCTAGAGGAAACTTGCTCACCCAGGTCCCTGCATCTCACTGGACCAACAGGGTGACAGTCTTGTCCTGGGACTGTTTCAGTTTAGTC
The DNA here is from genome assembly GCF_000147115.1 of Myotis lucifugus. Classification (NCBI taxonomy): domain Eukaryota; kingdom Metazoa; phylum Chordata; class Mammalia; order Chiroptera; family Vespertilionidae; genus Myotis; species Myotis lucifugus. The sequence continues at coordinate 2,551,269 of NW_005871201.1, read as the reverse complement.
CTGAATTCCCTGTATCTTATAAACCCCTCAGTCCTAGCATGCTGGGGCAGCTGGTCACCCTAGACACACCCACCTCCCAACCTCAGGACTGGGTTGACCAAAGTTATGATTAGGATCTGGGAGCTTTTAGGCACAATCAAGCAGAACCTAATTTCATTTTCAGTTTTCATCTCTGAAATAGTATGATTTATTTTCACTAAATAGTTATTAGGAAAGCATGCTCTTGGGAAATAATTTAAACAGGACATAAGAGTACAGTGTAAAAATGAGAAGTCGCCCTCCATTTCCACCCTCAACAGTTTCCCAATGTTGGTGTGTTAATAGTCAATACATATAATTTTCTAAGTTGCTTTTTACAGTAATATATTTTGAAGTTCTCTCCCAAAGAGTACATATAAATTTATCTAAATTTAGAAAAAATGACTGTATAGTATTCTTCCCACTAAAGAACTATATCCAATTGGCCACTGGTGGATATTTAGCTTGTGCTTCGTTTTCCGCTGTTACAAGCAATCTGCCATGAATAATATTGTAAGCACATTTGTGCACGTACACCTATCAGAGTAAAATGATGGAAGTAAAATTGCTGGGAGTAAAATGATGATGGTACAGGGTTTGTCCATTTTACATTCTGACAGTTGTGTGCACCAATTTACATTCCTATAAACAATGTGTGAGAATGACTGTTTTTGAACTCTCTTATCATCTGTGGGTATTATCAAACTTCTTCATCTTTGCCAATCTGATAGTGAAAAATGGGAAAGTATAATTTTATTTGCATTATTTTAGTTTTTAGGCTGGACCTCAGTTTTATATTAATTGGCCACCTGTTCAACTTTTGGTGTGTGTGGACTAATTTTGGATACCCTGCTAGAGGCCTGATGCACGAAGATTCGTGCAAGAATGGGCCTTCCTTCCCCTGGCTGCCGGCACCGCCTTTGCTCCGGCTGGAGCCACCTTTCTGCCTTCCCACGCTGCCCAGAGGCCCTGAGTGGCTGTTATGGTGCGGAACACCTGCGTCGCAAGTGTCCAGCCCCACCCCCGGCTGCTAGGTGCTGCATATGCAAATTAACCCACCATCTTTGTTGGGTTAATGTGCATACTCACTCCTGATTGGCTGGTGGGCATCGCGAAGGTACGGTCAACTTGCATCTTTCTCTTTTATTAGTGTAGACTTCTTCTTTATGCAATCTGCATGCTTTTGATTCTTAAAATCTATAGTTGTAGAATGATTTTATTTGGTTTCTTCAGCATGAATTGGCTTTTGTTGTTCTTTGAGGGTATTGACTATTTACATTTAAGTACCTAAATCTCACTGCAGCTCATGACCAGCCAGCCAGCAGCTCATGGGATCCATTTCACATTACCAAGTTAGATTTGTTATATTTAAATTTTTTTTCTCAGTAGAATTGTTTCTTCAGGAAATAGATAAATAACATGGGTCAATTAAAAAAAGAAGATTCTGTGGGGACAGGTAAGTTTTCAGGGAAGAAATGGTAATATAGAAAATTGGAATGAACATAAGACAAAAATCTAAGACACCCTTAAGCTCATGGGGTTCAACACTTACGATGTAAAGTTATATTTCATTCTAGTTTCTTCTCATTATAGGGAAATCACTCAATTTATTTTTTGTCCTTTAATTTCTTCATCAGAGAGTCCATTAATGTTTCTTAATTTAATCTAAATAAGACATAGTACAGTTAAAATTTTTCCAGACTAGGGGTTCAGGGTACTTGAATACTTAGTGTGATTTTACTATAAATTAACTTTAGACCTTAGGCTGCTTTGGAATCAGTTTCCATTACTGTAAAGTTGAACTTTTCAGCCCTAAAATGTAAATCTTATGGTATATTAGTTGTAAAAGCATGGGTTTCATCTAGTAGCTGAGACACTTTAATCTCTGAAGAACATGAACAAAATCTCCTAATAGCCCTGCCTCCTTTTTCAATCAAACCTGACATAGGGCAGTTGTGGGCACAGATACAATGTTAGCAAGGCTCTGAGTCTTCCCTTAGAGCAGCGGTTCTTAACCTGTGGGTCGCGACCCCTTTGGTGGTCGAACGTCCCTTTCACAGGGGTCGCCTAAGACCATCCTGCATATCAGATATTTACATTACGATTCATAATAGTAGCAACATTACAGTTATGAAGTAGCAATGAGAATAATTTTATGGTTGGGTCACAACATGAGGAATTGTATTTAAAGGGCCGGAAGGTTGAGAACCACTGCCTTAGAGAGTGACAGAATGCCAAGTTTCCCCAAAGACCTGGTCTTTTATATTTTGAGAATGGCTGCATGGTTTCTGGTGGCCTCTGAGGTTCTGCTCAATGGCTGGCCATCCTAGCTTACCAAGGATTGGTCTACCTCACTTCTTGTGGTCATTCCTGCTGGGTGCAGTGATTTTTTGTGCATATGTGGTTGGTTCCTTTCTGGCTGGATGTTCTCCTTGTCTCTGTGTGATTTTTGTTGTTTCCCCCAAGTGGGTGCTCTTGTAACTGCTCTATGAAGTGAGGGCTCCCTAAAGTGACTGTCCTATCAGAAGCCCAGGTGACTAGACTGACAAGATTCTTTCTAAAGCACTCCTTATTGTTGTAGACTTAGAGTCTCTGTTCCTAACTCACAGTATTACACCTAAAAGTGCCCCTGTCACAGATGAGCCATGACTGTTAATGGAATCCAGTGCCTTATTCTCCTCCTACTTTTGATGTCTTATCGACCCAATAAGAACTGTCCTCCAACTGTTGGAAGAGGGAGTGCCCTTAATTTTGATATGATGGGCACTGACTAGAATCCCACATCTCTATTTACATCTCTTAGGAAGCCATCACATAAGTCATAGTTTTACAATATCTTATTATTTGTTAAATCGTACCTATAATGGAACTAAAGTAGACATATAGTTTCTGGTCCAGAAACCTCATTATTTCAAAATTATGGACTTGACGAATGGTTCCATTTCAATGTTAGAAAACATACACTGGCCTGGCTGGCATGGCTCAATGGTTGAGCATCAACCTATGAACCAGGAGGTCATGGTTCAATTCCTGGTCAGGGCACATGCCTGGGTTGCAGGCTTGATCCCAGTAGGGGGTGTGCAGGAGGCAGCAATCAATGATTCTCTCTCATCATTGATATTTCTATCTCTCTCTCCCATCATCTCTCTGAAATCAATAAAAATATATTAAAAAGAAAAGAAAACATACATTGGATACTGAATATGTATCATTTTAAAAATCAACTCACTTAGAATCTTTTTGTTTGTTTTTTTTGTTAATCCTCACCCGGGGATATTTTTCCGTTGATTTTTAAAGACAGTGGGGGTGGGGGGAGGGAGAGACAGAAAGAGAAAAATGTCAATGTAAGAGAGACACAGAGACACATCAATTGGTTGCTTCCCACATGAGCCCTGGGTGGTACATGCCCTTGACCAGAATCAAGCCCAGGACCCATTAGTCCATAGACCATGCTCTATCCAGCAAAACTGGCTAAGACTCACTTAGAATCTTGATGAGAAGTCAATGTTGAGAAAGATGAGGTAAAAGCCCTCAATGTGATCAAAATTTTATGAGTTAGTTTTGTTTAAGAAGGAATAACATTTTGTTTTTCACATACCTGAATTTCTTTGGAGGCTTAAAAAACACTGGAATAGATTATCAGAGAAATATGGGATGTCTTTCTCTGAAGAAGTTTGAGCAAATAGGCTCAGTTCTTTTTCATCAAGATATGTAAGTGTGGTTCTTCCTTGGGTGGGTGAAACCCTGCTAACTTTATGTTGATATGAAAAATAAATGAATGATTACTTCATCAGTGCTGCAGGCCTTCAGCTAATGATGTCTTTATAGAAGACAAAGTAGTCAAGAATCAGAGACAGCATATCACAATGAACAGGACCCAGGCTTGGAGAAAGGAGAAAGGCAAATCGCCCATGAGCAGTTGACTCACAGCATATCAGGTTCCCATCACATGGCAGAGCACTCGATTTTCCCTTAACCCTACTGGTCTGTCACTGAATTCCACATTGCTAATTCTTATTTCGCTTGGCATGATTCTCATTATTTGTTAAATGGGACCTAGAATGGAACTAAAGTAGACATATAGTTTCTGTGAGTAATTAAGGTCCACAGGGCACAGAGACAGAGTTTTAAAAGCCCTGGGGGAAAAAAATCACAGAATCCCTGAGACCATGTGTGAGTTTTGGGGATAGAATATGACTTTGGCTTTTGATATGAATCTCTGCTATTTGGTAGTGGCTCAAGGGCATTAGGCACAAGTAGTAAAACAGGATTGTATCATGTCAACTCATACAAATCTACCCCAGAGCAACAAACACCGTTAGAAGCAGGAAAACCACCTCAGCTAGAGATTAATGGGAACATGAAAGCATTGAAGGGATCTGATCCAGTCCATGGGTGTTCAGCTACATCCCTTTGATTTTGGTCTGTAGAGTTAATTGCACCTTTGATTGGACTTGCATGTTAGACCATTTAGTAAATGTTTACATGAACTAGATGCTTCTAATCATTGTGTTTATTCCATAGTTTGTGGATAATTGTGTGAAAAAATTTATTTTCATGTGTCTTGGTTTATTCTTTCTGGCTTTATAGTTTATCTATAATTATGATTTTAAAAACAGCTTTATTGAACTATAATTGATATACAAAGTGCTGAACATATTTAATGTATACAATTTGATGAGTTTGGACATATGCACATACCCACGAAACCATGACCACAATCAGTAAACAAAGCCATCATCTCCAAAAGTTTCTTGGGGCCCTTTCCTTTTTAAAAAATTTATTTATTTAAAAATATATTTTATTGATTTTTTACAGAAAGGAAGGGAGATGGATAGAGAGTTAGAAGCATTGATGAGAGAGAAACATCGATCAGCTGCCTCCTGCACACCCCCTAATGGGGATGTGCCCACAACAAGGTACATGTCCTTGACCGGAATCGAACCTGGGACCCTTCAGTCCGCAGGCTGATGCTCTATCCACTGTAAACCAGTTAGGGCTTTATTTATTTATTTTATGATGCTAAAACCATCTTAACAAAGTTTTTAGTGCACAATACAGTATTGTTAATTATAGGCACTAAGTTGTAGAGTAGATCTCTAGAACGTATTGGTTCTTGCATAACTGAAAGTTTATAGCATGAACAAGTCCCTATTTCCCCCTTCCCTCAGCCCCTGGCAACCACCATTCTACTATCTGCTTCTATGAGTTTGATTATTTTAGATACCTCATGCAAGTCGGACCATGCAATATTTCTCCTTCTGTGTCTGGCTCTTTTCAGTTGGCATAATGATTTCCAGGTTCATCCATGTTGTTGCATATGGCAGGATCTTCTTTCTTTTCAATGCTGAGTAATGTTCTATTGTATATGTAACTTTGTTACCCATTTTCTTTACCCATTTATTCTGTGATGGTTGTTTCCATACTTGGCTATTGAGAATAGTGCTGCAATGAACATAGGGGTGCAGATATCTCTTTAAGACCCTGATTTCAATTTATTCTTTAGTTTGTACCATCTAGCATTCCTCTTGAAATTCTTCCTGTTGTGTGCTGTGTACACTCAGGTAAGCTTGCACCTGTTTTCAGCTTAGTTCTTAAGTACCCATGTCTCCTTTATTATAAATTTCTTTTCTTACAAAAATAGTAATAGCATGTCACTCTATTTTGTACTATATGTACTAAAACATTGGGGAATGGGACAAACAAATTTGGAACATAGGCCCAGAAAAATAATATATACGAAGTTATTTTCTTTTATAACTTTAAAAATATATACTTTTCATGAAATCTGTGATGTCTGGCCATATCTGCGTGAAGTTGAGCCACTTATATTAGCCACTAGCAGTCACAAGAATTTCACAAACAGCAGAAGACAGTGTTTTCAGGATATTCTCTGCCTCCATAGGATGTAAGTACTAAGAATTTGTTGTCGTACTGGAAAATAAAATGTGCTGGATTCTCAGGTGTGTTTACATATCTTGAGGATATCTGTCTCCACCTTTTATGTTTTCCTGTTGCAGCACCTTTTTTAACTTTGCAAGTCAATGGAAAAAAAAGTTTCAAGTTTATTGAAAACAAAACAAAATGTTACAACTTTATAGAAAGGTGCTTTTGTGTAACCATGGAAAAAGATTAACCAGGAAGTTTGGGATTCCAATTTTGACCTAATGGTGACAACATTTGAGGGTGCCATATATCTTATTTTATAATATTGTCATGGTGTTTATGTTTTATCTTTTTTGTTGTTGTTGTTTCAGGAGTTTGTCTATTTTTTTTTTAAATCCTTACCCGAAGAGAATTTTTCCATTGATTTTTAGAGAGAGTGGAAGAGAGGAAAGACAGAGAGAAATACCATTGTGAGAGAAACACATTGATTGGTTGCCTCCTACACATGTCCTGGCCAGAGCTCGGGCCAGGGAGGAATCTGCAACTGAGGTTCTTGCTTTTGACCAGGATCAAACCTGGGACCCTTTGGTCTGCAGGCCAATGCTCTATCCACTGAGCCAAACCGGCTGGGGCAAGCATGTCAAACTCATGGCCCGTGGGCTGCATACCTCGTTTATTTGGCCCGTGTTAGTCTTTGAGTTTGACATGCTTGGGTAGGGGGAGTTAGTCTGTTTTTTAAAGGCAGCTTTTTGGTTTAAGTTGAACTCAAAGATTTCCATTTCAATTGTATTTTCTTTCCACCTTCTTTCTCTTTTTTTCCTATTGTTCTTTTTGAAAATGTTTAGTTGATTGCTTACTTCACTCATCTTTGTTTTATCTCATTTGTAATGAAAGTGTTTAAAGCTGTGAATTTTTCTCTGAACACATACTTGACTATGTGCTTTATTTTCTATGTTCTATTCTCATTTTTGTTATATTTATAGCTTATGATTTTGATTTTACTTTAAACCAATGGTTATATAGAATGTTATACTTTTAAAGTGTTTCCAAAAGTTGTTTAACCTCTTACTTTCAAATGTAATACTAAAATATCTTCTTTACCTTGACTCCACCAGGAAGTAAAATATTGCAAAAGTTTTACTCCCCCCCCCCCCCGCCTCTGCCTTCAGTAATATATTCTGAGACTTTCAAAGCAAATTATTGTCATTAAATTATTATTTTTGGTCTTGCATATGTTTTCTTCTGCACTGCCAGTAGCCTACTTAAATTCATCCACCACATAATTACCTTATTTTCCACCCAATTAATGTGGCTTATAACTTGCCCTAGTGTGTATTTTAATTTAGCTCACTTAAAAAATGTATGTAATTTCCATTCATTTCATCCAGCATCTTTTTTCATGGAAGCCTTTCTCTTTGCACTTCTCTCCACTGTTTCTCAGGGGTGACATCTGGAGCTTCTTCTTTGCTTTGCCCCCCTCACTCCATTTCCTCAACTATGCTTCCGGTGCTGTCATAAATATTTGACTGAGGTAGGCCTCCTTGCTGCGTCTTCAAGATGCTGTTCCACTGCTCATTCTGAAGGGCTTTCTCATGCCCTGTTTAGGTGTGAGGGTCTTTCCTTCCTTTCTTCATCCTCAGGTGCAGTCATGGAGACCATGGTTTCCCTAAGTTTCAGTCTCTGGACTCCACATGCCCTTATTCGCCATCCCCTTGAATGCACTCACACAGCTTTTTAAATATTTAGAAGGAGGTTTCATTGACCTTCACAATTTCAATATCCAGCATCTATGCCAATCGTGCCCCCACCCTCCTTAGACTCCTTAGTTCATTCTGGGGACTATGAAAGGTCATCCAAACTTTCCTTTGGCCTGAATTTGTCTCAGTTGAGTTCTCTCTACCTTGGAGTTGGTGCAGACATTGTCCACATGCTGGAATCAGAAATGTAACTCTGTCAGACCTTGTTCTAGGTGGATTTTTTATTCGTATTCCCCTGTATCTTCAAAGTTGTTTTATTGAGAAGGGAAGTGGGGCTTTCTCAGTGCTATGCTGAGATGGCCACAGAAACAATAAAACAATAATAATATTACTACTGGTCCCAGTCACTCAACAATGGTGGCAGTAATTTTGTGACGAGCTTTCTGGCTACTAAGTGCTAGGCATGAATACTGACTTGCTTTATATTTAATGCACTCTGTGTGACAGATACTATCAGTCCCTCCTATTTAAGATGAGAAGGTGACGTGCCCCCCTAGGTCAGCCACACAGCAGGTAAACAGTGGGTTGGGATTTCACCCAGGCAGTTTAACTCTAGAATTAACTCTACTAACCAGGCACTGGAACTGGAAAGGATTTTACATATTTCCAAGTCTACTTCTGGAACATAAAAATAAAACTCTGAACAGTGTCATAGAATTAATAAAAATCCTTTAATTGTGAACTAGTGAAATAAAATGATGGAAAATTAAAATTCAGTGACTACTAGAGAAAGGTACTAAAAAGAGAGGCAAATTTTTGGAGTACTACCATGGGATATTAATGATGAAAATTAACCAAACTAATCAATATATGAGAAAGAGATAAGGATTTTTTTATTTTTATTTTTATTTTATTTTTTTACCAATTTTCAAGTTAACTTTCACAAACCATCCTCTTCAATGTTTTTGTTATAACTGACACAACTGTCTAGGAAAACATCATGACTTATAACTGAAATTAAAATGAGATAATAAAAAATCTTAAAATTAAGATTAGATAATAGAAAGCCATTAGAGAGAAATTGGCCCTTTAACCTTTTCCTTTCATAGATTTATGGGTGACAAAAGAAGATAATATACTCTAACACAAAATGACACCCATTAAAATGTTGGAAGCCAAAATTAGAAAAACAGTTTTATAAGTAGGGTAACACAATCCCATTTTCCTGTTCTTTTACCTTTATTTTGGAAGAAAGTGTTATTTTCAAGACCCTGGTTTGAAAAAAAAAAGACCTTAGTTTTGTGGCACTTAAGCTAAAGACATAAAGTCACTTTGGATTCATCTCTCGTTTGATTTGTCACTACTGAAATTTCCTTTGATCTCATCTTAATTTCTTCCATATTTTTGTGAATTAAAATCTTGTTTGGTTTTGTTTGTTCCAATGGTTACAATTCATCATCTGTGTTCTTGTTGTCAACAGCTGCAAACATCTTAGAGTCTGTACTTAAAAGGGTCAATTTTGCGATTCATTTATGTCTTAATTTTGGCAAAGGGAATCTAATTAGTTATAAATCTTTCCGTATGAATTACTAAGAAGCAGTTTCCCTTCTTCAGTAACTCCAGACCTGGAATAGCTTTGTTAAATTGAATGCCTCTCGGGGAAAGAAAAAAGCTAGTAATTTCTTTGGAGATAGACTCTGGTTGATTTTTGGAGGTGAGGGTTATTGAGTTGTAATAGCCAGTTTAATTCTATTGAAACATATTACATTCTAAATTGCTGTTGAGCATGGCAACAACTGACTGTATTATTTAAACTGCTATGTAACAGCCAATACTTTACACAAACAAATCTCCAAATGGACCCAAGCAACGGTTAGCTGCCTGGTGTGATAAAGCATTAAAAAAAGAAAAAGGCTATGTATCTGGTTTACTCAGCTGGGGAACAGAAAACATCATGACAGAGATCATGCTATAATCAGGCAAGGATATAAATAAGAGAAAATTTAAGAAATTTATTTGCCTCTTTATTGTTGCCTCTCTATTAAAAAAAGATTTGAGGAAGGATTTTAAAATGCCTATAAGGAACCAAGTGTTCTAAATCATTATTGTACAATCTGTCCACCTGTATTTCTATGTATATATGTTGAGTTTTCCTTTGGTGAGTTAAAGGCAGACAGCCATCTCTGCTTCACCATCAACTTTGTGAGAGTTTTGCTCATGTCCAGGGCTCCATCCACTGATAAGGAGCAGACTCACAAAGCTCTTCTTGTGGGAATAGTTGTGTGGGGTGTGCACAGAGGGAGGAGAACAGTGTGAGGATGTGGGGGAGGGAATGGCTCTGACTCAACAAGCCCAGACAGACAAGAGAAGTGCATCCTCTAATACTGGTCTGACGTGACTTCAGTGAAGGTCATCTTCCTTGGTAAAGACATATTTAAGTAACAAGGGAGAAAATCAGGGTAAAGGAAGAAAAAGATGGAGTCAGGATGAGGCTTGTAGTCAAAGAGGCGAACCGTAACCCAGCTCCATCTCATATGGAGAGAACATACTTTGTTATGTAATTCTTGGCATCTGTACAATATCAACACTTACTCCAGGGAGGCACAGCTCTTTGAGGTATGCAGACTTGAGAGCAGGTCTTCTCATAGTTTCATGAAGATGGTGCCCAGGATGTCATGAGCGATGGTATCCATGGTAGTTCAATGGCATTTAAATGGTATCCATTTAAATACATACATACATACACACACACACACACACACACACACACACATATATTTACATATATATATATATATATATATATATATAATAACAAACTATTTTTTAACATTTGGGAAAATTTATCTTATTCTTTTTACTCCTTGGGCTCTTCTCCCATAGATTTTTATCATAACAAAATAAATTTTTAAGGCTTGAGAGTCTTTTATTGGTTACTCTACACACTTCTCTAGAACAAAGAAAATATACATATAAGTTAGCATTTAAAAAATGTATCCACAAGGTTCGAAATGTTAAACATTTATTCTAGGTGAGTTATAATTTCACATTATAATAAGTAATTGATATATACATTATGCAAATTTTTGTTATTCAACAAAATATTACTACAAATCCATCTCTTAATAAGATGAATGAAGGTCTTTTTATTCTCACATATCCTTTGATACAATAATCATCTTGCTTACTGCAAGAATGAGCTAGGAGTCAGCATCAGTTTCATTCTTATTTAATGTCAAACATTGAAAAACTATGTTCTCATAAATAATAGATGGTAATAAAATGAATTTTGTTAAAACTTCTTCACTCAATTCACTGAAATTTATATGATCAAAATCATATAGTAATATTCCATCAAAAATTATTTTGAATAACCTTAAAATATGATCAGGACCTTCTAAACATCATTGAAAGCAAAAAATTAGGATATATCTAACTGGTAAAAGAATTTGTTATCCTGTTATCAAAAGCTTTTTTGTATTTTCTGAAATATATATTCAAAAATAATATTTACCAAGATTTGTCAAGTGAATTTTCCCCAAAAGTACCTTGTTTAATTTGATATATTCATAAACATTTGGGAAAATCAAATTTTGTGAATTGTAGTGTAACAATTTTTAAATAAAATGTCCAGGTCTATGAGTACAACTGCACAGGTTGTGTCCTGCACAACTTAACAGGATACTATTTGCATAGACTCTAATACAAATGGCAGCCCTTGGATGTACACAATGTGCCAGCCCCAAAATGCTTCGTCTTATTTGTACTTTAAATACATTTTCATTAAAATTACAAACATGACTCAGTTTGTGGAAAATAGCCTTCATCTTATCTAATTAACCAAATGAGTCATTGTCAACCTAATCAAGTCAGCCTCATTTCTGTCAGGGGAAAAAAAAGTCTGACTTCATTTTCAATTAAGCATCCAGGCGGTGTGACTCAAAGGTTGAGTATCAACTTATGAGCCAGGAGGTCAAGGTTTGATTCCCAGTGGGCTCAATCCCCAGTGTGGGGTGTGCGACAGGCAGTTAGCTGATCAATGATTCTCTCTCATCATTAATGTTTCTATCTCCCCCTCTCCCTTCCTCTCTGAAATCAATAAAAATATATATGTTTAAGTGATATGCATTCCTTGACCAACCATCTTACTCCTGAATTCCAACCTGGACGCCGAGAGATAATTGGGGCAGAGGTGCCTGCTGCAGGCTGCCTAGTGCATGAAATAAACTGCCTTCAGTTCCAGTACCTTTGCCTCCATTGTCCTATGCTCTTTCTCCTGAGCAGTAGGAAAGAGTGCACCATGGGCCGGATCTCCCATCTGGTGGCCAAGTCTCTGGGAACTGCCTGGGGATGACATCCTTACTGCTGGATCAACATTTTCTTTTCCTTTCTCAAGAATAATTGCTGTTGTTGTTTTTAAGTTAGATTTTCACAGTGGCAATAGCTTTGGCTTGTTGGGATTCCAACATTCAATATAGTTGTCTGTTTTTCAGGTGCTGATAAATCTAGGGGTTGAAGATATTAAAAACAGATTCATTCAATTGCAGTTCAAAGTGGCATTCTGTCTAAAGAGTTTACCTTCATTAGTAAACAATATTTAATTCTCAATGCAGGACAATGCACTATGTGTTTCTTAAGAATAATTTATGGACATAATCAGGCTTCCTCGTTGGCACTGTCGTGCGGATCACGCTGGGCTGTCATTTTGTCACCAGCCATCAGCTCTGGCTGGGCAGTTGGCACAGGCACTAGACAAAGTCCTGAGGGATCTGTTGCTGATGTGTAATAACTTCTCCAATCTGACTAGACTTTGACACAAGTTACGGTCTCAGCTTCAGTTGTTCACAATTATAAGACTGCTCTCCGGTGTTTTCCTCAGCAGGAAGTAAATATTTACCAAGTTATTTTATCCCAGCTTTGTCTATGAATTTTATCTTGTGCTTCAGATAGCCTTGGTGCTGGTCCCAATGCCCTTTGCTCTCCAAGCTCATACCTGCAACAGCCTCATTGCCATCTGCTGTGAATTCACCCTCCATTCAGTAAGTGGGCCTGGGCAGGTATGAGTTGTAGAGTCTGTTCTGAACTGGAGTCCAGATCGCAATGGAGGAGGGTGGCAGGGGTGTCTCACCAATACCTCACATTCACTCAGTCCAAACCTGAACTTATTCTGGTCTTTGCCCAGAACTGCTTCCTCCTCAGGTCTCTATTTCAGTTTTGGCACCACCTCTCTTCTATTCTTCTATTCTTATAACAACCATTGGAAAATGTGCAACCTAGAGACACATGATCTCACTCATATGAACCAAATAAACTGATGATAAAAAATAGACCCAGAGACATAGAAGCATGAACAGATTATAGAACCTCAGAGGGAAGGCAGGGGAGGGTGAGTGGGAAAAGATCAACCAATGAACTTGTATGCATATATGCATAACCCGTGGACACAGACAATGGGGTGATGAGGGCTTTGGGGGGTGGGGAGGACAGGAATGGGATGGAAGAGGTTAATGGGGAAAAAGGAGGACCTATGTAACACTTCCAACAATAAAGATTTTAAAAAAAGAAAAGAAAATGTGCAACTTATTTTTATTCTATTACTTAGTGTTAGGGTTTTACCAGTATATTTACACTATAAATATGACAGGATTCAAATATAAAGTATAATTTCATTGAGCAAAATCTATTTCTAAGCATCAGTGCCAAGTAAGGAATAGTTCTTACTGTCCCCTCAATCATCTGATAAGTTGCTGGGTACTATTCCATTGACGAAATCTCTTATCCCTTCCAGATATCATGAATGTAAACAAAGGTATTTTGTTAGACATTAAGAAAGTTTGGATAGCTGTGGTTGGTGGGGGAAATGTGGCATGTTAGGGCAGGTGCAAGCTTTGTAGATATCTTCATATTATACATCAGAGTCAGCTATAGATGGCATCTATTGATATGTCAGATATAATGTCATAGTTACAGCCAGGGCCTTTCAATCAGAGATTGTTTTGCCTATTTCTTAATTACATTGTGATTTTGCTTCATCAACACAGCTGCTTTAATAAGTAGAACTCTCTTCAAATCCTTTTAAAAACAAAAGCTTTAAAAAAATACATCTTTTTACAATTATTTACCCACCTAGTAATTTGTCTGGAAACAAGCAACATCAAGAGGAAAAAAAAAAGGAAAAAGAAATGTGGTACTTGCATCCTCCCACAACCACATCAAAATTACAACTGAACTATAGAACAGTGGTTCCCAAACTTATTTGGCCTACCGCCCCCTTTCCAGAAAAAATATTACTCAGCCCCTGGAAATTAATTTTTTTAAAATTTTAATAGCAGTTACTCATCGCCCCCAAATGCACCTGTGGCCTTCACTGCCCCCCTGGATCGCTGCAGCGCCCACCGGGGGGCGGTAGCGCCCACTTTGGGAATCACTGCTATAGAACAACCATCATTCAGAACTGCCTGAAATCTAGCCAAATGGAAGTCCTACACTAAGTACATAAAGAAGAAGCCACCTCAAGACTGGTAGGAGGAGTAAAGAGGCGGAACACGCTGGTCCCACACCCATGTGTGGAGGATAAAGATAGGGATATCTCATCTGTGGAGGCCCCCCTTGAGGAGTGAGGGGTCCCAGACCCACATCAGGCCTCCTAGCCCAGGGTTTCAGTGCCAGGAAGAGAAGTCCCTATAACTTCTGGCTGTAAATCCAGTGGGGATTGAGGCTGAGTGAGAAGGAGAGCTGCTGGAGTCCCAGGTGTTCCTCTTAAAGGACCTACATGCAGACTTACTCAGACACACTTCTGAGTTCCATCACTGGGGAAGTGGCTCAAAAAGGCTCAAGGGAAATACAGGAGGAACTGAACTGTCTGGCATCAGAGTGAGAGAGGGAGGGGCAGCTTTATCCCACACACAAGTGCTGGCAGAAACTATTGTTCCTTACTAAGCCATTTACCCATAGAGACAGCAGACAGGAGCTATATCTGATCTCCATCAACCTGGCTATCACTTTTCGTCCTGCCCTGGTGATTCTCTGAGACCCCAGCCTACTCAACTTTCAGGTCCACCCAAGTTTGTTTCCCGTGATTTTTTTCCATACAAATAGCCTGTCTTGGCTCAGGCTTCAGACTTTCCTAAAATCTCTTAAACAAGCAGTATCTGACCTTGGCATTCCCTGTACCTCTTGCTAAGTGGTCCCAGGCCTGGCCCTAGTGGCAGCTGGCCTTGCTTTGCAATTTGACCTCTCTTGTGCATCTCAACTGCTGTTTTTTCCCACTCACCTTATATTTGCTTATTTTTATTCATTTAAGATCATTTCAACAATGCTTACTTGATTATCAACTAATGTTCTTAGCCCTTTCTAAGTATTAAGTCATTTAATCATCATAATAATCCATGATATTGATATGACACCCATTCTACAGATAAGGGGACTGAGGATTTTGACTCCAGGCAGGGTTGCTCAGAATCTGTGGTCTTGGATGTTGCCATCCATCATCTCACCAGCATCTTCAGATTTCACTGTTTGTACTTCTACAGTCTAGGTTTAGATTAAGGTGAGTTTTAGGGAGGAAGCAGGACATAGGTCAAATACTAAAACAGATTTGGGTTTAACAGCCCTGGCCTGTCCCTTACTAATTGTGAAAACTATGGGTAGACAGAATGTTGGTCCTAGGAATATTCCACACCCTAATTCTCAGGACTGTGAAAATGATGAGACATCAACACTTGTGAGTGCATTACCTTACATGGCAAAAGGGACTTTGAGATGTAATTAGGGTTACCAATCATTTGACCTTAAAATAGGGAGATGATTCTGGATTATCCAGGAGGACCCAATATTGACAGCAGCCCTGGAAAGTAGAAGCAGGAGAGGAAGCCAAAGAGACTCAAAGCATGAGATGTATACCATTGCTGGCTGAGATGGAGGATGCCAGGTGTCAAGGAAATGGGGAACTCAGTCCTACAACAGTAAAAGACTGAATTCTGCCATCAACAAAACGGAATTTGGAGGCAGGTTCTTCCAGAAAGGAGCACTGCCAAGTCAACACTTCGATTTTCACTTCGTAAGCCGTCATGCTGTCTTCGACTCCTCACCAAAGAACTGAGAGATAATAAATTGGTGTTTGAGCTGCTAAATTTTTGGAACTTTGTTACACCCAGCGGCATGCTAATACAATGACCTTGGACAAGTTCCTGAACCCTGCTGCCTTTGTCCCATCTGTACAGAGGAGCTAATGGTATGTTCCCTGAAGATTAAATTAAGTCGTTATATGGTAGTCTAGTAGGGTGCCCAGAACCTAGTAAAAGTTCAATAAATGTGGTCACATTTTACAGGTATAAAAATAATTCATTGTAAGAGTGAAGAATGAAACAGAGAAACTCTGAATGAGTGAAGTGTCACTTTAACTGAATTTCAAGGATTAGACTGAGTTTTTATAGACAATTTAAATTAAAATTAAACCAGTAAAGAATTGTGAGGAGAAAACTCCACGGTTTACCCAAATCCATCATGCATTGCATGCAAGTATGAATTTGCATTTTAATAGGCAGAAGAAAATTAACTGATCTCAGACTGTGGCATCTTCCAGAGGCAACGTTCTGCCCTGGAAAATAAAACAGGAGGGGAAAATGGAACTCGGTATAGAATCTATACAGTGTTTTATAGTCCGTATGTTCATATAGCTGACTGGCATGGGCCGGGCTGTTATTTCAACTCTTTACCATGTGCTCTGTATTAGCAACTGAGAGTTTCACTGTTGCTGTGTAATGCACATGACTGCACCTAAAGGCAAGCACGGGCTCACATTCCCATTTGTGATTGACACCTGATGTATGGGATATAATAATAGCCTCTGTTCTTCTACAGAACTCAAAGGAAGCCATGAACTGAAACCAGATTTTAAAGTGTTCATTCAGAGACTACGGTTCTGCTGGCTTGTTGGGAAAGTCTAATGAAGAGGGAGGAGGAAAGGCAATCCTGAGTGACAGGGGTGGGACTGTATTAGTTTCCTAGGATTGCAACAACAAATCATCCCAAATCGAGTGGCTTCAGACAGCATAAATTTAATCTCTCACAGTTCTGGGCGTGAGACGTCTGAAATCAAGGTGTTGGCAGGGTTGGCTCCTCTGGGGGCTCTGAGGGAGAATCTGTCCCAGGCCTCTCTCTGGGCTTCCCGTGACTGCTAGCAATCCTGGGGTGCCTGGGCTTGTAGACCCATCACGCCAATCTCTACCTCTGCCTTCACATGGCCTTCTCC
Organism: Myotis lucifugus; assembly: GCF_000147115.1. NCBI lineage: Eukaryota > Metazoa > Chordata > Mammalia > Chiroptera > Vespertilionidae > Myotis > Myotis lucifugus. The sequence continues at coordinate 2,534,415 of NW_005871201.1, read as the reverse complement.
TCTACATTTCTCACTTTTATCAGGAGACGAGTCATTGGATTTAGGGCCAAGCTGGTAATCCAGAATGATCTCATCTCAAAATCCTTAACTTTATTATGTTTACAAGACTCTATCCAAATAAGGTTACCTTTGCAGAACCCTGGGAGGTTAGACCTGGAAATACCTTTGTTAAGTGTCATTGTACAATGTATTACAGGGACTATTACCTAAAACCTATTGAGAAATAGTATATACCTTTATAAATGTGGAATTGTAAGAGAAAATAAGAAAATAGACCCAGTGTGACTAATTTCTATGGGTAACATTTTAAGTTTTATAAATTCTCTAACTTGGATTTTAGGTAAATAATATAATCTTCTACATGAACAGAAAAGCTTATTTTTAAAAGAAAGAAAGTTAAATCTCTGAACAAAGTTGAACCATGATAGGTAATTGGAATTTATAAACCTCTTTCTTCTCCTTACAATATTACAACATGAAAAATAAGAAAATATTAAGAAGAAACAATACAATTTAAAAATATAAGCTATTTTCTATCTTCATTTCAATTTTTTAAAACGTTTTGCCCTTTATTGGGTCCAAAAATTCCAACTTGTGGTCACAGTGATTCTATATTATTATTTGTCTCCCTACCCCTGTTTTTTTAGCACATATGTTTTCAAATCATCTAGCAGAGTTTGCATGAGAATAAGCTAATTTCCAATTGTCTTAATAACTTTGTTTTGAGGTAATATATGTAACAGTGCTTTATAATGTAGACTAGTATGTAAATATAAAGTAAATTTCACTGGCCAAAGCAGATCACGTGACATTTGATTTTAAGTAGGTGGGGGAGTAACCAGGGCTCAGGAGGAGAAAGAGCCAGAGTACTTGTGAACAGCGCAAGCTACCACAGCTTGGAATCTAAAGCTGATGTCAAAAGAAATGGTAATGTACTAACTACAAAATGTCCATAGATTTCTTGATGCAGGATGTGGATAAATCCTTCCATGTCTAATGAAAGGTAATTGAGTATTGACAAGCAAATTGTGTTTGCATCATTATCTCTGGAACTAACAAGAAAGAAGTAGTCTTCCTATCAGAATTTTTTAAGGAAGTGACAAAACTCCTACCGATTGTTGTTCTTCTTTCTTAACTGATATATAATTAGAGAATAAGTTTCCAGAGCACTGGTAGTGTTCTGGGTAGTTCCAATTATTTGTGGTGTCAAACTAATAGATCGATGGTGTGTGTGTGTGTGTGTGTGTGTGTGTGTGTGTGTGTGTGTGTGTTGTGCTATGGGTTGCATATGTTTGAGTTCCCCTCTCTCTGGGCACATGATAAGATTTCACCTCCCACTCCCCTGAAGTCGGGTGTGGCCATATGACTGACTTTGGACAGTGAACTGGTTGGAAGTGCTGGATAGAGGCACTGAATTGCCTGCAAGACACTTACTTCATTGATATCTTTCCCTCCATTGTGATAACCAAGCAGGCATGCTCTGCACGGAGGCAGAAATCCACCATCCTGCATTTCTGACTGAGAAATAATGTGGAACACAACCCCTAGCAGACCATGGTGGGCAAGCAGCAGGAGTAAAAATAAACCTGAGATTCGGGGGTGATGACAGATTATGAAAAAAGCCATAAATTCCTCCATCACTTTTGCAGTAGGACTTGTTGCTCTTCTCATCAAGGGGGAGACTTTCTCTCTCCATGCCTGAAACTGGGCCCAACTTGTGACTTGCTTTGATCAAGAGACTGAGGGGGAACTGAGACGTTCCCAGCAAAGGTCTCCAGGGGCCTCGCATCTCTGCTCAACACTCCTGCTGCTTTGAGTCCACCTTGTGGAGCCAGGGACCATAGGGAGAGGCCACGTGCAGAGGGAGGCCTGACTGATGGCCAGCAGTCACCTCCAGGCATGAGAACAGGCTGCCTTGGATTATTCAGCCCAGGTCGGGCCACTATAAGACTGTCCTGCGTGAGTGACTCCAAGCAAAACTCACAGAAGAACTGCCAGCTGATCCCAGTCCAAAACTGCTGACCCACAGAACTGTGAGTGAATGAAGTTTAGTTGTTTTGAGCCACTGAGTTTGTGTGGTTTGTATGTGGCAATGGCTAATACATGCAGCATAAACTTGCTTATCCTGGTGAATACATATATGTGTGTGTGCGTGTGGTTGCATGTATGTGTTTGATATAAATCTGTGTATGTTATATATTATACATCCCCATGTGTATCAATGTGTTCATGTATAGTTATGAGTGTGTAATATTTACCTGTGTACATATTTTATTCCTGTTTAACAACAGGAATATGTTCTGAGAATTGCATTGTGACACAATTTTGTTGTTGTGTGGACATCATAGAGTGCACATGCACAAACCTGCATGGTATATCCTGCTACACACCTAGGCTATATAGTATACCACCATCATATATGCAGTCTGTCATTGACCAAAGTGTCATTATAGCGCACGTGACTGTATACACACACACACACACACACACACACTGATATGTGTACATATCAAATTAATTTTCATCAGCAGACTGGGTCAAGAATGTGATCCAGTTTTTATTTTATAAACAAAGAAATTCAGATGTTCACTGAAATTTTCCTCATTTCTATCAGCATAATTTTGGCAGATGGCGAGATTAAAGCAGTCTTAAAAAATGGACTTGAGGAAATCATTCTCTAATAGCTGATTCTTCTGTAGACAAACGATATTGAAACCAGATTGTGAATTTAGAAGATCGGTATCTTTGTTTTCCCCTCTTTGTCCTGATGCATTCCAGAATGCACTACGTAGCCCTTGCCGGACGCGACTGAGACCACCTTCAGGGTCAGGAAAGATAGCAACCATTCCCTTTTGGACTTTAGGATCACGTCACTCCTAACTGACACTGCTGTGATTAGTCAAGCTGAATCATCTGAGCTACAGTGCAGCGTAGAAATTCCCTGAGGCTTTGAATATAGAAAGTTTAGTATAAAAAGTTATAAAGACCTTTCTAAATTATTTCATCTGAGGAAGAGGGCTGCCTTACAAGCAGAAACCAGAGTGCAGGCTGATTAGTCTGTGCTAGGATGAATAGGGTTGGATAAAATGGAAAGGTTTTAATAAAAAGGGCAACTTGCATGAAAACTGTGTATTAGTTTTCTATTGCTACCATAACACATTACCACAAATTAAGTGGATTAAAATTGTACACATTTATTATCTTCTTCTTATTTTGAAGGCCAAAAGTCCAGTGTGGATCTCACTGGGCTACCATTCAGGTGTCAGCAGGTTCCTTTCTGGTGGCCCTTGGGGAGAACCATTCCCTTCCTCACTCGGGCTTGGTATAATTCAGTTCCTAGAGGGTGTAGGACTGAGGTCCCCATCTCCTTGCTGGCTGTCAGCTGGGAGCTGCCCTTACCTCCTAGAGGCCTCTCTCAGATCCTTGCACACTGTCCATACCTCCCGATCCTTTTCTTGCTGCCATCTCTCTCACTCTCTCTCTTGCCTTCCTCTTCCACTTTTAAGAATTTATGTAATTAGTTTGGGCCCAGTCAAATAATTAGGGTAATTTTCTCCTCTCAAAGTCTATAAACCTACTTACTTCTGTAAAGTCTCTTTTGCCTTGTAAGGTGACATATTCACAGGTCCCAGGGGTCAGGATATGGACATCTCAAGGAGCCATGATTCAGCCCCCTCCCCCAGCCCACAGAGAGCCTTAGGGTGACCACTGGTGGGGTCTCACTTCCCAGGCTGAACAGTTTGGAGTGTGAGCTCAGGGAAGGAATAGATGAGGAAATCCTCATATGGCAGGGATTGCCAGGGCATGTTCTGGGTAAGGAAGAATAAAGTTCATAGTTAGGCCTTTTTTTTTGTTCATTTGTTTAAAATCAGACTGTTTAGTGACAGACTTTTCCATAATACCTTTTTTTATTTATTCTTAGAAAGTATTTTAACTACCTCCTCCTGTTTAGGGACTCCTTCAGAGAAGAATGCTCAGTGTTGTTCATTTCCCCACCTTGAGAGCCTCGCTGGGGAATTTGGGATTCAGGGGATGGAATCTGAGTCTTGAAGTCTGAGTCTCTTCGGTGGGGAGTGAGACAGCCTGAGGATTTCCCATCACCTCCTGTCCTGACTTGTTGTGGGGAATGATCCCAACTGGTTCTCCTCGTTCACACTAAGTGTAGGTGATTGGAGAGTGCTACCAGCCAAGGAACTCACTGGGCTATTGTTTGGATCTCCTTTAGAGAAAGGGAGATATAAAAGGGAGGCCAGTAACAAAAGTGAAGGTTTTCTATTGGGTCTGACCCCTTATGACCTAACAAAAATGGTTATGTCATCTGTTTTCCCTTCTAATAGCTTTGGATGGTTATACTGTGGGATCTTCACTAGATATGTCCCTAATCCCCAATTTTTCATATGTCAGATAGACCTGACTGGGGAGCCAACTGATGTCATGTGCGCATGTGCACTGGCCACCAGCCTGGTGGTTCTCCTGGGTGTCTTCCAGAAGGATGGCCTCAGGGTGAAAGTGCTCCGAGCTACTGTGCTGATTGTTCTAAGTGGAGGAAGTTAGCCTGGGATTTATTATTAAATGTGGTACTGCCATCCTTCCCAGGGGACAGCTGGTCTAGGTCTTGAGTGTTAGTCATAATTACGAGGTAGCCTTGAGGAACCCAGGCTCCCTTACTGCAGTGGCAATGTCTTTAACAAGAAGGATGCTCCCCATTCCCTGGGCAGAAGTTCCCTGTGCTCCCCTGCAGTCACCATGGGTCTGGATTCATTTGTCTACTCTGAGAGCCCAGGGACTGGCTTTATCAGTTTTCATAGAGGTTATCAGACTATGGGGGTTTGAGCCTTGCAGGAAAATTAATAACAGACAGATTTATTAAATCTGAATGCCGATTTGCTAATTTGCCACAGGGGATAGACTTTGCAGGCAGAAGGATACTAGTATCCAAGGCAACCTCTGCTGGAAAAGCAGATGTAGACTGAGAGCAAGGGGAGTGCGGGGGTTTTGTGGGAGGCTGTATTCATATTGTGTCTTCTGCGACTTCTGCAAATGAGGCTCTAGTGATTAGAAGACCATGTTGTGCTGTTGTGATGGTTTTGCAGTAAGTGATACTCCTCTGTTTCCCGTTGCTGTAGACTCCCAGCAGATTTGCCATGAGAATGCATTGCCTCGTACTTGCTGCAATATAGCTGAATAAGTAACAGTTTTTCAATGGGATTATCATCCAACTATGCTACCAATTACTTCGATATCAAAGGAAGTCATTTGGGGTCAATTCATTTGATCCACAGGAAACTCATCCATTATTGATTGTTTACTAGATTTAATTCCAGAAAGTAACTGGTTCACGTTATTGCAACACTTACTGTGTCTGCAGTGCTACTTACCACGTGGGTCTCAGACCAGCAGCTCTGGCTTGATGGACACCCATGGTCATGGTCTATTGAATCAGGCTCTCTGAGGACCTGGTCCAGGAAATGGTTTTAACAAATCTCTCAGGTGATTCTCCTATGTATGAAACTGTGAGAACCATGGCTAAAATGGTTAAGAGCATGGATCTTAAGGCCAAGATGCCTGGGTTTGTATTTTGGCTCTTCCACTGAAGGCTGGATATCCTTGGGATAATACTTAACCTGTTTGAGACTTAGGTTTCTCATCTGTAAAATGGGCAGAATAGTGATTCTTACCGTCCAGAGTTGTTATGAGGGTTAATGGAATCAACACATGTAAAATGTGTTCTGAACAGTACCTGGCAAACAGGAAGCACATTCTAAGTGTTTGCCGTTATTACTGCTTTTATCCCAGGGAGATAGAGTGAGAATATAGAAGTGTCTGCTTTAGTTGCTCTGATTATCTGAAAGCTTGTGTCTGAATGGTAGTAGATGGAGGGGCCCAGGATATGGCATCTTTCCCACTCATCTGTTCCAAGGTCTTGATCTGTCCCTGGTTTCTTCGAGGCCACAGGCCTGCTGGTTTTTAAGATCACTTTTGTGTTTGATACTCCAATCCTAAACATCTTCCCCGTCTCTTGTCCTGCTAGGGCCACATCAGGAGGAGTGTAGGCCAGTGTGCAGACCACTCAGAGTAGGGATATTTGTAATGGAAGCAAATGGAATCTTCAAGGCAAGAGTGGATCTCAGCCAACTGTTTTGGATTTCAATCCTCAGTAGACTGGAACTTCAAGGTGAAGCCCACATATATAGAGATGACAGAGCTTCCATGTTTAGTATTTTTGGTTCTTTAAAATTACACCAATATGGCATGTTAATTGAAATAAAAGTTAGAAAATGCCAGATGAGTGAAAGGAAAAAGTTACCCATACTTCTGTTGTGGAGAAAACAGTAATTAATTTTTATATGTATGTTTCTATAGGGTTTTCTGCATATATAACATTAACTGGCTATTAAAATTTATATTGTGAATTATTTTATCAATAATCACCATCAAAATTAATAATTGTAGGTTATTGTGCATTACTGTTCATTATTGAATGGTATTTCATTGTTAACTCATGACTTAACTAATTACTCCTTTAGGTATTTTTAAAACATTTTCCAATCTTACAACCAATGAGCAATGAGATCTCGTGGACACTTGTCTGATAATTTCCTTAGAACACATTCTTAAAGGCTGAATAGCTAGGTCAAGAAAGTAAAGCATTTGAATGGTTTCTATTAAATGTTGCCAAATTACCTTCCAGAAAAGTTATAGCTATTTATGTTTTTCTACCACTAGTGGGTAAAAGTACCACAATTTAAAATCTTGCAAACACTGGATATTTTTCTTCATTTTAATCTTTCCCAATGTAAAACATGCTTTCTCACTCAACAAAACATTGAAGAACTGTTTACTGAGCAAAACATGTCCTAGACCCTATGCTGGGCACACAGGCTCCAGCATCGTCCTTACAGAACTTGTTAGTTACCATGGTGATGGCATTGAGTGCAGTAGGGTGAGTGTTGTGCTGGGACACAGCATGCAGAGCAGGGGGTCCCAGTCCAAACTGGGAGTCGGGAGAACCTACCAAAGAAGTGGTATCTGATCCGAAATCCTAAGGATTATAGGAGGTTCCCAAACATGGAGCTGGGAAATGGTGGTCCTCAAGAAAGAATACCAACCCCAGCCGCAGGAGAAAGCAGGGCGAGGTCAGGACGGGGCATGTAGTTGTTTTAATTTGTATTTCTTTGATTTCTAGACAGGTTGAATACTTTAAATGCTTATTGGATATATATAGATTAGATATAGATATAGATATGGATATAGATATATACTTTTTTCTTATGAATTATGTATTTATATTCCTTGCGTATGTATCTATCCAAGTTTTCAGTGTATTTTGCTTTTCTATTTCTAAAAACGCTTTTATATGAGAGATATATTAACCTTTGGTCAATCACACATTTAAAACAGTGCTTGGCGCCTATGTACTTCTTTAATAAATTGCCTAATTTTTAATCTTTGTTCATTTTCCATTTGAGGTGTTCAGTGGGATTTTTTTATTTTCAGTTTTGAGAGTTCTTTCTAAAATAAGGATATTAGCTCAGTCTATATAATTATTTCTTTCTGGTTGTTACTCATTTTTTTAAATATTGTTTATGTTCTTTTAGAGCCTACAGAAATTTAAATTAAGTCGTTATATTTGTCAGCCTTTCCTTTAAATATCAAACCCTTCTCTACTTAATCTTTTTGTTAAGATATAATTGTCATAAGATACATAGTTTGATGAATTTTTACAAATCTATGCACTGTGTAACCACCACTGCAATCTAGATGTAGAAAATTTATCTCATCTCAGAATGTGCCCTCATGTCCTCTTCTAGTCAATTCTCTCCACACACCATGTCCTGATCACCCCCCCCCACTACTCTCATTGCTATCACCATAGACTTATTTTGCTTATTCTAGAACTTGATAAAAATGCAGTCATACAGTAGGTACTCTTTGTGTCTAGTTCTTTCTCCCCCCCCTTTTTAAAAATATTTTCATTGATTTGAGAGAGGAAGGGAGATGGAGAAACATCGAGCCCACAACCTAGGCATGGGCCCTGGACAGGAATTGAACCAGCAACTTCTTGGTGCATGGGATGACACTCAACCACCTGAGCCATACTGGCCACGGCGTGTCTTTCCACTCAACATAATATTTTGAGATTCATCCATGTTGTTTTATGTAGCAGTAGTTGTCCTTTTAATTCTGAACAGTGACCTATTGTATGACTGTGTTTCGATATAGTTATCCATTTATCCAAATGTCTCTTGGTGGGTTTCTTTCACGTTTTTAGCTATTATGAATCAAGCTGCTAAGAATGTTTTTTAATGGGTCTTTCTGTGGACATATTCTTTATTTCTCTTGGGTAAATAAATATGAGTGGATTACCTGGATCATAGATTATGCATATGTTTAACTTTGTAATAAGATGACAGACTATTTTCCAGAGTAGCCTCATCCTTTTCATTTCCACCAGTGACAGATGAGAGTTCCAGTTGTTCCACATTTTCACCAATGGTTGTTTAATCTTTAATTAATTTCTTTGTAAATTTGGAAACAATGGGAATCCAGCTTTATCTTTCCCTGGGGGGTTAGCTACTTATCTCAAAAATATTCTTCAAATAGTCCATCTCTGCATTATTTTAAATATCAAAGGGATTTTATATACACTTTTAATTTTCTGGACTATCCATTTATTCCCTGAAGTTTTGTGTTTTGTTTTTTTGTGTATGTTTTGTGGTCAGTATAACTCTATTTTAGTTATTATTGCTTTATAATGTATTTCAATATCTGATAGTAGAAACCATTTTTACTCTTGTTGTTCCAAAATATTTCTGGCTATTCTTATACATTTAATCTTGCTTGAAGTTCAGGATTATTTTTCTAAAAATTTGATTTTTATAAATCAAGGAATGATACAGGTATAGAGAATAAAACTGAGATTATTTTGGCCTTCTGTAAAATTTTGCCCAAAAGAACAACAATCCATAATCTTATTTAAAAACAACAACAACAAAAACCTCATAGCTACTATACTTACATAGCAAATGAAAAAATGGTGGGTTGTGGGGGGTTTTAAATTCTATACCTACCTGGAGTTCTGGAGTCCTTTTAATTAGAGCTTCAGGCATCATGGAAATTCTATGGAAAGTAATTTTCTAAGTTGTCAGTTTCCTGGAGTCTACTTTTAGAGGGGGATTTACATTCTTATTAATCTGCTCCAGATATGGGTTTGATGCTCACAAGACTTGCCATAGAAATGACCTAGCTGAGATGTCAGACTCAGACCTCGGCTCTGCATCACAAAAGCACCCACCCATGGAGGGAGTATATTACCAGGAGGTCATTTACTAACCACAAAGCCAGCCACAACCTTACTTTCATGCTCAGAAATCACCATGTGACCACAAAGCTGGGTATTAGAAGAAAGGGTGGTTGTGGTTCACATCAAGGAAAAAACAATGGACTTTGAATATTTGGGAATCTTTCTTAGTTTAGGACTAATATTCAGAAATATTGGTTAAAATTTAAGAGTAAATTATGCAATGTCATGTGATTTCTTGCCTTATTCTGGAGATTAAGATGTTAGGATATTCAAACAGAAAGTAATGAGAGCTGGTGAGGCCGTGGAGAAATTACAGGAGTCAAATTCATAGACAGAATATAGAATGGTCGTTGCCTGAGGCTGGGGGAGTGGGATGGAGAGTTAGTGTTTCATGGGAATAGAGTTTCAGTGTTGCAAGATGAAAAAAGGTCAGGAGATAGATGGTGATGATGGTTATACCACAATGTGAAGGTACTGAATGTCACTGTACACTTAAAAATGGTTAAAATGGCAACCTTTATTTTGTGTATATTTTAGCACAATTAAAGTACACTTTTTAAAAAAGTAAATGAAACAAAAAAATTCTTAGAAAATTCAGAATCTGAAAGACCATTAAGGGTCATTACATTAGTCAAGGTACATTAACTGGGAAACAAACAATCTCAAAACTTGGATGGCTCAATGCGATAAAAGTTTATTTCTCACTCATTTCAGTACATAGTGGGTTTGGTGAGTGTGGGATGGGGGTGGGAGGATATCTGCTCCATTGTTCAGGTCACCACATCCTTCCATCTTGTGGCCCACCCTCTTCTAAATCCTTGGAATGCTCTCTGTTCCTCCAGAGGAAGAGGAAGAGAGTGAGAATAGTGTTTGAATAATTTTTATGGGCACCACCTCAGAAAGAAACATGTAAATCCTGGTCATATTCTACTGGCCAGAACTCTGTCACTGGGACACAACTAATGCAAGGGACACTGGGAAACATAGATCAGCTATGTGTCCAGAAGGAAGTGAAGGTCTCAGATATTTGTGAGAACTGCAGATCTCTGCTACAGTTGAGTCCCACTAGAAGGGTATCTATAATAATAAAAACATAATATGCTAATTAGACCAGACAGCTGAATGACCTTCCAGACGTCCTTCCGGATGACCTTCCAGATGAAGCCGGGGCTGCGAGGGCTGAGACAAGCCACCACGGCTTCGAGGGCCAAGCCCCTTGCGTGAATTTTGTGCATCGGGCCTCTAGTATTTGATAAGTGTCTTGCTGGGAATAAGATCAGCACTATTACCAGCAGTTGGAATCCTGTGGAAAAGTTATTTCTTATGGGGAGCAGAGAGATATGTCTACATCATGTAGACACATATATATATAGTCCTGGGAATATACATATGATTATGTCAATTAACTCACATTTTTATGTGAAGGTAGATTGCTTCAGCAACAGACCTCTGAGTTTTCTCCTGACATTCAAGTGAAGAGTGACTGTCATGGAGATAGTCATTATGATCCTATCAAGTTCATGGACAGGGTAGTGTAGAAAGTCGATTAGCACCAGTGATACAGATAGGAGTATGGCAACTCAGCAGCGGGCCTCATTGCCGGGTCCCAGATGACTTTCGAATCCTAGATAGCCTGCACTAAAGTGGAGTGGGAGTGGATGGAGAGGCCTGGGAGGGCTGGGAGCCCCCGCCGTGGCTTCGGTGAGCCCTAAGTTGCCTTCTGACCTCTGGAGTGTTCCTTATTCTCAAACCCTCACCAGAAAGACCTGTATCTACACAAAGCTGGAATGCACTCAAATGGAAAAAGCTATTAGTTTATCTGTATTGATATTAAGCATATATTCATAAGACTTTGGGTATGGGTTATAATCTTTTAAAAATGAAGCCTTTAAAATGTATAACATATTTCTCCATTAAATATGACTACATTAACATGAAAAATCTTCGTGGATGGGAATCACTTCCCATCTGTATCTTTTTTTTTTTTCAGATCTGGATTTAGCATATTGGGTGATTTTAAGTAACAAGCTATTGAATTATTTCACATTTTTCTGCCGGAAATTCTTTCATTTTCACCTATTTCTGGTTTGGCTATCCTCCTTCAATACAAGTTTTTTATCTCCCTCTATACCAGTACCTATTTGAATAATAACTGACCCCATTATTTAAAGCAGAAGTCTCTGTACAGGTTTATGTTCATTATATTTCATAGCTACCTCAAGGACTAATTCAGTGACATATATTTGAATCTGGTAAAGCCGATCATTTTGAGAGGATCCGTCTGATAGGGTCTGATGATGGAGTCTGGTCAGTTTTTCCGTTTGGGACTCAGCACAGCACAGCACAGCTTTGATACTTTTTGTGTGCTGAATCTGTCAGAAACACATAAAAGTTGTCTTGATATTTCAAATTGTTCAAAAACAATAGCCATTATAGGAATTATTTCCCCGCCATTCTGCAGGCTACACTTTCTAGTAGACCTTCCCACACAATGTCATTGATGAACAGATGTATTTTTATTTTAAACATTTAATTACGTGATCACTCAATATTTTTGAGCACCTACTATATATTAAGCACCATCTAGTTACTGGTGACACATCAATGAGCCAAAATTGTTTCCACTGTAATGGAATTTTAGATTCCAGGAAGAACAGATAATAAGAAGTAATATATCCAATGGTAATAAATGTTAGGGAAAAAAATGAGGAGAATGAAGTAGGGGAAGAGAAGGGGTACAAAGTGATGGTGGTGTGGGATGAGTAATTAGATAAGGCCTTTTTGATGAGGTGCCATTTGATCTGCATAGGGGAGGGCATGAGACTATGGAAGAGTGTTCCAAGCATGAGAAGCCTTAGGCCCCACAGATGGTGACCCATGTACATCATAGGGTGCGCTGTACCCAACAAAACCCAATGCAAAACCATAGGCGTGAAGTTGCACCATCAGCAATGTAACAGCTCTGGAGCTAAGATCTAGGCAATGCTGTGGAAATGCTAGTGTGGATCCATCCGCCCTGCATGACCAGCAGTGCATAGAAAATGCACTGCACACGTACAATTTTTATTTTGCTTTCCCCCACCATTTCTTGTTTGGTGTTTTCAGGGGAAAACAGACACTGATTTGAAAGTTTCCTTTGATAAAGATATAAAGGAGTCCAGCATATATATATATATATATATATATATATGTATATATATATATATATATCATTATAATTCTTAAGCTATGTTAGGGCAGATTTTTTTCTGTCATCTTACGTAGAAAATTTTCCTACAGCTGTACTCTTTATTTATATGTCTTGGGTAAGAATTGGCTGTGTCTAAAACTCTTTCTTAGAAATCACTGTTTTTCATTCCTATACAGCTAACTAATTTCAATTTTCATATAAAAGTTTCCAGGACCAATTGCAGACTGTATGACTATCTCCATTTGGGCTGTAAACTGCTTATAACTAAGTTTGCTCTGTACCTGCATACTTATGAGCAGGCCATTATACCTGGGCTAAAACAGACAGGCACATTAACATTTGCTAAGTATTCTTAGTTTTAGATAAGAAATAAACGGCTATTATCTTTAAAATACAGCCTTTTCCCCCAAATAAGGGATGCTAGCTGTGCTGTTGGTTCTGCATCTAACTTTAATAAAATTTTCTTTTGCTGGAAGGCATAGACAGCAGTGGATGCAGTTTGCATATTTTGACCTCTTGACAAATGCAAAGCAAATGTGAAAGCGGCTCCACTTTCAATACCCTTTGCATAGTGCGGAACAACTCGCTGGAACACGCATGTGCATATTTGTGTTTCATTAACAATCCATTTGAGATAGAGGTTCCCCTAGGAAAACTGACTTTTGATTGCATTATAGGAAATTGGGAAAATAGACACCGATAACGTTACATTCCAGAGAGGCGATAGAGAAGCCACTCCCCAGGAGTGTTTTGGGAAAATAAGACATAGCCAGAGCCTCCCTGAGACACCACACCAAGGTCATAAAATTGGTGTCAGAAAACTTCTGCACAAATATTTGCAAATACTTCCAGCTCTTGCGATTATACTTCTCTACATAACCTTATCTGAAAAATAAACTAGTGGCAGATAACTTATTTCAAATGCAATTGTCAACAGTTCTTTCAGTAGCCGTATTAACATTCTTAATCCGTCTACTGCTTCCACGGGGCGTAGCATAGTGGGTGCCCAGTAAACATTTGTTCAACGGGCAGATAGACAAGTGCAGTGCCAAAGACCCAGGTGCGCCCAGATCCTTGGCACATCTGCTCAGCGAAGTAGCGGGCCTTTACGATTAGCTTTTCATTGTAACATGTTCCCACACGGCTTCCCTCAGGTCCCCTTTGAATGAGGACCCTCGGAATTAAGCAAGTGTTTCTGCCTCTCTGTCAACAAGAGGGAATTATGGACCTCACCTCAACCTCACTATCAGAACCACAAGATAAAGGAGTTTTAAATCAGAGTCAGGAGTGAGCGGACTGAAGAGAGGGCTTTCCAGATAGAAAGGCTGGAGAAGAGATCCTTCAAGGCTGCCTGGTGTGGGTGATGCTCCCTCCCTCTCTGTGAGTTATGGCCTGGCTGGGGCTACATTTGGCCGAGATCCAAATGTTTGTTGGACGTCACTGGACATATATTGTTAGTACAGATTCTTCCTAAATGATGATACAAGTCTCTAGCCAGAAAGGGCAGTGGCACCACAGGAAACGGAGGTTTTCATTTCGGCAGGACCCCGCCGTGTGAAGAATGGGTCATTCCTCACTCCTGTGTCCCTGGCATTAGCGAGTGTGGAAACCTAGCTGAGGTGTGTAGCCTCTTCTGCTTGAGGTGACCATCTCTTGTCCCGCAAGGCTTTGTCTAATTCTTACAGAGGACCTGGTCATGGCCCCTACCAGACAGGTCGCAGGAGCAACACAATTCAACTGCATTGAAAATCTGACAGATTATTTGAAAACAATAAAAGGCATGAAAATAGGTTTCATAAATCAGTTTTAAAAGTGGTTGCAAAGTAAACTGAGGCCTAAATGTCTGCTCTCGGCAATCTGGGTCAGCACAAGAGCTCTGAGCTGCATTAAATATCAGTCTATAGAACTTAGATCATACTTTTGCTCTCACAGACTGGACTGCTCTCACCTCATCCTCCACCCAATACCACTGTGTTTCCACAGTCATATTTACTTTCTCTGTTTAAGATAAAAGCGTGATGTACTTTGAATATATCTGACAACAATTACTTTGGGAATATATTTGATCTCATCCTGTTTTTATAGCCTAAATTGCTTATTTCATGATTGTGTAAATTCTTAGGAGGAAGTAACTTTTGTAAATTACTGCGCTAAGTCATATCTACAGGGGAGGGGCTGGGAGAGAAAGTGTCGACTAAACCTAGGAAACCCTATTCCTGATTGCTTAATTGTTAACATTACCCAAATCTCCTCTGCCACAGTAGAATCTCTGATCATCTAAATTATGTTTTGTCCCAGGCAGAAAGAATAGATGTTTTAAATTGATATGATCTATTTAACTATAACAAGACAATGTGCAGATTGGTGGATAATTGAGGAAGGATAATATTTCAGAAAATGAAACTCCTATATTATCATTTAATATCTGTGTAGGAAGCCTTAAGTATACAATGATAGTGACTACAGAAAATTAGAATTAAAGGTTTCCTTTATGTTTTCCTTTCTAATGTATTACTGTTGTAATTTAAAATATGTGGGACCAATTTCACTCTACAAATGGCGGGAGGGCCTTGGGTGCCATTGCTGGATGTTCTTTCCTTTTCTCACATTTTCAGGAAAGATTGTAGATTCCCATGTCTACACTTTGCACTGAACAGTGGTGGGATACACGTAGGTGTATGTGGGTTTGCACAGCTCTCCCTCCAAGCATGGTGATTAGATGTGCCTTGGGAGGACCATAGCCGTCACTGTGCCATCCATCAGCTGATATCATCGTGGTCCCATGGAGGCTGCTCGAGGTGAAATAAACCCACAGTATTCCCTGTCCTAGAATACATAGTATCTGAGTATTCCCTGGAACAAAGTACATGGGCATTAGGCACCTTTTCTGAAATTGTTTTCTCTTTCTTCAAGCAATGAGGAGTTGGCACAAGTAATCACTAATGTTCTTTGCAGATCTGATGCGATGTGGTGCTGTATCAAGTTTACTGTATTGAATTTAAAAAGCCACATTGATGTTCTTTTTACTCCCGCGGAATCATTGAGATTCACTCTGTTATCTGATCACCGATCTTTCATCCCACTCATTTGTCCAACACAAAATGTGTATGCTGGATGATGGTGGGTAGGGGGAATAGTAAAATTACAACTTTTATGTAATACTAAAGTTTGGCTAGCAACATTTTTCTAAAGATGAGAAGCTTTATTCTCCTTTCTCATTCATCTCATTCAGCAGATGTTTATAGAGCATCCCCATGTATAGCCACACATATATGCAGGGAATGGAGCCAGTATTCCCAAAGCATGTGAAATGAGAAATCATGAAGCCTGGTGCCAGCTGCTGGGGAAACAAAGCAAGAAAAATAATCCGGGTCTTCTAGGGGTTGACAAAATTAAGTCTGGGGAAGGCAGTCTGAAGGGGGAGAGGGAGAAACAAAGTTCCAGCAGCCTTTATGGGTTATGGTTTTCAATATCACCTATTGCAACAAACGTATATGTAGATGCCTATTGAAATGTCATTGAAATAAAAGGTTAACTGTCACACCTGGGTTATGTACCTATTCCTGGTTTTGAGATGGAGACAGTATCAAATAGACACATAAATAAGCATGAAAACCTGGAATGCTTAATCTTATGTCATGGTAATTCCTAAGTAATAATTCCACCTTTGAGGGGCAGAAAAAAAGGAGGTATGGTTCCAAGGATCAAAGAGAACCATTTGAGATTGGATCTGGGCAGAAGTGGCACTATGGGTTTCAAGATCACATATTGCCACCAACTTATATGGAGATGCACATTGAAATGTATTGAACTTTGCATCCTCTGGATGAAGTACAGCCTGTTGGAGCACAATGCCAGGGGTAGTCTGTGTAGTTTGGAATGAATAAAACTTCTGATGCCCATATGGTAACCTTATGCTTTGGAAACTCTTCTTAAAGCACAATAAAACTTTGAGCTGTCAGAGTGAGTATGTGATGGGAAGGGAGCAATTAAATGTATAAGGGAGACCCCCAGAAAATGAATTTGCATTTTCTCTAAAAATTTCTTCTACAAATATGTTTGGAAAACTGAGTTTAGGGAATAGAGCACTCAACCCTGGGTACATCGCTAAATGACTGACTTCAGGCCATTGCTTCTCGGGCTCCAGTTCCTAAATGTGAAAGTGGAAAGCAGGTATCTGCCTCTCTGTGTAGCCCACAGCTATTATGTTATAGTACAGCCAATGTGACAAAAACCCACCTCACGCTCCCTTCAGCAGCAACTAGGAATGTGAGGTTCCTTCAAATGTCAAGTGAGGGCTGGCTCTGGGGCTGAGGTGTTTTGAGCACTGGTCTGCTCCCTCTTCTCTGGGCACTGCTGTCTTCTGCGAAGAATCCATTCTTAGAAAGGTCCAAGTCCCTCCTCATGGTGGCAAGGTGACTCCAGCAGCTCCAGACAAACATCTTATCTTTGACAGAGAGGGACATTTTGCCCAGTCTGTTTAAACAAAAGTTCTCAGATTAGTTCTGACTTGATAGATTTGGGCCTCGTGCTCATTCCTAAATGGATCTCCTCTGGTTACGTGAGTTATGGGTTTCAATATCACCTATTGCAACAAATGTATATGTAGATGCATATCTATATATATAAAAGGCTAATATGCAAAGTGTCCCCTCGGGAGTTCGACCAGGAGACCTGGAGTTTGATCACTCACTATGACATGTGCTGACCACCAGGGGGAGGCACGGAATGAAGGAAGGTCCTGGCCGGCAGCCAGCAACTGGGAGAGGGAGGCCCCAGCCGGCAGCTGGAAGGCCCCTATTGGCCCTGATTGCTGGCCAGGCCTAGGGACCCTACCCATGCATGAATTTTGTGCACTGGGCCTCTAGTTGAAATATATTGTGATGTATCATTAAAATGAAAGCTTAACTGTCACTCCTAGGTCATGTGCCTATTCCTGGTTTTGAGATGGAGACAGTCCCAAATAAGACACAAAAATAAAAAATAGAGGAGAGGTGGTTTCTCCAAAGAAAGTCAGGGTAAAGAGTAGGGAATGAATGCACATCAGGCAAAAAAAAAAAAATAGCAGTTGTCCAACCTTCATATGTAATTCATTGGAAGGAATCTTCACTATCATTGTGAGTCATAATGTGAAAGGCCCTGATGTGGAATGGTTAAGGACTCCCATAGGACTTAAAGTCACATTGTGACCCACATCTTGGAAATGCTACTTTTTAATCTGTGTGAATGGGAGCAATCCCAACCTCTGTGCACCTCAACTAAATAATCTCTAAAGTGGAGATAATATTGATTTCATAGAATTGTCAAGAGGACAAATTGAAACTATGTCTGTCAATTGTGTAGCATTTTAAGCACTAAATCAATGGTAAGTATTCTGCCCCTTCCAAAAAGCCTGTGGCCTCAGATTTTTTCACTGTGAATTCTTCCCATTCTTTCAAGAAACAGATCATTTCCATGCCATTTAAATTGTTCTGGTGCATAGAAAATAAGAAAAGCTTAACAATTGTTTGGTAAATCCAGCATAACATGGGTAATCAAATTTATCAAATATAACACCAGAAATACTACAAACCAATCATCCTTATGAATAAAGGAGCGACATCTTTAAATGAAACAGCAAATAGAATCAGCCATATATAAAGAGATTAGGCTACCATGACTAGTAGGGTTGACTTCAGGGATGCACGTCCTGGGCTCTCATTGCGCGTCCTGTGACAAAGATATGGCATCAGATGGGACAGTCTGTGTGATGTGAATGCACAGAATAGTCTGTTTCTTATTTAGAATGCTCATACACTCCAGCTGGCAATCTCTTTCCTACATAATCTTATCCAGTCCTGTGGCTTTAAATATCATCTCTATGCCAGTAAATTTCAAATGCGTATTTGCAGCTCCCCAAACTCCAAATTGATCACCCACTGCTTAATAACATCTCCACCTGGAGTAGGTTCTCAGACTGAACATGTCCACAGCAGGGCTCTGGAGTTGAACCTTCCTCCAGGCTTCCCCTTCTTGAAAAATGGCACCGACTCACAGTAGATAATGCTGGCGACCCAAAAGTAATACTTGGCTTCTCTCTTTCCATCACCGCCCCCCCCCCCCGTGTCAAAGTCATTCTGAAATACTCATTGGTTCTACCTTCAAAATAGATACCGAATCCAGACAATTCTTTCTACTCTTTACCACCAACCTGTTTTAAGCCAACAACTTCCGCTGCCTAGTCTCCTGCACAGCCTTCAAATTGGTCCTTCTGCTTCTACTCATGCCCTTTTCTGACCCCCCAGTTCTGTTCCCCAGAATAAATCCCCCAACCCCAATCTGACCACACCACACCTGCCCCTCTATTTTCCTCTCCTCGGGTACTTCCCCTTGCTCATGCTGCTCTGGCATTGCAATACTTGGCCCTTGGCTATTCTGGAACACTTCAAGCTCTTTTTATGATTCACGGGGGGCATTGCTCTCTCCTGCCCTCCACTTGGGGTGCTCATCCCCTAGACCTCCAGAGATAGTTCCTTGTCATCCTTTTCTCTTTTTAATGATCACCTTCTCTCTGAGGATTCTGTCTACCCGGCCACACTCTCTAAAATAGCACCTTGCTCTAGGTTACCTGGAGGTATTTATTTCTTTACTTGTTTAATTCTCATCTTCCTCACTAAAATATAATTTCCAAGATGAGAGAGGCTTTGTCTTGTTCATTCCTATATGCTCCATGCTTAGAATAGTGTCTAGTCCATAGTCCATAATACACACAATAAATATGTGCTAAAGTATGGAGGGAAGGAGGAAGGGAGAAGGAAAGTAAGGAGAAAGGAAGGAAAAATGAGGGGAGAGAAGGAAGAATCTGGAAGGGAAGAAAGGGGGAGGGGGATGGAGGGAAGTGAGAAAGAGAGAGAGGAAGAAAAGAAGGATATGCAATCCCACCACTCAGTTTGGAGCTGAAGACAAAATCGGGACTGGATATTATTCAAGTGAGCCAAGGGCACCGTCCCTGGTTCCCCTCCCTCATTGTAATTAACATGGATGCTTGTTCACAAAGTACTTCGAGTTCTTTATGTGAAAGACTTAAATTCATGCCCCATTATTCTATTTGCTGTGATGCAAATACATTTCAGAATATTGTGAAGAGTAAAGAAAAGCACAGAAATGTATGACTAAGATAAAAAGAGGAGGTGGAGGGACAAGTAGAGGGGAGTGACCTGAACATTCAAGGCAAAAATTTCAGTACAAAAGATCAACTGCATATTCAAGAGTAGAGAAGCGAATGAATGGATGTGAAGAATGATTAGTCTGAAAGAGTCTGGAGCTTTTTAACCAAAACGTTGTGAATTTTAGATGGAATGAATTCCACAGAGGCTTTAACAAGGGCTGAGCTGTGCTCCAGGGTCGATGCGGCAAGGGTGTCTGTGCTGGCTAGCCCAGGGTGTATATCTTTCTCATTTGAACGACCTATTTATTATACAATAATGTTAATACATGGGCATGTTCCTTAAAGCAGGAATTGTTCCCTTGATAATGAAGTGGGAAGACTCACTTGGAAAAGGTATTAAAACTTGGGAAAGGTATTAAAACTTGGGAAAGGTATTAACACTATCGCTCACTTTCATGGTGCCTCTAACCCCAAAGTAAAGGTCCGTGTGCAGACAGACAATTATTATAACATTCTACCTGGTGAAAAGCTTGCCAATGTCAGTCTAACTGCCTGTGGGGGGAAAAATTGCACTTTCTTTTGAGGGGCTGAATGATCTGAATATAAATAAGCAACTCTTTTTGCCTGTCAGTTACCTCAAGAATATGCAGTATTGTCTGTCTTAATGACTGCTCATTACAGATGAGTGTGAGTAAGCGGATTTAATCAGGGTAATATGGGGTAATCGTCATGTGAATTTCTCCACATTGGGACTTGTTCCATCTGTTCCAAGCCATTTGTCCATGTAAAACTGTCATCATTCTGAGCGGATGACTGACAGATGAGGCCAGACATATACGCTTTGCATCTCAGAGCCAGAAATTCTCTGATGCGTCCTTCTCGCTAAAACCAACTGCTTAAGAGATGCAAAGGGCTTTTCTATTTAGGACCATTTTTCTCCGTTTGGTTTGTTGAAAAATATTTAGCTGGCTCTCGCTCAGCACAGCATGATGGAGGCTCCCGGGTATTTTGATTGATGTGGTAGAATCTAAGGGGCAGGCTGGATAACATGACCCCGAAGGGCTTTGCACCAGCACTGAAATGCAACTGCCCCTGGGGTCTGAACGGGACATTAGTGTAGCAGCCACACAAGTGCTCCGCTGCTACGGCCAGACATCTCTTATCCCGCCACCCTTCAGTGCAGGAAATACAAGTCTCCGGCGAGTTGGTGGCACTTGTCCAGGAATGGTGTGCCTTCGGCAGCCTTTGTGCATGTGCTCACTGAAGGGATTAGTGATGGAAATTATTTAATGAAAAAATTGTAGCTTCAGCCTCATGAATTTTTATTTTTTGCTCCATGGGATTTCTGCGTCAGAAGAGCTGTTCTCCGTGAAACCAAGTTCTCTATGAAGAATTGCCCCTACTCCCCAAGCTAGTGCTAACAAAAGTTACAATAGAATATTTGAGAACCAAATATCCCCTCAAGATGCTTGAATCCAAAAGACAAGCAGCATGTTAATAAATAGAATTGGACATGGTAATTTCCTTTAAGTCTTTGGTGTACTAGGCGTTATCTCTGCTAGTTTGCTGTCAGTACAGAAAGACTATGTTACTATTCTCGACTCAAAATAGAAAATATTTTTTCACTTTTCTGCCTTAGTTTTACCATTATTATTACTATTATTATTATTATTGCTATTGAAATGCCCAGACCATGCTGAAGGACTTGGAATGTAAAAGTCTTGGCAACATTGGGGCAACAGGTAAGAGCTAGAGAGACTGGTCTTGTGATGTGATGTCTCTGGGAACAGAAAGATAGAAAGCAAAAGCTCTATTTCAAAGTGAATTTGTAATATTTAATTCTCTTTTCCTTTGTTTTGAAAACCCTTATTTAATTGAGTTTGGTTCTACCCAACAAATGCCACCATAAGCCAAACACCAAAAGAACGAATGAGTGCCGGGGATGAGAAGAAAGCGTAAGTATGCCTTGATAGGGCTGAGCCTCGCAGGGCACAGGCTGGTCACCAACACTTGCCAGCAAAGGGACAGGCGCTGATAGAGGCTTGATTGCGAAGCCGAGGACATTAGTAGTCACTGCTCTTCTGAGAGTTCTTAACTTCGTTATTTCATAGATGGATGCCCTTCCATTTTTGCTTTTCCAGCCTGCAGAATGTAAATATACTGAAAGATTTTTGGTATTTTTTCTCTCCACTGGAGGGAAAAGAACAAGGTTTATCCTGATTGTCATGCTTGACTCTGGACCTTTTGGGTGGAATCCACTCATGAGCTGCCTCCCTTGGGGCCTGCACACTTGTTCCCTTCATCCCATTGAAGCTGTGACAGGAAGAGCGAAGTGGAGTCCCACGTTGCACCAACATCACGTATTCAGAGAAGAATAACAGAGTAATTCTCCACTCATGTTTTCATACCATTTTCCTTCCAGATTTCTAAAGGTAAGAGTCCTCATAAGTATACTTTATGACACCTCTGGACAAAGTAGTACATATCCATATGCCCCCTTTGGGGATCTGCTGGAAATGTTATGATCTAGTTGTCAAAGCTTCAATTCCCCCAACATTTAATAAATTCTTCCCCACTTTGTGCTCTGGTGGTGAATTGTCCAAATAACTAATTTAGTTTGATGTCACACTATACACTATTCACATGGTTGCTGTACATTTAATCTCTAACTGCCTGGAGGACAGAAACTGTGTTCTATTCACCACTCTCTCCACCCCCCCCCCAGTGTTTAGGACAATGATGCTTAACTGGGGGTGATTTTGCCACTCAGGGAACATTCGGCAATGTCTGGAAACATTTTTGGTTGTCACACCTAGGGAGGGGGTTATACTATGAGCATCTAGCGGGTAGATGTCAGGGATGCTGGTAGATATCCTACATTGCACAGGTCAGCTAACAGAGAATTATCGACCCAAATATCAACAGTGTCGAGGCTGAAAAACCTGGTTTAACATAAGAAGACCTGGCATAGTATACAAGTTAATAAATGCTAATTTAATTCCCCCCAAGATATCCTGTTAGTTATAACAACACATTGCATCATGTATCTTTTATCATTATTTTTCCCCTGGAACAACAAGCTCATGTCATTATAGACTCATAATTTTGAAAAAATAAGCAGGGAAATACTTCAACCCATGTATTATTCTGCAGATGATTGCTAGTATTAATGGTGCTGAGTGATTCTCTTTGCTGCAAATCACCTACCTTTGTGCCTTTGGCCTTTCAAATACACATATTTGTGATGCTTTCGGATGGTCACGTATGTTGTATTATAGAACTGGTTTCAGTTTTAGGTGGTCCTGAATTGCTCCACCATTGCCTATTAGAGAACAACTACTTAGGAGACATACGTTGCTGAGTGTGCTGCATCATGATAACAGAAGTGATAATTAAAAAAAATCCTATTTTTTTCAAAGAATGCTTCACAGACATAAGTAGAATCTGTAGGCACAATTAAATATTTATGGGACCGGTGAAGGATTGAGGAACTTTCGCTGATTATGTAACAGAGGAGCCCTTCTCCCAGCCATGAAGGTGTCTCATTTCCACCATTTGCTTGTGATGATGATGTTGAAAGCTAAGTAGACCTGGAAAATGCAAAAGCTGTCACGAAGAAGCAAATAGTTGCTGGAGTATCTCTTTCTTATTTGACTGCCTTGAGAAAACAGCTATAAACACATGCACGCTGCCTTCCTGCCTCACTGCCTTCCTTGTCAGAGTCATGTCCCCCAAAGGGGTTCTAATCTAGCTGAAGAAAAAGAGAAAACTTCACGGATTCCAACTGTCCCCAAATCTATAACTACATCAGTTTTTAAAGTAACTGATTTTTTTTTTCTTGTCAAAATGTTAGAGTTGTACAGGATTGCCCATCTTATTTTTTCAGTGATTCAGTTTCTTGTTGGGGTTCTAGCCAATGGCTTCATTGTGGTTGTGAACTGCACAGACTTGATCAGGCAGAGAAAGATGGTGCCCTTCGACCTCCTCCTGTGCTGCCTGGCGACTTCCAGGATTGGTCTCCAGATGGTCATCATCTTCATTAATCTGGCTGTTCTTTCCTTGATTGAATTCTCTCCAGTTCCTGGGAATATTATAATTTTCATGTATGTACATGCATCGGAACTTTGGTTGGCCACGTGGCTCAGCGTTTTCTACTGTGCCAAGATCGCCACCATCGCTAACCCGCTCTTCTTTTGGTTGAAGTTGAGGATCTCCAAGTTGGTGCCGTGGCTGATTTGTGGGACCTTGACATATACCTTTCTCACTTCTGTCTTCCACAGAAAACATGCATGGATTATTTCCCAAAAATCCTGGTTGGGCCTTTTCTCCCAAAATGCAACAACTCAAATTGAAGACATATCTGCATTACAATATGCCCTTCTTTTAATTGAGTTCGTATTGCCCTTATTTATTTTCCTTATCTCTGCTTTTCTGTTGATATTTTCCCTGGGGAGGCACACCCAGCAGATGAGGAGCACTGAGATGGGCACCAGGCACCCTGGCATGAGTGTCTACATCAGCGCACTCCTATCCATCCTGTCCTTCCTGATCCTCTACCTCTCCCAGTATATGATGGCTGCATTAGGTTTTACTCAAATTTTCAAGATTAAAAACACCATCACTCTGTTGGGCATCTTGCTGTTTGGTTCATACCCCTCTGTACACTCTGTTATCTTAATTTTAGGAAATCCTAAGCTGAAACAAAATGCAAAGAAGTTCCTCCTCTACAGTAAGTGCTGTCAGTGAGAGAGGACTTTGACCCATTCAAGGAACCCGAGGCTTCATGGGTTAACAGTCAAACAAGTCAGTCATAAATACACAAAACATCATCGGGAGACTGTTAAACCTGAGGCATTTGATGGATTTGCTGCTTTTTCAAAGGGTTAAATTGATTTTCAAAGCATAACACATGTTAATGGATTATGTTAATGTCAATATGATTGTTGATATCATAATAATGTCCTGCAAAATGTTAATTAGGGAAGACTGGGTAGGTGGTACAGGGATCTTTCTGTATTATTTCAACAATTGTCTCAAAATGAAAAGTTTAAAGAAGAAGAAAAACACATTTGAACTTGTGATGTCAAAAGAATGCACAAATGCTGGAGGTCCCCTGTGTGTCTGATGCCTAGTCTTAGATGATTATCCTGAACAAAAAGGCTTACTGCTCATCTCTTGTTTACCTGTACATCGTTTCTGTTGTGTGTTAGTTACAGAGAATGGAACCATTCTTCCACAGCAGATCAGAGATGAAGCGGGGGACAGGCTGGCCTTCTAGGTCTTTATAAGCATGTTCATCTACTCCATGCTGCTGAGAGCCTAGATGCTATGGTGACATGTCCCATCAACCAATAAAAAGACAGACAGATGGAGGAGGAAGAGGAATGCAGGCTGAGTCCTCATTTTCCACTTCCCCCCATTGGGCACACGGAACAGACAATAACTTGCAAAGATTTTCATTTTGCACTTGTGTGCTCAGCTTGGGACCCTTTCAACTGAGGGTGGCCATTTGGAACTCCTGTCATGTTACACGTCTTCCCAATGAAGCAACATCAGTAGGTGGGTGGGCTGGGGGTGTCTCCATCTGCTTGAAGTCACAAATGCATTTTCTATTTGATGATTTTGGATGCTAAGACATATATATTTCCAAAACAGCTTCAGAACCCTTTTGTTTCCAGTAAAGTAAAAAAAAAAATGTTCCTCAGCTTGGCTATAAATCGTAGTTCATGTGAATGATAAAAAGTGTGTTTAGTTTGGATTTGCCGATCACCAGCAATGTGGATTCAAATACCAACCAGTTTACTAGCCCAAGATATGCAGGCCTGTTTGTACTAAGCCTGCAGAGGTCTTTGCCTCTGAAGATGCGGGGAAGTGCTTATCTTCTTGGGTCTGGGAATTAAGCTCTGAAGCTGATCTTCCTGATCCACAGGTCTCATACTTCATTCCTCAAGGGGCAAAATAACAACCTCCATCTTCCTGCTATTTCCTTTTCCCATGGCCCCTGGCGGGAAGGTTTATAGCTAATTGTGTATCCAGGCAGCCATCTCTAGCAAGAGCTGTTGGGTCCTGGAGGTGATTCCTGCTGCTGCTTTGAGAAGGGACAGTGAGGAATCACATTTATTTCTGTACATCTCAGATTCAGATGCCTGCTCCTTGAGTCATGGTATGTCAACCTGCAGGTGGATAGATTGAGAGTGGGAGCAACTTCAAAAACTTCAGGAAGAAACATATACAACTCTCATGTGAGTTTTTTTCTAAGGCACTGAATTCTGGTTCAATTTCACGTAACTCCTGCTTCAATAATGTTGGTTAATGAAATACATATTGAAGTATGACTGTACACTTAAAAGTTACCAAGAGGTATAAAAAAGAGAATTCATGCTTAAAGCAACCTATTTTGGAAACATTTTAATAGTCTCCTTTCTTAGAAATATATTTCTTCCAGAAATCTTGCCTATCTATCGCATTGACGGTTATTGTAAAGATGCTAATTGCTCCCTGGTAGAAGCAAAACAGACTCAGCCCTCGGACTCTCTGGAGCCACCCTTATCTGGACTCCTTAGCCTTGACAGATTGCTTGGTCCTCCTCATCTAGCATGGGGTTAGCCTCTGTAGTGGTGCGGCATCTCCCTTATCCCATCCTGCATTTTTAGAGATGGACTGAGCGCTGTGGTCCCTGGGAGCCTGGCTTTAGGATCACATGCCCATGGGTCAGGCCAGAGGGCTGCTGACTACAGGAGGTGATGCTGTCCATGCGTCCCCCGCTTCCTGTGGCTCCCTGAGGAAATCCATCACCCTGGTCAGTCAGAGGCAAAGGAAGATGGGCTCCAAGGCAGGCTCTTAGTGGGTGAAAGCTTTCAGATAGGGTTCCAGAAGCGGCCCCAAACCAGAGGACTAGTGTTGCCACCTTGTGCCCCACTCTCCATTCTGACTTCTTCTGTGCCCAGGCTCCAGGGATTCTCTATGGTTTCCAGTGACTAACAATGGTGACTGCAACTGAGAAAGCTAATCTATGTGCTCGAAGAAAGAGATTTTTAAAAACATAAATGAGGCAGCAATTTGAGTATTAAAAAAACAGTTTTAAAAGTCTTGTGAATTACAAATACCTTTTAAATTCTCAGTCACTCATTAAAATATAATAAAAGCTTGCTGACAGAATAATCTGTACCTGAAAGTGGTAGGAAAAACATTAGTGTTTCATGTCTACTGGTCTTCTTCAGGCTGATACCACCCATTCTAGATACTTCAGAAAGCTCAATATTATGCCTTTTGTATGCTGAAGTATAGTCAGACTTGTCACACTATGAATATTCTAATGTTGGGCTTGGGAAATATGGTTTCCATAACTTTTGTCCATGTAGACCTACTACATCTCTTTGGGTAAGAAGTGAGATAGGTAGTTAGAAATATCTGAGAGAGAACGAAACTAGGCAGATCATCCAAATTGACTTTGGCGATCAGTGGAATAACAGATGTTGCAGACAGATGGCACCCATATTGGAGAAAAGTCCAAATGATAGGGTCAGGGAGCTCCACATGTTATAAAGAGGGTCTTGTTAAAGAATGAGTTCAGAATTAGATCAGAGATAATATTAACTCAAACTTAGTATCAGTGGTATATTCTTTTTTAAAAAAATTATTCTTTTGCCACCAAAGCATTATAGACTGTCATCTGGGGCCTTTATACCAGGCGAAAGGGTAGATACTGAGAAAATCTGCCTCAGTGAGTTGAAAACATTAAGCTTTTGGGGAGAATCAACATAAAGTCAGCTCGTGGGCATTTGTCTCACTGCATTTTTATAGAAAGCTAGCATCTCTTTCTCCTTGATAACTTAAACCATCTGAGCACCCCATACCTTTGCAGGATTAAATAATGATTGTTTTTAAGATGTGATGTAAACATTTGGCTTTATATCTGTGACATCTGGATCTACTTAATCATTTTGGCTGGGGGTCAGAAGTTGGTGATTTTACCCTATAATTTAAAACATATTCAAATCAATGAAGTGTGGGTTTCCTTTTTTCTTTGGGGTGTTTTGTTTCTATTTTAAACATTTCTCTGCAAGATCATCAACATAATATTAAAATATCAACTCAAATCTCTGAAAACATGTTTGTTTTTAAAATGAATATTGAAGCAACCTATTTCCAGGTATCAGCCTGGAAATTTATTTTGTTTAGACCTCAACATTATTGAGAAAAAGATACATTGTGACTCTGTCCCATTTTTGAAGTTGAAATGCATGTTCTTAAATGAAATCTTCAGCTTCTATTAGCTAAACTCTCTTCCTCCTATAGAGTTGCATAAGTGATTCACTATAAGCATGTGCTGATGCATAGCTGGGCAGAGTTTGAATTTGGGAGTATCTGTGGTCCCCATAGCTGGATTGGACTCAGCACTTAGTAAGCACTCTGAATGACCTATATTCCAGAATGACTAAGGAAACTTCAAATTCTTTTGAAGATGGGCAAGTTGAAAAGAATTTTGAAGACAAGTTAAGTGGCTAACAATGGGATGGGATAGGATTATAGTACTAAATGTGTGGAATGCCTTCTGGCCATAAAACCACTCATTTGGACAGCAGATGCTGTACTTAGGATTATAAATTAATACATTTTACTTCATTTGAAACCATGGTTAGTTGGCTTCCAGAAAACATTGACCAGATATGGTCAGGAAACTCAGTTTCATAATAAATATTCACCATTATTTTTCTGTTACTTTAAATTCTTAAAAGACTGATTGTGACTTTGATCATAGAGGCATAATATTCTTTTTTTTGCCTTTTTTCAATTACAGTATACATTCAATATTATTTTGTATTTGTTTTAGGCATACAGCATAGTGGTTAGACAATCACATACTTCACATAGTGTTCCCCCGATATTTCCAGTACCCATCTGGCACCGCACATAGTTATTAAAATATTATTAACTATATTCCCTATGCTGTACTTTACATCCCTGTGACTATTGTGTAACTACCAATTTGTACTTCTTAATCACTTTACCTTTTTCACCTTGTCCCCTAATCCCCCTCCTCTCTGGCAACCATCAGTCTGTTCTCTGTATCTATGAGCCTATTTCTGTTTTGTCTGTGCATTTATATTGTTCTTTAGATTCTGCATATAAGTAAAATCATATGGCATTTGTCTTTCTCTGACTGACTTATTTCCGATAGCATAATACCCTCTAGTTCCATCCATGCTGTCACAAATGGTAAGATTCATCCTTTTTTATGGCCAAGTAATTTTCCATTGTGTGTGTGTGTGTGTGTGTGTGTGTGTATCAGCACTTTTTTATCCACTTGTGTATTGATGGGCTAGCTGCCTAAAACAAAGTTGATTGTGTAGGACCTGCCCACCAGGTTAGTGGTGGTCCCTGCCTCTTCATAAACTCTTTCCTTCATCACTCAGGTCATTCTATGTAGAGGTCAATATTTTCCTTCTTGAATTAAACTGGGAGAAAATTTAAAATGTAACATGGAGGAGACCGTTTCTCAGCTTCAACACTATTGCCATTCGGTGCTGGGTAACCCGTCAGAGGTGACAGTGGTCATCCCGTGCCTTGCAGGATACGTAGCAGCACCTCTGGCCTCCACTATTAGATGCCAGAAGCACCCCCACTCCCCAGACATTGCCAATGTCCCTGGGGGCAAAAATCTCCCTTGGGTGGGAACAACTCTGCCAGAGGAAGGCATATTTATTTATTTAGTACTGATAAATATATAGATTAACATTTTATAATTTAAAACTAAACTGTGGCTGTTGTATCAACTATACAATTAAATAATAGAGCATAGAGTTTCCGTATTACCTTCCAGATAAAACTATGGTGTCATTGGAACCAGATTCAAACTCAGTCCATTTTGGTCTTTCAGAAAGTTTTCCCAGGACACATCCTCCCTTGCTTCCTTTCAAACTACTGTTTATTTTATGTAAGAAACAGCTGCTGTACCCCAAAGTGAGGGCATAGAATCGTACTGTCACTTTACCTGTGCTCTGGGAGTGTTGTAGGGTTAATGAATTTATGGGTACAAAATTCAGTGCATCGGAGGAGAAATCACAAGAGAAGAGCAAAGTGTTATGTGGACTAAGAGGTCCACATAGCTTAGCAGGCTCTTCCTTTTATTGTGGTTCTGCTTAAGGAGGAGGCTGTTCATAAAGTGCAGACAATACCATCGATGCTCTGAGTGGGTCTTAGGGGGCAGAGGAGGAAGGCAAGACAGGAAGCTCCTCTACCACACTGTCTATGTCTATGTTGGGGTTCCCTGGGGGTGCAGCCGATCTTCTGTGAGGGTGTCTCCAGCACCAGTGTCCATCATTTCTTTAGGCACATGGGGACAGAGGTCAAGCCAAGCAGCTAGGGCTGTGCCCATAGCAGTGTCATTTTCCTTCATCTCATTTCTGAGATGCCATGTATGGCCACTGTCAGAGCTGGGGACCCCCTGCAGAGGGCTCCCCACACTGAAGCTTAGGAACTGTGCCTTCTCTGATGGAGCCTGTGGAGACCTCCCTGTAAACAGGGCCATGGGGTAATTTCTGCGACCCAGTAGGAGGAGAGTATAAAGAGGAGTGTTAGTGTAATGAGCAGCGCGTGTACAATGAGGAGTGCTGGTGTTGTTTTTAACTCTTTTCTCACCAGACTGCTGGTGGGACTAAGACAGCCAGCTGCTTAAAATGTAAATATACCAACAGAAAGATAAATGGGATAGAATTTGGGGTGAGGGAGGTCTTTCTGAGCAGAACACTACAGTAAAAAATTCACAGGTCTGATGACATCAACATTTAAAATATCCCTACAGGGAAAATCTCAATGATGATCACCAGAATATTGAGGAACTGTCACAATATATGTAACAGAATTAATATGAACATAGTAAGAATTCTCAAAAGCAACGAGAAAAAGACAAGCCTGGTCAATAGAGCAGGCCAAAGATATGAAGGAGGCAATTCAATAAAGGCCAGAAAATACATGGAATTTTAGTAACCCGAATGTAAACTGGGACCACAGTGGGGTAGTGCCATAGTTTAGCTGGCAGGTAAACAAAAATGGAAAAGAATGCAGTTGTCAGTCTGGCCATTGTGGAGTGTTTCGGGGGTGGAGGGGGCGTTGTTATCAATACAGCATTAGAGAGAATTGTTGGCCAATAGACCCAGAGATTTGAAAGTCTGAATACTTTGATCTAGCAATTCCACATCTAAGTACATAGTATCCTATATAATAAAAGGGTAATATGCAAATTGTCCCCACGGGCAGGAGTTTGCCCAACCGGGAGTTAGATGTGCATTGACCACCAGGGGGTGGCATGGAACATGGTGGGCGTCTGTAATGCAACTCTGGCAGCGGGCAGCAGTGGAGGTGCTGCCGGCCCCGATGGGCCCCAACAAGAGTGGAATGGTGCTAGGCAGCTGCAAGGGACCTAACCCATGTATGAATTTCGTGCACTAGTCAAGAAATAATGAGATAAGGAATTTAGTCAATAATATTGCAATAAGTTTATATGGTGACAGATGATTACTAGAATTAGTGGGGTGATCACATTATAAGGTATAAAAAGGTCAAATCGCTATATTGTATACCTGAAACTAATATAACCAATACAAGAATGTATACCAACTATACTTAAAAAAGTAAATTGAAAATAAATAATTAAAATTTTTTAAAAAATAAGAAAAAGTGAGGCAAGTGCCCCAAATGAAATTGAGAAAGCTTCCTTACATGTTTTTTTTTATAAAGGCAAATATGTGAAAAACCCTAAGTGACTAGGAGAGTGTTTACATAAAAACCATATGTGAACCATATAATGGAATGAACTCCTGCATGTATCAAAAATATTTATGTTGACCTATGTCTATGGACTTGAGGATGTTTATAAAATAATAAATGGAAAAAGAGATTGTAAGGTAATATATTATTTTATTTATATAAAAATGCATGCATATATTAATACATAAATGTATAGAAAATTTGGAACTATATATACCAAAATATTGACAGTCACTATCTCTAGATTTTCAAATTAGAATGATTTCATTTCCTCTTTTGTTATCTGTATCTTCTAATATTCTTATAAGCAACATGAATTATGTGTGTAGCAAACTAATAATAAAAGCAAAAACATACAAATAAAAAGAGACCCTCTGACTCTGGCCTGGCCTTGTTGCAACCTGTTCCAGTTCTCGGAACCTGTTCTGCCTCCTCCCTTCTGCCTGACCTTCAAAGCTGGGTGTTGGTCTGAATCCTCCAGACGCTCATGCAACTCTCTTCCTCTCTCGCTTTCATCAGGGCGCACGCACCTCTACATTCACTTCTGTTCCCCGAGGGATCCAGATCCTTCAGCCTGTTAGTGCCTCCCCAGGAACAAGTTCCCAGAAGCAGCACTGAAAGCACAGGAGGCCTATGGTACACCTGTGGCTATTGTAAAGTATGTAACATGTCTCCTGCACAAAATCCTCCAGTGTTTTGCTTTCATATTCAGAATAAAGGCCATACTCTCCCTGCAATTTATGAGATACCATGGAATCTGAACCCGCTCCAAATTCCTTCTCTTTCCCTTTCTTTCCCTTTCTTGGTCTACATAGAACACAATGTCCTCCGTGCTGTTCCTAGTTCACATACCAAGTTCTCTTCCACCCCAGGGCCTTTGCACAGATAATGCACAGTCTAGGTCTCTCCCTTATTTATTAAGTCTCTGCTCAAATGTCACCTCCATGAAGAAGCCTTTCCCGATATCCCACCCAAAACAGAACCTTCGCCCATCATTCCATATCCCCTACTCCACCTTTACTTTTCCTCATAGCACCTCAATCATCTCCTGGCAATTAATGATGCATTTAGCTGTTCATTTGTTTATGACCTGTCCCCAACTAGAACAAAAGCTCAACCCAGGCATCACGGGGTTTGAAGCTTCGCAGACTAGATAATGACAAGAAAAAAATCACACAAATGTTCATACTAAAAAGCTGACAAATATGGCAAACATCATAAAATCCAGAAAAATAACAGGAAATCTTTAGCAGTGGCAGCAAGTGACTGCCTGATATACTTCTGTAATACTCATTTCTCTGGCTCCCCCCACCCATACTCTTACATTGCCTTTTCCTATGACAATAATTTGTAATATCGTTTTCTGTAGAGAGAATAGAAAGCTAATTCCATCTTTCCTTGCAAGGTTGACAGAATTTGTTTCCTATTATGAATGGTTTAGAAAAGCTGCTTTCAGTGCCACCTCTGGGAATTGGTAGAGCCACAACGGTGACTTTCTGTGGAGTGTCTTGCTCAGCGGGTCCTCCTAGCAGGACTGGAGAGGGGTGCAGGGTCAAGGGAAGCCCTCCGAGGCCTTGGGTCTTTCCTGGGGATGGCGGTGCAGGTCGGGTCAAGCCCTCAGAGGCTTGAAAGCCTTCCTCCCTCTCTCTCTCTGGACATGGCCTCCCTAGCCCTGCCTCAGTGGCAGGTTATTTCCTTCCCCCACGTCTGTTCCCATGGTCTTCTTCAGCTCTTTGAACATACTGAATAGCTTATTCAAAGTCTCTGTCCAGTAAGTTCAATGTCAGGTTATTCCATAATTTTTTTAAAAATCAGACCTTGAAAGTAATATAATGTGGTAACTCTGAAAATTAGATTTTCCTCCAACCCCGCCCCCATTCCCTAGTTTGTTTTCCTTGTTGCTTGTTGTTGTAGTTGCTGTTGTTTGTTTGTTTGTTTGTTTGTGTTGTGACTGCTGAAATAACCTACCAAGCTGGTATTTTTTTCATGTGTGGCCAGTAAAGTCTCTACTCATTTAGGTTAGTGGTCAGCCAATGAGCGACCCAAAGTAGGACCAAACTTCCAGCCTCAAGGACTGCCCCTTCTCTGCACCTCTTCTTCAGCAGGAATTCACCTCTTTCCCTCCAAGAGCCCCTTTTCCAACTGAGAAAAGAAAAGGAAATAAGTTTTTCCTTTTATAAACACAGGAAAATGATGTTCTCACTTGTGTTATCCTGCACATCTGTATTATTTACACTCCGAGGGATCCATGGTTAGACATATTTATCGCTCGGTAAACTGCAGGTAGTTTTCATCCTAATTTGCAGCCAATTCTTTCATTGCCTTAAAAAGTTGCACGTTGAAGAACCCTACAGAAAGCACTGCTGATAAGCACCAAATGGAGTGCCAGGTAATTGAAAACTAGAGTCCAGATTCTAAGGGCTGGAGCTAGGAGGCCGGTGACCAGCTTTCCTGGCATAAGGGCCCAATAACAAGGTTGATTCCTGTCTGGGGGCACCACGCTGCTGCGCTTGACCTTTCCTGGCCCTCTGCTCCTCTGCAGTTCCTCTGTTTGGTGTTAAGATTCCCCACAGTCGCTGGCCCAGCAACGATTGCATTTGGAGATGTGAACAAAGCAGAGCTGAATAGGCTTATACTGAGGAGGAAAAGAGAGTGTCCTGGTCGGAGCCACCTGCCCTTCCTAAGCATCAAAACAAAACAAAAACAAGCTCTTGGGTCTTAGTGAGTGTGCATCCATTCTTTGTCTTCCTGGTTCATGCTAAGCTGATTTCTAATCTTTAGCATTGGGACAAATGTGTCCAGTTGCTGTGTATTGGGCTTTAATTATAATAAAGAATGTTTAATGGGTTTATCTTGAACAATATGGTGCATTTAATGGCAATTTTAAGAATATTTTTATGCAACAAAACTTTCTATTTGAAATATAAATGTATGGCCTCAAAAGGAAATTTTTTTGTAAAGGTTATAGAAATGGCAGAGTATGCTAATTTCTTTCTTTTTTGTTCTCCAGCCATTCACCGCTTCCCCTCCCCACTCACACTTATTGAAGACGAGGCCTTGCCTGCTGGCATGCTGGTCTACCTCCCCAGGCAAGGGCTTAGGAACCACCAGGAGCCAACAAAGGCACCAGGAAGTCACAGGTATGCTTGTCATTAAGTCATATTTCTTGAGCATCCAGAATGGGAAAAGCTCTGAGCCAAGGCAGATAGAAGCTAAATGAATGGAAAACCTGCAGAGACACACAGTGGAGGCAAATTAATCTGCTGGCCAAGAACACAAGCTAATAATTGCTTCTTCTCCACGTTTTCTACAATTTTTCCAGAAGAAACAGTACAAATATGATGGTAGCAGAAAAAGATTTTTCTCACATTATAGATGAGAATCTGTTTCAATTAACTTATCTGAAGAATTTGAAAACTCCGATGTTTGAAAGTAGGAACGATAGACTAGCTAATATTCTTTTCCAGTCCTCCAGGATTATGTAATATTTCTTTGAATCAGAACAGGACAGTGTTAGAGAGTCAGTCAGACATTGCTGATTAACTATTGTCAGGTATTTCTTTAAATTAAGGAGATTGATATTTGATGAGAACAAATAAGCATTGACTGTCCTACAGAAAACACCAGAAATAAGTCTTGAACTTATTTTTATTCACTTAAGAAATAAAGCATAGATTTGTCTTTATTCAGTAATTGAGAGAAATTGCATTCTGATAGATGCACTGGTCCTCCATTTAATATATGCTGTACCAACAATAACTGAGCAGAAAACCAGAATTGGAAAGCAGACACTGGACAACAGTATTCATTCCTCACAATGCATCTACCTGGTCCCTAACTAAGGTAAAACACCACCTGAGAAGCCTGGCTGGTGTGGTTCGGTGGTTGAGCATTGACCTGTGAACCAGGAGGTCACAGTTCAATTCCCTGTCAGGGCACATGCCCGGGTTGCAGGCAAGATCCCCAGTAGCGGGTGTGCAGAAGGCAGCCGATCAATGATTCTCTCTCATCATTGATGTTTCTAACTCTTTCTAAAATAGGATGACTAGCCCTGACCTGTTTGGCTCAGTGGATAGAGCGTCGGCCTTCGGACCGAAGGGTCCGAGGTTCGATTCCCGTCAAGGGCATGTACCTTGGTTGTGGGCACAAACCCAGTGAGGAGTGTGCAGGAGGCAGCTGAATCGATGTTTCTCTCTCATCGATGTTTCTACCTCTCTATCCCTCTCTTTCTCCCTTCCTCTCTGTAAAAAATCAATAAAATATATTTTAAAAAAATAAAATAGGATGACTTGTTCCATCCTGTGGGAACTGGCCAACTTTCTGGAATGCTGCTGCTCAAGTGAGAGAGGACCCCCTGGTGACTCAGGCGGCAGAGACAGCAGGAGGGCCTGGGAGTGGCTGCCCAAAAGCAAAGGCCTGTGTCCCTGTGGAGACTTTTTTCTCCACACAACAAAGAAAAAAAGTTTGTTCTTTGTTGCAGTGCAAATACCTATAGGATTTTAATGCTCCTTGAGAAACATTAAGAATTGGGAGAATAAATTTGAATACCAATTTAAAGTACAGCTCAGTTCTGTGTATTTGCTAAATAAGGGAGAAGGTGGACAGGGGAGAAGAACCAAAATGGAAAATGAGAGCGAGAGGGAAGAGGAAGCTCAAAGGGGAAAAGCGGGAATTTAATGGAAGGAGAATAGAAAAAGGCATGTCTTCACTCGTTCAGGCTGCTGTAACAAAAATACCACCAACTGGGTGGCTACAACAGCAAACATTGATTTCTCACAGTTCGAAGTCTGGAAGTCCAAGATCAAGGTGCTGGCAGATTCACTGTCTGGTGTAGTTTCATGGCTCATAAAAGGCCAACTTCTCTCTGTGTCCTCACATGGTGAAAAGGTGGAGGGAGCTTTCTGGGGTCTCTTTTTCAGGGCACTAATCCCATTCATGAGGGCTCCACCCTTAGAACACAATCACCTCCCAAAGGCTCCACCTTCTAATATCATCACTTTAGGGATTAAGTATCAATATATGAATTTGAGGGGCACAAAAAGTCTAGAGCAAGGCACAGAGGCAACAGTGAAGAGGAGGAAAGGAGAGGAAAGACTAAATGCAGAGATGCCGGCGGCAGCAAGGGGAGCAGGGTCACGAAAAAGGGGGGCAGCATAAGATAAATCATAGAGAGAGGTTAGTGAAAACTGTAGTCTCAGGTCTCCATTGTCTTTGGAGTAGGTTATGGCATGTGGTCATTAAGCACACTAATGGTGAGTTATTCATCCTGCAGGCAGGTCTGAGGTGCCCATTCTTTGTCAGGTGAAGTTCCGGGTGCTGAGATATAGCTGTGAGGCCCATGTCCTGTGGGGTCAGAGACTTAGAAACAATGCTTTTGCCACTGGGAGCCATGATTTGTGTTCATTATAAAATTCTGGTGCTTACATTTTAAATAAGGATTCTTTCACCACCGATTTCTTGTCTTTGCATTCTTAGGAATGATTAAGGGTTTAAGGTGGTAATTTGGGACATTAGAGAAGTCTAAATTTTTGGTAAAGATTAAAAGGCTGCTTTTATATTTGAAAGCAGCTAGATAGGTTTGTGATTTGATAAGGGGTTTGCACAGAGGGGTGGGGTGGGGGCGGCGAGGAGAAGAATGGAATTATTTCATGAACCTAAAGGTTACATTTTGAAACGGCATTGTCTTGGTCCTTTTCTTTTTTCTCTAAAAGTGATAGCCGGATTTCTTCTTGGTCCAGTTTAGTCTCAGAAAGCAGAGTTCTTGGCACTATTATCCAGGGAATGAAGAGAACCTTCAGGTTAAATAAAGAAGGAAAACTCAGTTCTTGCTTTCACAACTGCTCTTGTCATATTTGTGATGGATGAGAAGGCTAGTAAGTTCAGCAAGATAAGGAGAGGATGAAGGCAGGTTGTTTCTTTAGATCAAACTGTGCCTTGTGGTCCGGTGCTCTGGGCATGTCCTCTTGGCCTGGGGTAGGACCTGGGTGACGGGTCCAGGAGGAGTGGGATTGCATCTTCTCAGAGGTGCCCCAGGTGGAGCATGGGGCAGGACCTGGGCAATGAGTGGGATTCCCGAAGGAAACTCCCTATGATTTCCTGTCCTTATGCTTGAGAAATTATGTCGATAAAAAACACTGTTTAATAAAGGCATTTGGGAACAGATATTCATCTTCCACACAAAGTGAGATTTCTTTGAACTCTTAGGCATGTCCAATTTTCCAGAAAAATTCTGGAACTAGATGATTGCACAACAATGTGAATATACTTAATGCCACTAAATTGAACACTTAAAAAGGGTCACACCCTAGCTGGTTTGGCTCAATGGATAGCACATCGGCCTGCAGACTGAAGGATCCCGGTTCCATTCTGGTCAAGGGCACATGCCCAGGTTGCAGGCTCCATCCCTAGTCAGGGGCATGCAGGAGGCAGCCGATCAATGACTCTCTCTCATTGATGTTTCTGTCTCTCTCTCCCTCCCCCTTCCTCTCTGAAAGCAATAAAATTTTAATAAATAAAAAGGGTCACAATGGCTTGGCCAGTGTGGTTCAGTGGTTGAGAGTTGATCTATGAACCAGGAGGTCACAGTTTGATTCCCTCTCAGGGCACATGCCCAGGTTGTGGGCTCGATCCCCAGTACGGGGTGTGCAACAGGCAGCTGATCAATTATTCTCTTTCATCATTGATGTTTTTGTCCCTTACTCTTCCTCTCTCTGAAATAATAAAAACATTTTTTTAAAAGGGTCCAAATGGTCAGTTCTGTGTTATCTATATTTTACCAGAAGTATTTTTTAGGTGGTCAATTTTATTATGAAACAAGTTGCAGCAATAATTAGGCATCAGAGGTGGGCAAAGAGGGGGGAAATAGGAGACATTTGTGATAATGTCAACAATTAAAAATAAATAATTAGGCATCAATATAATAATACCTTTGTTTTTAAATCCATGGAGAAATTTCACCAAATAGGCTCATATTTTAGTATGATTCGCTAATGAGGAACATTCAAAATGGGAACAAATGTCTTAGCAGAACCATAGCTTCTGAGTTTTTCTGATGCAAGAGTAAAATTGGGAGGAAAAAAAAGAAACAAAAATTAGCAAGAAAAATCCAGAGCTCACCATTATATCAGGGACTAAGAAACAAGGAACTGGGTTCCTAGGAGATAAAGTGCACCATTTGGCTTATAATCACTTTGTTTGGGAAACACTACATTCAGAGGGAATGGTATCTGGTAGGAAAAACATCCTTTTAATCTTATCAGAACCAGCTCTGCACCTGGAGTTTGGAGCCAGCTCCCTCTTCTTTCATTAGAGGCTCAGTTTCAAAGCCTGAGAGGACTGTTTGAGGAGAAGCAAAGCTACATACAATGATTCCTCTCCCTTTGCAGACGGAGCTGTGTGAGTCTGGAGAGGCAGCTCTCAGATCCCCAGGCAAAATGAGGGTTTCTAGAAAATGCAGAAACTTACTCTTTTTTTAAATTTATCTTTATTGTTGAAAGTATTACAGATGTCCACTACCCCCCACCCCCATTGACCCTATCTACTCCGCTCCCACTCCTTCCTCAGGCCTTCGCCGCACCATTGTCTTTCTCATAATGGTAAAATAATTCATCTGGTAAAATTAACTTATATTGATCCCCTACCATCTGAAGCATAAAATAAATTTTTCTCTTCTTTTAAGCTTTATAAACAGCAGAGACCAAGCATGTGTTCAGTAGGCTTCTCCTGTAAAGAAGAGATTGACATTATTATGTAACTAGAGGTCCGGTGCACATATTCATGCACCAGTGGGGTCCCTTGACCTGGTCTGCAGGGATCGGGCCAAAACTGCCTCTCCGACATCCCCCAAGGGTCCTGGATTGTGAGAGCGTGGTTCTTGGGTGACACACCCTGGAATCGGGCTTTCTCCTCTCTGGTTCTGGGTGTGTCACCCGAGAACCACAGCTGCCAAGTCACCACAGCTTAGTAGCTCCTGTGTTGAGCATCTGCCCCCTGGTGGTCAGTTCACATCATAGCTATGGGTCAGAGCATCTGCCCCCTGGTGGTCATTGCACATCATAGCTACTGGTCAGACGGTCAAACGGTCAGACAGTCGCTTAGGCTTTTTTAGATATAGATAAGCAAAGCCTCAGTAAATGTTTCCAAATTATACTACAATGTACCAGGATCTTAACCTCTTACAAGTTCCTTAGGCCATGAAATGCAATGTCAACTTTTTCTAATGTTTAACCTAAGATGGCTCTGCTATTAAAGAAATAATTTCTTTATCATAATGTCTCATTTCTTTAAATAATGTCTCTTATCTAGAAAGAATGAGGGAAAATGATTTACATATTATCAACTCATCTACTTCATGGCTGTTGACTGTTTCCTCCTTTTTCTTATCTTTAGGCTAATAAATACAGAAACCCTCATATTTACACTAAGAAATGATTCCCAAATTTTGATCATGCTGTAATTTTTCTTTAGATGTTCTTTAAGGTATTCCATTAGACAAACAGAACACACTAAGTTATTACTGATCACTCAGGAGCCCCTCTGAACTTGCAGAGTGAATACATATATTGTTGTCTGGATGGCATGTTATTCAGTATGACTACAGTTACCCATCGATGACCAGGGTTGATTCCCCCACCTGACTGATGGGTGGTGTGTCCTCCCCCTCATTACTGAAAGAGCTCCTCTCTCAAAAGTACACCCGGGAAAGAAAATATAAGTGACTGTTGTCTGCATCTAGTGTTGCTGATTCCCTCTAATGTTCCCTCTGGGGACTGCACCCGCACCCACTCTTACTCAGTGCCGTTCTGTAGAGGACAGTACATCCTTCAGGAGAACCATGTTACTTGCCTTTGCCAGTGAGATCGTGTTCTGGATGGAAGCTTTAACAGACAGCACCTGCTCTACTTTCCCTTATCTGTGATGATGGAAGCAGTGAGCCCCTGGATGTCCGAGCCCATGAGGAATTAAGATGATCAGTGCGTGCAACAGACTATATAAGCAAGAATCCAATTTCATCACGTAGCCACTGAGATTTTTAGGTTGTTTCTACAGCAGTACCCAATCTATCTTGCCTGATACCTCACCAATCACAACTAGAAATATTGATGACTTTGTCTCTGGATTCCATACAACAATAATGACCATAAGTGACTTTCAATCAATAACTATTCCTGACCTACTGATTCAATTGAAAGAGGAGCTGGAGTATCTGGGGTTAGCTCAGCTGGCAATCTTCCATAGATCAGTCAGTCAGGTTCAGACATGAAAATGGAGAGTGGATATTGAGGGAACCAGTGGTGACCAGGTTTAGTAGGTCTCTTGTTAGATGAGATAATAAATAAATGGCAGATGTAAAATAGAGTGGGGCAGAGGGCATTCAAAATGAAATTTTATGTGGAGTGGTGGTAAGAATGTCTGTAAGAAGCTTTAGGGCAGGATTGTTATTCTAGAACTCATGACAACTTAATGTGGGACTATATTAGTCAGGGTTCTCCAGAGAAATATTTATATGTAATATATATTTATTGTAAGGAATGAGCTCATGTGATTATGGAGCCTGAAAGGTCCACTGATGTGCTCTCTGCAGCCTGGAGACTCATGAAAACTGGTGGTGCAGTTCGAGTCTAGGTCTTAAGATCTGAGAACCAGGAGTGCTGATGGTGTGAGTCCCAGTCTGAGGGCAAGAGAAGACCCACATCTCAGCTCAAGCTGTCAGGCAGAGAGAATTCAGTCTTCTTCTACCTTTGGTTCTATTCAAGCCCTGATGGATTAGATCAGGGGTCCTCAAACTACGGCCCGTGGGCCACATGCAAATACAAATATTGTATTTGTTCCCGTTTTGTTTTTTTACTTCAAAATAAGATATGTGCAGTGTGCATAGGAATTTGTTCATAGTTTTTTTTTAAACTATAGTCCGGCCCTCCAATGGTCTGAGGAACAGTGAACTGGCCCCCTGTTTAAAAAGTTTGAGGACACCTGGATTAGATGATGCCTGTCCACATCAGGGAGGGCTTTACTATGTCTACTGACTCAAATGCTAAGTTCTTCCAGAAATACTCTCACAACACAGAGAAAATAAAGTTTAACTATCTGGACACCCTGTGACCCAGTCAAGTTGACATATACATTAACCATTACGGAGTC
The DNA here is from genome assembly GCF_000147115.1 of Myotis lucifugus. Lineage (NCBI taxonomy): Eukaryota > Metazoa > Chordata > Mammalia > Chiroptera > Vespertilionidae > Myotis > Myotis lucifugus. The sequence goes on along the minus strand of NW_005871201.1, from coordinate 2,492,865 downwards.
ATTTGGACTATTTCCCCACTCTGGTGTCAATGAGTGTGTGTGTGTGTGTGTGTGTGTGTGTGTGTGTGTGTGTGTGTGTTCATACATATTGCAATTATCGAGGCACAACATACTCCCAGAAATGCAGACAAATCATAAGGATGCAGCTCAGTGAATTTTCACAAAGTGAGCACACCGCACACCATGTGACCAGTACTCAGAGGAAATGATAATACCAGGCCTGAGACTCCCTGTCATGTCTCCTTCCTCCTACTTAAGACTAATTATTTTCCTGACTTGCAAGATAAATAACATTTGCCTGCTGTGTCTGGTTTCTTTTTCTCAAGGTTGTGTTTGTGATATTCACCCGTGTGTAGTTGGAGTTCATTCAATATCATAGCTGCATAGCATTCCATGGGTGGGTATATACTGTACTTTATACATTCTACTGTTGATGGGCATTTGAGTAGTTTCCAATTTGGGGCTACTACAAAATGCTCCAATTAATATGTTGATACTTTCTTTTGATGAACATATGTGTACAATTCTATTAGATACATGCCTTGCAGTGGAATTGCTGGATCACAGGTATGTTCCATTTCAATATTACACCCCAGTCATGTTCCAAAGAAGTTATACTCCCACCAGCACAGTAAAGGAAGGTCTCACTCGATCCATATCCTTCCTAATCTTTGGTGCTTCTTGTACTTTTCACTTTAGTCATTCTAGTAGATGTGTGGTGATAGCCTATGGTGTTTTCTGTGTTTTTAAAAAATAATATGTTTTTGTTGATTTTCAGAGACAGAGATAAAAAACATCAATGATGAGAGAGAATCATTGATTGGCTGCCTCCTGCATGCCCCCTATTGAGGATCTAGCCCGCAACCTGGGCATGTGCCCTGTTGGGGAATTGAACCATGACCTCCTAGCTCATGGGTTGATGCTCAACCACTAAACCACACTGGCCAGGCTCCTATGGTAGTTTTAATTCACATTTCCCTGTTGCCTATAGAAAATCTTTTTATGTTTATTTTCCATTTGGAGTATTCTTTTTAAATACCTGCTTAAATCTTTGGCCCTTTGGTCTATTAGTAGCCTGCCTTTTTTCTTGATGGTTTATAGATGTTCTTTATATATTCTGGATGCAAGTTCTTTTTCAGCGATGTGTTTTGCAGAACTTTCTCTCCATGAGTTTCCCTTCCAGTCTGTTTATGGTGTCTTGATGTACAAATTTTTAATTTAATCTGGTTCCAACTTAATCATTTTTTATGATTGTCATTTTGTAGGTCTTGTTTTGAAATCTGTGCCTATTCCATAATCATGAGTATGTTTTCCTATATTTTTCTACTGAAAGATTTATGATTTTACTACTTGCAATGAGATCTGCTCTCCATCTGTAATTGATTTTTGTGTTTAGTGTGATATAGGGCTTAAGAATCATTTTTTCCACATGGATATCCAATTGGTCCAGCCCGATCAGTCAAAAAGGCAATCTTTCCCTCCTGCCTAGTAGTGTCACTTTGGTGAGTGCATAAGCGTGGGTCTAGTGTCCAGACTTTCTATTCTGAATTATTCAGCTAACCATGCACTGCATTAATTGTCAGTTTTATAATCATGAAATATATTGCATTCTAAAATTATTTTCTTAATACAAATTCACAGAAAAACAAGCAATGGTTCAAATAATAGAGATCACATTTGGGGAGCTCTTAACATAGATGATCAAATGCCCTCATAAGACTACACATTCCCACCCAGCTGGTGTTGCTCAGTGGTTGAGCACTGGCCTACGAACCAGGAGGTCAAGGTTTGATTCCCAGTCAGGGCACATGCCCAGGTTGCGGGCTTGATCTCCAGTATGGGGCCTTCAGGAGGCAGCCGATCAATGATTTTCTCTCATCATTAATGTTTCTATTTCTCTCTGGAAAAAACAAAAAGGCTACACATTCCCTAACAGTGTATAGCATTATTATTTTACTTGTTTGCTCTGAATTTTGTCAACTTTTGGTTCTAGCATTTTTTTTAAAGTGTACCACATCACCAGTGATATTAACAACCACCACTTATTCCATTATATACCAGGCATTGTGTTGGCGGTTCTCTCAGTATATCTGCATACTTGGGTTTATGCTCCTCATTTCCATTCATTGAAATCTTTCCAGGAAGTGTCAGAGATGCACTTTCATTCTTTCTGTCTACCTCTCTCAAGAGCTCTTCGTTTCCCCTCTGTACTATTGTATTCATGTGCAATTCTTTCATCACAGGGTAGGTGAGGCTGCTTTCTTATTGTGGGCCTCGGTGTCCCAGTCCCTGCTGTTCTGTCTGATTCTTGTGCCCTTCTCAGGAGGGATGACAATTCACGAGGCTTCTTACTGCCTGGGGAGCCCTGGGTATTTTATCCTCCCACCCACCTCCAGCCAGGAAAGAATGATGGCAAAGATGCCCTTTGCACCGATACCTATTCGTCAGGGACCAGTGGTCTAAGAGAACTAGTTAAGCATGATTTAGAAAATTTATTGGTGACTGTACTGCCATTCGTCATGTGTAGGTGAAGAGAAAGATGTGTAGGTAGCCAGTTTTCAGGGGAAATTGAAAACATGGTGAGAGTTAGCTGTTTGATGAGCATGGGAGATGCCAAGGCTTTCGGGAGGACTGGGCTCAAGGCCAATGTCGGTGACCCTGGTAGGAATTCTCAGGGACAGCATTCAAGGGAGGTGGGGAGGGGAGTGCAGCAGGCCAACTTGGAGGTTGAGGGTGTGTTGCCCAACTTAGAAACAGGCTCCAAAGGAGGCCAAGGAGCAGAGTCTCTAATATGCACATTCTTTTTCACACCCAGGCACCCACAGGTCTCGCCCTGCCGCTCCCCTCCACACCAAGGGCAGAATATTGAGAGCTTTGCCAATATTCTAAAAGGAATTTTGGCAAAAGAGGCTCCAGCTCCTCCCATGGCCATGACATATGTGCCCTGTTCTGAGCTGAGCAGGCAGAGGTGGGAAGAGGAGGGAGACTGAGCAGAGGCGTAGTGCCCTCTTGCACCAGCTGCTTTGTTATGCAATTACCATGCATTTTGTATGTTTTCCCAGCAAAGTTAAAGTCATTGGTGGGAGAGGACTGTGGTGTACAGCTGAAAGTGTGGAAAGCAAGGAGTCTGGACTTGGGAATAACTGTATTTGGAAATAATCCCCTGTTGTTGGGGCAGACTTCGAGGGGTTCTTCTACCCCATTTAAATGGAGGATAATGTCCTCCTGAGAACCAGGTCAGTTGGTACTGAAATCCTGGAGCTCCTCCAGGGACAGGAAAGGAAGCGAAGGCTCTGAAGGGGCTCTTATTGTCCCTAGATTAGCTCAGCTTCCGAGTTCTGTACACCTTACACTCACATCCGTGGACGAAAAGGGACGAGAGCAGCAGACTGCTCAGAGGGGAGGGAACCCAGCAGCCTTCTGAGTCCCACAGGCCCTTCTGGAGCTCTGAGCATGGAGGGAGCCTTTCCACTGTTACATCAAGGTGGCAGGAGTAAGCCCAGCACATCCAGAACCTTACCTCTCTCCCTTAGTCTGTCCCTAGCACCAGAATGTGGCTACCTTCACAGTTTCCTTAAATGTCCATGAGATAAGATGTTCCTCCAAAGAAGCAGAAAGAAAAAACAAGGAGTGAGACAGTGGCCCAGGTCGGGCTGAATGCGGTTCGCGTTGATCATGGAACTCCAGCTTTATTACTTAGTGTGTTTCACCAAAATTGGAAGGAGGGCGTCGATGTTGTTAGAGCAAGAGCACACAATCCTGCCACCCGCCTAGGGCGTGCCTCCTGCTTCCATGGAGACAACTTGTAAACACAAAGGAAATAACCTTTTGCAGAATTTACAATGTTTAAGCCTAATTGCATTCTGACCCCTTAAGTTCTCCAACCCTCCCAACTCTAGGAGGCAGACATTATTTCCATTTTACAGATGGGGAAACTGAGGCTCGGAAAGATGAAGCCATTTGCTGAAGATTGCCTCAGTAGTAAAATCTGAAGAGAAGAGTTAGTCCAGATCTGTTTGGCTCTAAAGCAGATGCCCGAAAGTGAAGTCAGTTTTGGTCTCAGATACCATAACAGTCCTCAGGACTTAACATTTTTATTATTAGTCCTGTGCACCGTCTGTGGTTTGCTTCATGAGCAGCAGTAAGGTTCTATGGATGGTTGTTATCACCTTGGCCCTTCACATAGTCCCATTCTTCTCAAATATTTTAAAAGGTTGGTTTTCCAGGCATGGAAACGTAGGCAGTCTCACAGCTTCTAAGTGAACCAACACATTCTTAGCACACTGGGTAATTTTGACATGAGTTGTTTTATCTCTGAACTTTATGGTAATAGAGCAATTGACAATCTCACCGAATGTTCAAATGTGTCAGGAGATCCGTTCAGAATGGAAAGGGAAAATGCAGTCGGCACATGTGTGTGGCAGATGAAAACGCCTGCTCTGTGCCAGCAGTGGACAACCCCAGGTGTTCTTCATTCGCAGCTCAACCCAGATCTGAGACTTGGAATCGAACTTGCCAGAGCTTTGGTTGAACTCTCTTGCTTTTGTGTAATTCCACACAGAGTGTCCAGAGAAACCTGCTTCCCCAGGCCTTGGCTGCAAATGGGTTATAAATGGGTTTCTTATAATTTAAATGCATCTGAATCCAAACAATTCCTTGAAGTTTTGAAGGTGCCGCGTCTGCAGTTTCTCAGATGTCTGGCGCGAGGAGGGATGCCAAGCAAAGGACACACCAATGTCCTGGCTGCGTGGACCACACTTGACTGTGGGGTGGGGAGGAGTCACCTACACTGGGAAATTAGGGTGGACAGCTCTCAAAATGTGAGGACCTCAAGGGTTGTCCCAGCAAATTTCCCAATTAATCCTTTCCATTACGAGGCGTACATATCCAGTGGAAGTAGCTGAGCTTTGTAGAAAGTGGATATAAAACCAAAGGCTTGAAGTAACTAGTCCATAGCCACACAAATCAATGCTAGAAGCTGAGAATAGAAACCAGTCTTCTGACCTCTAGCCTGAGACTCTATCCATCATCCCTGTCTCCCTGGGACTAAAATACACCCTTTTCTTTAAAAAAACGAATGGAACCAGCATGAAATTGAGTGTCATTACTGTAGTTGCCATAGCAACTAGATTTAGAATTCAAAATACAAACTGATTTTGTGTGTATTTTTTGGGGGGGCGGATTAGGGAGATAGTGGTAGCCCCCTCTCCAAATAAATAAACTTTGCTTTTTCTGTGACTTTGAATCCTCATACAAAACGTTTTAGTGATTTGAGTTTTAGAAGTTCCAGACAGATCAACAGAATTTCCTCTCACGGATTTTTTGCTGTTTTTCTTTCTTTCTTTTTTAAAACAAAATGAATATCCTATTTTAATTCTATGGTTATCTTTACTTTAGAAACTTGATTATCCATTATGTAATTAGTACATTGTATAGGATTTTAAATAATTTCTAGCCAGGATGTAATTCTATGTATCATCACAATGGATAGGCAAAGGTTCTTCATTTATTTTGTTTCTAGGGTCATACAATTATCACTTTGAAAATGAAAATTTTTCCCCAAAAGTTGTCCCTGGTGAAAGGACTTTACATGGAAAGAGGTTATAATGATATGTAGTATAAATTCATAGTTGCCACTCAATGTCCACTTCCCCTTTTTCCTTAGTAATAAGAACCTCAATTTTTTGTTCTAATCTCTTTGCCCTCAAGCCCATGTCCACCAAAGCCAAATGTGCCCGTGCATTTTGGCCAAGAAAATGTAAGTGGGAGTGCTTTGTGCAACTCCTAGGAAGTATCTCTAAAGGAAGGAGGGTCACAGGCTTCCTCCCCAGATCCTGGCTGTGAGGGCTGGGGGCTCTGGCATCCATCTGGGACTCTGAGGTCATGGGACACATTTGGGGGCGGGGGGGTGGGTAGCAGAGGTATTGGCTGGACAAATCCTGTGTCTTGAAGATTTAGGGGAGCAGGACCATGCGTGCCCTCACGGCCTGCCTCTGGGCAGCTTTTCTGTTTTGTGTAAACCACTGCCAACCTGGGCTTTCTGTACATGGCAGCCGAAGCTCCTCTTAAGGGATACACGTAAAACAGTATTATCATGATCCGTTGGATTATTCTATTAAAAAAATGTAAACTTTCAGGCCTAAAGGAAAGAAATAATCCATCTGGTCTTTTACACAGCTCACTCCACCCATCCACACCCCAAGCAGGTTCCTGCTGGGATGGGTCAGAGGAGTTTGGAGCCATGTCTGCAGAAACCAAACAGCCTTTGACAGCAAAGATGTATACCTAATCAACTGGCTGTCCAGGAAGTGCGGGCCGGCCGGCTACTTCATCAAGGTGCCATTTCCAGCCAGTGAAGCAATCTCGTCCTTCGTCCCCCCGCACCTTGATACAATTAATTTGTGATCATTACTGACCTTGGGTATAGAACAACCACAGAATGGGCTGCCTAATGCAAGTGGGCAAACACAGGCCTAATGCACTTCTTGTCTGCTCATCCCTGTCATTTAGTCCCAGCCCACATCCCCGGAGCAGTGCAGGGGAGGCCCAGCGCCAGCTAACTACTTATGTTAACTGGTTATGGCCCCTTGACTTTAGGAGCCGATCACGTGGAAAAATGCGGAAGCTGCCTTTATTAGATTAGATAACAAGTTACAAAAGGCCTGCATTGGTGGAGTAACTTTGTCAGGGAGGCTGTGTCTCACACCCCTTTCATTTCCTGGAGCAGGTGGGAGACACAGAGGGCCTGGCTGTGGCCTGACCTCGGGACAGAGGTGGATGCGATTGTCCAGAGGTGGACAGTTATTATTAACTCTCCCAGACCCTTGCGTCAAGTTCTCAAGGAGCAATTGGCTGCTCTGGTGCGGACACATCACTATCCACCATGCACAAAACTCAGATCCGCAGCAAATCACAGGAGGGTTTTCACCGTCAACACAATTTACCTTTATGATGGGAAAATCTAAGGGCAAATAGCCCTTCAGGTGTCTTTTGGTGCAGTGAAAGTGAGCTGCAAATAGGCCAATATTTGCATTGCTTTTGAAATTGAAGAAGTCTTATTTCAGAAAAGTCTTTCAGGATAACAAATATTTTATCAATAATACTACCTAAATATATGCCCTCTGCATGAACCTAAATATGCTCTGGAGGTTAACCACTTAAAAGTAGCAAAATGTGCATTTATATACGAAGCTATGTTACAAATATTAATACAAAACCATAAACTTAAAAGCTCAGCCTCTAACAATTTAAAAAACAAAGATTGTTATTGCAATTCAATGATCAAGCTGTCTGATTTTTAGATCTGAGACACTCTTCCTAATCATTCAACTTCATCATAATTGTGATTTAACAGTTTTATGGGAGAGAGATTAGTATTTCTTTTCCTTGAAATCCCCAGGTGATGGTTTAATTGAATCTTTTCTCTCTTCCGCCTTGTTTTACATGATTTAGCAAGTGGAATGTAGGTTTCCCTTCAAAAAGTGTTTGCTCCCAAAATAAGGAGGCCAATTATTTGTGGCCGGCCCAAAATCTACTGACTTTGGAAACGTTGAGCATTGTCCAGTCTCTCAGTGTACTATATCGTAACCCCAGGGCGTTGCACATTGGTGACACTTGCTTAGATGCACCTCTAGGGAGTCCACTTGCAGGTCATTTCAATGGTTTGTGGTTGTTTTTGCTGATTTGTAAATGTTGAGAAGAAAAATAATCTGGCTTCTGTAGAAGCAAGGTTATAACATGGAAAGCTCATCAGGAGGGAAGGTTTCTGAGTCAGTTAGTCCAGAGGTGGACAGTTATTATTAACCTTCCCAGGTTGAAGCATCCTGGTGACACAAATACAAGAACAGCAGAATTAAACAGGACCGAGAAAGGCCGTAGAGTTGGAATGGACGGGGCATTGGAAGCAATAGGAGCAGTGAGGTCTATGGCATCCCAGAGGGAAGAATAAGAAAAAGTATAAAGAGAAGAAATATTTTAGTCAAGCTTATATTTGATAAGCATTATTTGGGCATACTTTGATTGTTATTAAAGCTTATATATCTTATACTTTGTGCTCTCTGTGGACTGTGCTGTTTTTAATAAGAACACCTACTTTAATGACTGCATGTTTTATATTCTTAATAAAGGGGATTGTGAGCTCCTTGACAATTGAGCTGGGGAAATCACACTCCTAGTTTATTCATTCAATGATTCAACAAAATTGAGCAATGTGTATTTTTATATCTGTATATTTGACTTCAGAGTGATTTCCATGGATAGTCATCTTTTTACATTACCTTGACTAACCAATACATTTTTTGGTGCTTTATAAAGATTCATGAAATGTATTCAATTTTGTAGTGGGAAAAAAGCATAGGTTCATATATAACCTCCTCTCACTTGAGAAAAGCCTGCTGTTGGTTTAGACAGCTCAGGTGATGGTTATCTAAAATATTAAAATGCATTTGTAGTGCTACAAAGCTCACCTGCCTGGGTTCAAATCCAGGCATTGGAATTTATTAGTTGTGTGACTTTGGTCTTAATCTCTCTGGGCCTCAATTTCTTCATCTACAAGAGGGGGGTCATTGTAGATGTGTATCATAAGGTAAAGATGAGACATTGGCACACTGAGAATGGCAAGTTTCTACCTTGTAGATGTGTTTGGGTGTGAAGCTCAAGGCTTGTCCTGCCAGTAGGATAAGGAAGAAGAACATTTCCTTGCCTTGGGGAGCTTATGACCTAATGTGGCAATAAGAAAAGATACAGGCCTAGCTAGTTTGGCTTAGTGGATAGAGCGTCCGCTGATGGACTGAAGGGTCTCCAGTTCGATTCTGGTCAAGGACATGTACTTGGTTGCAGACTCAGGCTAGTCCAGAGCTGGGGTATGTGTGGGAGGCAACCAATTGATGTGTCTCTCCCCCTCACTTTCTCTAAAAATCAATGGAAACATATCCTGAGGTGAGGATTAACAAAAACAAAAAAAGATACAAAAATTATGAAAAAGGTGGTTCTGAATGTATACTAATGGCTATGAGGTGACAGGGAACCTGTGATAGGTGTTATTTGTGATAGCTTTCTGGAGAATAGAGGATTTCAGCCAGGTTTTAAACTGTAGGTCAGATTTAAACTCATAAAGTGTGTTGTACAGATCCACAATCCTCAAATTCAAATGCTCTAAAAACCATCCTATCTAATAAAGAGGGGATATGCTAATTGACCCTCACGCTGTCACAAAGATGGCGGCTCCCACAACCAATGAGGAGGGCATATGCTAATTGACCGTCCCACCCTCAAAGATGGTGGCGCCCACAGCCACAAGATGGCAGCACCCAGTCCCCTCAGCCCTGCCGGGGAGGCAGACGTGCAGCAAGGCGGGCCTGGCCACTCTGCGTGCCTGCCTCTGGAGACCCCCAGTCTCCTCAGCCCCCCAGCTTCCCAGGTGCAGGCAAGCCTCGGATGGTGCTGACCAGCTGCCCAGGGCCGGCCGAGGCTCAGGTAGCCAGGGCTGGCCGAGGCTTGTGCTGCTGGCAGTGGCAGCATCAGAGGTGTGATGGGGGCATCACCTTCCCCTGATTGCCAGGTCGTCTCCCACCCCTGAGGGCTCCCAGAATGTGAAAGGGGGCAGGCCAAGATGAGGGACCCCCCCCTCCAGTGCATGAATTTTCATGCACCGGGCCTCTAGTTCTATTTATAATTCATGTGATTACAAAAATGACCTCACACTTTTTAGTAAAAACTTGACATGAACTGATGTGAGGCTATATATCTTCTTTATTATTCCATGTTGTGACTTTCTAATTTTTCTGCAGAAGTATTAATGTGTTTGACTCCAGGGTGCTGTCCTCCATTGGTGGTGTATACTAGTTATCTTATTGCTGTACAATGAATGACCCCCAAACTTATGGCTTAAAACAGTAGTAACCATTTATTACCTCTCATGATTCCATGGGTTGATGGGCTCAGCCAGGTTGTTCTTCTACACCACAAGATGGCGGCGCCCAGTCCCCTCAGCCCTGCTGGGGAGGCAGGCGTGCAGCAAGGCGGGCCTGGCCACTCTGTGTGCCTGCCTCTGGAGATCCCCACTCCCCTGAGCCCCCCAGCTGCCCAGGGCTGGCCCGAGGTGCAGGCAAGCCTCGGATGGCGCTGCCCCGCCGACACCTGTGGGCTGTTGTCCTCTGGAAGTTCACCTGGGCTGGACCTTTTGACATGGCTCACTCATGGTGGGGGCTGAGTTGGAACGGAGCTGGGCCTTGGGATGAGATGTCTCAAGTCTCCTCCACAACCTTCTCCATGTGACTCCATATGGGCTTCTTCATCATTGCAGTTGGATTTTGAGAGGGTGAACTGCAAGGAGATGGAAGAAAAGCTACAGATTTCCTCAGGCACTGGCTCAGTTTACAGTATCACTTACACTGCCTTCTAGTGGCCCAAACTAGTCACATGCCTGCCCAGATTCAAGGACAAGGGAAACGAACAACCTCTCAATGAGAGAAATAGAAAAGAATTTATGGCCAGTGTTAGCCCAAGACAGGATGTTCTGTACTCTGTGGTGTAGGGACCACATCATCTTTATAAGGTGTGATACGTCTCCAGCTCAGGAGCTTTGGGTAAGAGATAGATGATCTGTCTGTCATCCCATTGTGTACTTTTAGTCCAATCTGGTGCGTGATAATGTGGAAATACACCAACACCATGATTGATATTTTCAAAACTTTTCCAAAAAGAATGTTGTGTGACTGTTTCCCTTCATACATGTATAGGTTAATGCCCAAAATCTCTTAAATAAATTTAAATAATTGCAAGACTGTACTTTCAAATGTCCTGTTAAACATTGACAACTTACAGTAAAGCCTTAATATTTTCTCTTTTAAATATCTCCAATGTATCTAAATTGTACTAAAACTTAATTAAATTAAGTTTTTACTTGACATGAACTGATATCCATCATCAACTGTTTTTAAACTACATGAACAAACTTGTTTTTTTGCAAGAGAAGTTTTACATCATTTCTTTTGCTCATGAAATTTACATTTCCATTATACTTTTCTACAATATAAACATGGGAATCCATTTAAAGCTAATCTTCTAAAATACCACATGATATTTTAAATACCCTGCTCCACATTTTGAATAATTACTTCTGGATTTAGTTATCATTACAATAATTACCATTACATAATGGAATAAAAATAAAAATGTCTCACAAATTTTGATAATTATATGAAATAACATAACATTTTATTGAAAAAAATCATCCTTAGTTAGATGGGTAATTTTTTCCTTCTTATTTATTTTTTCTTTTAGTTTATATGTCTTTGCCTGAATATTACTTATTACTAAAATGAAGAAAAGGATTCAACATTTATTTGATTTATATTTTTCAGTTTTATACTAGTAACTCCTAGTACTTAGAGAATTCAACCACATAAATAGATGGAAATAGAAGAAATTCATTATAACAATGTCACACAATTCTTTGAACTCTTCCAAGCTACACTCCAGAAATTATATTATAGTTTATCATTAAAAATTACTTTTAATGTTCTATCAGAAGGCAATTCACTTAAGTTCTCCCTCAATTTGGTTGAAAACAACACCAAATTTTAAAAAACTTGGAAACCAATCTGATTTATTATACAGTCATAAGTATAGACTTCTTTCCCATTTTGTGGAAAGATCAAGGAATGGTGACAGGTATGCTTCTGTCCAATAAAATGGCTTCATCCCTTTCCCCCAAAAGGACTACAGGAGTGATGGATCCCTGGGGTGAGTGCAAGTCACAAGAAGGAGTTGGGGGCTCTGCTGTTGTGGCTCAGTGGTTGAGGGTCAACCTATGAAACAGGAGGTCATGGTCAGGGCACATGCCCAGCTTTCAGGCTCAATCCCCAGTAGGGAGTGTGCAGGAGGCAGCTGATCAGTGGTTCTCTCTCATCATTGATGTTCCTATCCCTCTCTCTGTCTCCCATCCTCTCTGAAATCAATAAAAGTATATTTTAAAATATAAGAAGAGAAGAACTTAAAAAAAAAGAAGTTGGGGGAAGGGTGGTGAAGACTGTGGTCTCTGGGTCTGTGAGTCACTGCTCCACACCAGGAAAACCAGCTAAATGTTCACACTTTAATACAGGGGTCCTCAAACTACGGCCCGCGGGCCACATGCAAATACAAATATTGTATTTGTTCCCGTTTTGTTTTTTTACTTCAAAATAAGATATGTGCAGTGTGCATAGGAATTTGTTCATAGTTTTTTTTTAAACTATAGTCCGGCCCTCCAACGGTCTGAGGGACAGTGAACTGGCCCCCTGTTTAAAAAGTTTGAGGACCCCTGCTTTAATACATAGAGCACTGCTGAGAGAATGGCTCCCTGGGTGACCAATAAGCCACAGCCTTTTGATGAAATAAATAACTGGGTTGACATGTTGGAGTGAGAATTAGTTAGTACAATTTGTTTCCCTTTGGAAAATCCTTAACAAGTTGATATTTTAAATGGTTATAGGTAGTTAAGTTACATATTTTGCACTGGCAGAAATATAAAATGAAACTTTGTGTCTGGCACCTGATAGGAAAATAATGAATATTTCTGAATGAATTGATGAATGAGATTATTAGAAATTATCCAGATTCTTCTCTGGGGAATAGGTTTATGAGATGATTAGATTTAATATTATTATGGTGTCTGAGAGAAGTGTGTTATTTGGGTGACACTATGTTTGTCCTCGACCTCAAAATTTCAGTATAGACTGAAACTCTGCAAGTGGACCCAGCAATATTAGATGAATTTTCATTTGCAAGTGTTACACAACCATGTTTTAAAAACTAGAGTATCAGTTGTTTGCATAGAAAGATGGAGTCAGCCTGACCAGGTTGGCTCAGTGGTTGAACATCGACCCATGAACCAAGAGGTTACCAGTCAGGGCACATGCCCAGCACGAGGCATCCAGTTGATATTTCTTACTCTCTATTTCTCTCCCTCCCCCTCTCTCTAAAATCAATAAAAACATTTTTAAAAAGTTGAAAGATGCAATAAAAATATTTTTCAAAAAATTGAAAGATGGAGTCAGATGGTTAATAACTCAATGCTGTACATAGAAGCTACCCCTTGAATTCTGAAATAGAAGTAAACATAACAATGACATAAAACGAGGCCAGTGTTTATTTTAAATATATGGGAAACAACGTTTAAAACGTATTACCCCACAAAGTGATTGTGGCAGAGGAGGCTATCTATGACCACAGAATAGTGTTCCTTCTTCCACAATTTAGAGATGTTTTTGGTGGTGGCTGTCCAATTTAGGACATCTTCCCGCTCAGCTTTCTATCTGGGTCTGGCCATGAACCTGTTCTCTCCAATGAGATGTGAATGGAAATGATGGATGTTGCATTTTAGCCAGGCTACTTAATAGGCAGGTAAGCCTTCCCCCTGTCTTCTTGCCTTTTTGTTGGCTAGAAACAGCATAGATAGTCTGGGGGGTCAATCACAGCACCAGGGATATTGATGCCACCGCATGAAAGGTGTTACGGTCTTTGAATCACAAGTTAGAGGAAAACTCCCTAGTGACCAGGAATTTTTCATCAGACTGTTACATGAACAAGGGGGGAAAAAAGCCATTATATTAAACAACCAAATGTTGGGTTTATTTCCTATAGTTGCTAATGTTGTCTTAATAAAACAGAGGTCAAATATATAGAGATCAACAGTCACTTAGCCCTGACCAGTTTAGCTCAGTGGATAGAGCATCAGCCTGCAGACTGTAAGGTCCCAGGTTCCATTCCGGTCAAGAGCATATACCTTGGTTGCGGGCACATCCCCAGTAGGGTATGTGCAGGAGGCAGATGATCGATGTTTCTAACTCTCTATCCCTCTCCCTTCCTCTCTGTAAAAAATCAATAAAATATATATTTTTTAAAAAGTCACTTAAATAAATTAAGGAATGTTAGGTTTATATTTTATATTTAAGGGAATATAAAGCATTTAAATAAACCTAAAGTATGTGTGTGCTTAAATTTTTCCTGCTGACTTTGAGAGATTTGAATGCCTCTTTATTGTCAGGACTCCACTCAGACATGCTAACTTTCTGAACACCTGCCATTAAAAATGCCTGAAACTGGCACAAGCAAACTATGGATGACTACAAAGGATTCTTTGGAAAATGTTGTCATTCCAACATGTATGAGAGAAAGAGAGAGAGAGAGAAAGAGAAAGAGAGAGAGAGAGAGAGAGAGAGAGAGAGAGAGAGAGAGAGAGAAACAAGAGCAACATGTCATATTATTAAAATGATTAGGAGTTAGCAGCAAAGTCAGAGTGATGGCATTGACTGGGACGAGGAGCCGTTGTTCTGGCCGTGGCATCTGTTAATTGCACTCGGGTAGTGCAGCCCTGGCCAGTGTGTTGGCATCCACGATTGGCAGTGGAACAGCCTGACTGGCCAGGGCTCGCCACCCATCCGTCTTCATTCAGCCTTCCTTCCCAAAGGCCAGGGTTATTGATGCTCTAACAAGCACACTGACAGGCTTTCTCCAACTTCTGTCCAGAACCCACTGCTCACAGGAGGGCAACAGCTTTCCCTGCAATTTATACAAATGACTTTGAATATGTGGGTTTTAATGCTGATTTTTTTTAAAGGAATCTGTTGAAGTCTTCATGTTTTTATTTGGGGTATAAAGAGGAATAGAACACAGACTATCAGTCTGTCATATCCCTTCTAAAACTGACTTATATAAAACAGGAGAGAAACCAAATACCATTTGCATCAGTTATGGGTAGACATCCCACTCTATATTAACAGATACTCAGCTAACACCGCTTTTTAAATTTTGCTTCATCTTTGAAGTAGTCAGTTTTGATTACTCCCAGAGAAAATTACATGCAGCACATATTACGGTTATGTAGAGTGCAAGCACGTTCTAATTACTAGGGTTCTCCTAAATTCAAAAGCATTAAGAATTTTTATAACATGATGATTATAGTCAGACAATAGCAGGGCAGGCAACATCTTCACTTTGGCCCACATTTCAGTCTGTAATCCAGATGTTTTGTTTACATGCGGCCAAGCCTTCATCTTTCAGATTCTTTCAACTTTAATTGACAAAATCTTTTAACCATATTGACCTGATGCTTCATAGGCTCAGCCTTGCTTTACTCTCCTCATGTGAATAATCAACTAAACAGAGAGTCGGTTAATTCCAGAATCTCTCCATCCGTTTTCACTATATTTTGCTGCAGAAACAACCCCCAGATCTCTGGTTTATGTCTCACTCACATTTGATGACATCTGTGGTTGGCTTCATGTATCTTTATTCTAGGACCTAAGTGGGAAGAGCAGCCTCTTTTGTGGACATGCCATGGGCATGGCTGAAGGAAAAGAAGAAGAGAGGTGATGTAAACACACCTCTCCTCAAAGAGGAAAAAACAAAACAAAACACAGCTTAGATGTAGCATATATCCTGTCAGCCCAAGCAAGTCAAAGGTCAAGTGGAGGTGGGGGGAGGATAATCCTTTTACTATAAGAAGGAGCCAGTCGTTGACAATAACAATACAAGCTATTCCAGTGCACTCTCGTGGTTGCAAACATTCACTTACACCAGCGGTTCTCAACCTGTGGGTCGCAAACAATGAAAATACATCCTGCATATCAGATATTTACATTATGATTCATAACAGTAGCAACATTACAGTTATGAAGTAGCAACGAAAATAATTTTATGGTTGGGGGTCACCACAACATGAGGAACTGTATTAAAGGGTCGCGGTATTAGGAAGGTTGAGAACCACTGACTTACACCCATCTGTTGAGATTTTGGTTCCCGGCAATTATCATCAGTTTGGCTCAAATAAACTCATAAAAGTTCTTACAGGTTTGGACATTTCTTACATTGACAGTAGGTAGAACTTACTCTGCTGGATCAGAAAGGGAGGACATATTGTTATCAGTGGAAGTGGAGTTTTTGGGGTGCCGTGAAGTAGAGAATTTCCTGAGCCCCCAAGGGAGGATGGGGTTTCGTGGAAAGCTTTATTGATGGTGTAAAATTAAGGGGGTTAACCTCCAAGGTCCCATTTCTGTTCCTCTTGCCGTGGAAGAAGTCCAATCTTGTCTTCAGCAGGGTCAGAATTAAGGCCACTGCCCAGAATTTCTGCTCCATATTAAAGTCCAGACCAGTCCAGTCCAGCACCTGGATAACTTAGTTTGTGTTCCTAGTTTCAGTCCATTGTGTGTAAGTGTGTGTCCCAAGCAAGAGAGGGCAAGAGAACATATGAGCCAACAAAAGAACTCTTAGTCCGGGGATTTTAACTACGAGCCTCTTCAAACTAACAAGTTAACTTTTCAAGATGTTGCACACTTCTGATGGGGTCCACCCCTAGCCAATCCATTGCTTCCCAGGCTTCATTGCACATGCGCCCATCTTCCCTTTGTTGGATCCCTTCCCCTAGTGATCTGCAGGGAATGGACTGGTTTTTCTTTGGGGAGTTGAAACTGCAGCTTCCTGGTGAAGTTGCTCAGATGACCATGCTTATAATGTCTGGCCTCCCCTTTCCTCTTTTCCCATTATTAACTAGAGGCCCAGTGCACGAATCCATGCACAAGTGGGGTCCCTTGGCCTGGCCTGTGGGATCGGGCCAAAACCAGCTCTCCAACATCCCCTGAGGGGTCCTGGATTGCGAGAGGGCACAGGCCAGGCCGAGGAACCCCACTGGTGCACGATTGGGGCCACGGAGGGATGCGGGAGGTTGGCCAGCTGGGGAGGGACTGCGGGAGGACTCCAGGGCATGTCCGGCCCACCTCGCTCAGTCCAGATTGGCCAGACCCAGCAGCAAACTAACCTATCGGTCAGAGAATCTGCCCCCTGGTGGTCAGTGCACGTCATAGCGAGCGGTTGAGTGGCCTTAGTATATCATTAGCGTATTATGCTTTGATTGTTTGAACAGACGACCGGACACTTAGCATATTAGGCTTTTATTATATAGGATATTAACTAGCTAATTATGATGATAATATCACAAAACATGGCTATCCCAAAAGGAGACCTTCATTCAGCTCATCCCCTATTTCTAAAGCTTAATAAACCTGGACATCAGAAGAAAGAGGAAATGACATGAGACTGATTTTATCCATACACTGAAATGAGATCTAAATTCCATTCCTCCTGAGGAAGGGGACCAAAGTTTTGCCACCCTGAAGCTGCCTTCTGGGATATTGACTTTAAGCTGGTTATTAAGAAGTAAAAGACTCAGAAAGAACCTTTGAATCACCCCTCCCCCCTTTTCTTGCCCAAGAAATTCAGACAGGAATCTTCCTGTTTCAGGAAGGAAATTTTAGAATGTTCACCTTAGCCTGAATAGCCTAATTTGAATTAAGTAGATAGAGAAATTCAGGCAGGGGTCTGTTAGCTAGATACCCTCTGGGTCCCCCTGTTTCTGAGTCCCCTAGCAAGGATTTTCCTGCCATGTGTGGCCCAAGCTTCCTCAACCACCTGTAAATTGCCCAGTCTCACTTCTGAAACCTAAGACAAGCCCCTTCCCCCTTTCTCCTTTGTTCAAAATTCCTTATATACTCAGTGCTGTCTCGCTCTTTGGAGTTGTTGTGCTTATGTGAATTCTCCTTGCCCATGCATTAACACTTTGATTTTCTCCTGTTAATCTCTCTCTGTTCATTTGATTACTAGCCCAGCTAGAACTTAAAGGTGGGAGGAAAAGTATTATTATTGTGTTTAGCTCTCACACTAATCAGACTCCCAGGATCAGGCCTGATGCTCAGGGGTCCTGGGAAAGAGATACAATCTGCTTTCAATGCTTCTCTCCTACCTCTTTCCAGGAGCCCAGGCATTTCTCCTGTAACAGCCTTTCTTTCCATCCCCACCTGCCCCACCCCCATCATTCCACAAGCACAGGGAGGGGGGCATGTGAGGCGTGGGGGAGGGGGAGTCCCTCCAGATAAGCCCTGAATCTTAGGTTCCCTGGTGGAGCCAATCCTCTTGGAGCCAATCACTGTCCACTTTAACAGAGTGAGAGCTACTTGAGGGTCTTGAGTGAAAATGTGTTCACAGCGGGGGCTGATGACTGTGTTGTGAAATCAACTTTTAAATGTTGCCTATTCTTCTGCTCAGTTGCCTGTTCTTCTCCTCTAAGGTTCACTGCTTTAGTTTTTAATATATTTTTATTGATTTCAGAGAGAAAGGGAGAGGGAGAGAGAGATAGAAACATCAATGATGAGAGAATCATTAATTGGCTGCTTCCTGCAGCAACCTGGGCATGTGCACTTGACAGGAATGGAACCCAGAACCCTTCAGTCCGCAGGCCGACGCTCTATCCACTGAGCCAAACCAACTAGGACTCACTGCTTCCCATTTTACACTTCACCAGCGACAGTTCCAAAACTCCTTGCTTTGTGTCTTTCTACAGCCTGGGGCCAGAAGCAGAAAGATGCTGATGCGCCCTTAGTGTTATTAAGTAACGTTGGGCCCTTGCAAAGTTTGCGTTTTAAAGACGTCCAAACGGAAGAAAATCCCTGTCCTTAGGAAGCTTACTTTCTGGTGACAGTGTTATTTTAGTTTTAAAAGTAAAGCGTATCATTTGTTATGTGGTGATAGGTGTCCTGGGGTGGGGAATAGAGCTCAGTATGAGATCTAGGGGTATGGAGAATGGGGTGAAAGTTTAAATGCAACCACCAGGTAGGTGTCACTAAGAAGGTGACATGTGGACAAAGATTTTAAGAAGGTAAGTGTGTAATAACATTTCTGACTGCATTTTTTGTATTTGCTGACAGCTCTCAAGCCCCCCACTCCCCTTCTTTTCCTGGGTCACCCCACACGTGGGTGAGTCAGTGGTGCTGGGGAAGTTCATCATGTAAGCCCTGGACCCCTGCTGGAATAGCTGTGCAACTTGGACAGTCCCAAGGCGCCCCGTGCTCAGGCGTCTCCACGCTTGGTTCAAGGCTCTGCTGTCCACATCTTGAAATGCTTAATCCATTTTGAAAGAGAGGCCCTGTGCTTTCATTGACCCTGGGCCCTGCGGATTACATAGGCAGTGTTTCCCTTTCTCCCAGATCTGAAGCAGAATTCCCAGGAATCCTAATGTCAAACTCAAGGCTGGCCTCCCAGGTTATTCACAAAAGTCCCACTTTTTAACTTCTTGGGTAATTGTCACAATAACGTTTGAGGTACATCTTGCAACAATTATAGATTCACAAGCAATTGGAAGAAAATCTTCAGAGGGGTCCTAGGTATGCTTTACACGGTTTCATCTAATGCTAACATCTCGTATCAAAAATATCTTTTTTAAGGTATGAGGATAGAGCATCATTTCTGGAGAGGATGTGGAGAAATGGGGACCCTAGTACACTGTTGGTAGGAATGCAGATGGGTAGAGCTACTGTGGCAAAGAGTATGGAGTTTCCTCAAAAAATTAAAAATGGAACTGCCTTGCCTGGCCAGCATGGCTCAGTGGTTGAGCATCTACTGTGAAAAAGGAGCTCAATTCTTGGTCAGGGCACATACCCAGTATAGGCTCAATCCCCAGAAGGGGGCATGCAGTGATCAGTGATTCATATTCTCTCTCTCGCTCTCTCTCTCTCTCTCTCTCTCTCTCTCTCTCTCTGTCTCGCTTCCTCTTTGAAATGAATAAAAATATATTTTAAGAAATTTAAAAAATAAAAAAGAAATGAAACTGCCTTTTGACTCAGCAATCCCACTTCTGGGTATATATCCTAAGAATCCTGAAACACCAATATATGCACCCCAATGGTCATAGCAGCATTATTTACAATATCCAAGATCTGGAAATAGCCCAAGTGCCCTTTAATAGATTAATGGATAAAAAGGCTGTGGTACATATACACAATGGAATACTATGCAGCTATAAAAAGGAAAGAACTGGATATTATGCTAAGCAAAATAAGCAAGTCAGAGAACGAGAAATATCACATGATCTCATTTATATGTGGAATCTAAAAAACAAACTGACAGCCCTAACCGGTTTGGCTCAGTGGATAGAGCGTCGGCCTGTGGACTCAAAGGTCCCAGGTTCGATTCCGGTCAAGGGCATGTACCTTGGTTGTGGGCACGTCCCCAGTGGGGAGTGTGCAGGAGGCAGCTGATCGATGTTTCTCTCTCATCAATGTTTCTAACTCTCTATCTCTCTCCCTTCCTCTCTGTAAAAAATCAATAAAATATATATAAAAAAAATAAAAAATAAAAAACAAACTGACAAAATAGGACCAGAAGCATGGATAAATAGAACAGTCTGACAGATCTCAGAGGGCAGAAGGCGGGGGGGATGGGAAAAGAAAAAAAAAGATATGAGGATAGAGCATCATTTCTGTATTAGCTTGTTAGTTCCATTTAAATATTCAGTTAACTAGGCCTCTTTATACAGTTTTTTTTTTCTGTTCACGCATGTTAGAATTCAAGCCATGACCACTACCCTGTGCAGCAAAACTTTAAAAAGAGCCTACATGCCTCCATTACTTCTTTGATCTTCTCTCCGACGTTTGCTCCTCCACTCCCAAGAGCTGCTGTCATGGATTCACGTGGTTACATCCAGGAGGTGAATCTCTATGCAGCTAACTTCTCAGCAGCGTCCACAGAGCTGATTTCTGCCTCTTCATGGGCCTCCTTCCTTCTCCTGGCCTCCAGGACGCTGAGTGCTCCCAGCTTGCCTCCTGTCCCATTGGGCCCTCCTGCATCCATTGCTGGTTCCTCCCCCCCCCCCGCCCAATTCTGAGTGCTGGGGCTCTTACTCATCTCTCCTCCTGCCAAATCCTCTCTGCAATAAAGACCCCCAAACCCCTCTTTCGAATTTCAGATGTGTGCATCCCCACTGCTCGCCTGAGAAGTACTTTCGGTCCTCACTCTGGTTCCAAGAGAATAACATTTCTTAAACCAAGATTAAAAGCAGTATACTGTTATAAAGAGAATGAAGGTTATATTAAATAGTGATTATCTGACCCACTTCTAATCGTTGCCGAGGAACTGCTAACATGTTTCTGCTTTTCTTTCTAGATTACATTTTGTTTATTCTACTTGGAGGTCTCCAAGAATAATTTGAGATGCCTGGTTCTTCTATGCCAGCATGAAGTATGTATGTTTAACTTGGATTTTCTGCTTTTGCATTATTTCCAGTCATCTGTAGGTTTTAACATTTTGAATTAAAATTTATTTTTTAAATACCCCGCAAATCTAATCAATGTATAAAATGTGAAAGTAGTGGTTTCCCCCCCCCCCCAGGCTTATTCTTTTAAATTGAAAGCAGGAGAAAATGGTTATTTTATATATATGCTAGAGGCCCGATGCACGAAATTCATGCAAGGGGCTTGGCCCCTGCTGCAGCTTGGCCCCCGCTGCGGTTTCATCCAGAAGGTTGTCCAGTCTAATTAGCATATTATGCTTTAATTATTATAGATGAAGCCTGTTCTCTGTCAATACTCCATGCTGACTCTCTAAATTGGTGGTTTAGATTAGTAAGAAAGTATTATTCTAAAAACACCTAAGTAACAATCAACCAGTTTGTGGTCCTGTGAAAATGGTGCTCAGAGCCCTTGAAGCTCTGCCCAGCACCACTGCCTATGTGGGGAAACCAATTAACTAGAATTTCTAATCAATCAGGAAAAATATTTTTCACTAAATGGGGAAGAGATGTAATCAAAGTAGGTTAAACCAGTTAAAAGTACTTTCTATTGTAAAATTTTTTTTTCTTTTTAAAAAAAATATGTTTTTATTGATTTTAGAGAGAGGGGAAAGGAGAGGGATAGAGAGAGAGAAACATCAATGAAAGTGAAATATCATCGGGCCTCTACTCATATATAATAAAAGTGCACTGGGCCTCTACTCATATATAATAAAAGTGTAGTATGCTAAGTGTCCAACCAGTCAGTCAACCAATAGGTCGACCGCTTGACCAGTTGCTATGACACGCACTGACCACCAGGGGGCAGACGCTCTGACCAGTAGGTTAGCTTGCTGCTTGAGTCAGGCTGATTGGGACTGGGCGAGAGGGCTGGACATACCCTGGAGCCCTCCCGCGGTCCCTCCCCAGCTGGTCAGCCAACCTCCTGTGGTCCTTCACTGGCTGGCCCCCATCAGCTCTAATCAGGACTAAGTGAGATGGCCCCGATTGGCCTGATCGCCGGCCAGGCCGAGGGACCCTACCCATGCACGAATTTGTGCACTGGGCCTCTAGTTATAAAATATTGCTAAATATTGGCACTTTCATCTGGTTTAACCTAATCTGTACAGGAGTGAAATTGCAGAAATTTCTGAGAGTGATGAAATTGATAACTAGCAGAACAACTCAGAAAGAGATGACTCAGAGCAAAGAAAAACAAAAAAAATAATGAGAAATGCAATTCTTAATAATGGGGAACAGCTCAGGGAACATCTGGCTTGGAGGGCTGGCCTGGTCATGGAGCCTTCCTGCCCTCAAGCATCTCTCTAGGTGTGTGTATCAGGGAAATGGGAGCTAAAGCCTAGAGCCACAGAAACCCAAGGCAATATAATCATAGCAAAAGCTTTCGCCTCCCTTTTCACTGACTGTAAAGATAATTGTGTGCATTGTGAAAATATTAGAACCTATACAAAATCATAATGGAGAAAATAATAATCATTCATCTGTGTACATACTTCCTGTTGTTTTTTTATGCATACTTGTGTAAACTACAAAATTAGAACTATATATTTTATTTATTTTATTTTTTTCTTTTTGTTAATCCTCACCTGAGGATATTTTTTCATTGATTTTTAGAGAGAGTAGAAGGGAGGGGAGAGACAGAGAGACAAACATTGATGAGAGAGAGACACATTGATTGGTTGCCTCCCACATGAGCCCCGACCAGGGCAGGGGGTTGGATCGACCTGCAACCGAGGTATGTGCCCTTGACTGGAATCGAACCTAGGGCCCTTCATTCTTCAGGTTGATGCTCTATCCACTGAGCCAATCTGGCCAGGGCTAGAACTATGTACTTTAGATGTTGATACACAACCTGTGTCATAACATAATTATGTTGTAATTAATTTTCATAAGAATGTCATCAACAGCTTTCCATGTGTAAATAGGCTGTGAGAGGATAGTAAGATTCAAGTAGATGAAATGACCTTTGATTGTTCTTCTGTTGTGGCTACTCATGTTGCTTCCATCTTTCTACTTTGTATGAGTGCTACAGGGACAATCTCTGTCCCCAACTTTTGTAAACCTCTCACCTCTCTTATTACTTCTTTAAGTTAATTTGGAGTGAAATTGTGTGTTCATTTGAAAAGCTCTTGCTAAGTATTTCCCTTCATAACATTTATACAAATTTACGTACCCACCAGTCAGGCAAATAAGAGGGCAAAATATATATCCTTGTCAATTTGGTAGATGAAAAGAAGTTATCTTTTATTTTTTAATTTTTGAACAAAATTTATTTTTAGGTTTGGTATCTATTTTATTGCTCCTTTTATGAATTTTCCTTCATTTACCAGTATTTTTTATTTGGAATCTTCCTATTCTTAAGCACTCTATATATTTAGCATCACCCAGATGGCCCATATCTTAGTAGTATAAAGTAGCTTTAGGGACCCAATCAATTATAGGAGCTCAATAGCCACCAGGCAGATTGCTGGAATCAGCTCACTACCAAGCACCTGCTCCTGTTACTTCCGGGAGAGCCCAGAGGAATTCCTCCACATGCTAATAAGTCCAGCAGCGAGTTGCCATAACTGCCTGCTCTCCAACTTTCTCTGCCCATCTTGTTGTTCTGGCTCCTTCTGGTCCATTTCTACCAGAGGATGCCATATGCGGAAGCCACACCGCTGCTACCAATTGTCAGGAGTACTCTCTGAATTTAACAAAGAAGCTGTCCTCTCTGGGGTGGAAAACAGAGGTGCCAATCCTATAAACTCTGTGGATACCTGTCCTTTGGATGCAAGAATTTTCCAGGCTTCAGAGAGGGAGTGAGTGACTAGAGAAGGGGAGGGAAGCTGGTGTTTGTACCTCGGAGCATCTGGGGTCCAACTCACATTGCTACCTGTGCCCTGTTGTGTGATCACACTAAGCCTTTGTCTGTGGAAAACGTTGCAAATATTTTCTTTCAGTCTGTGGCTTCCATTACAATTAACCAGGTTGAAGTATGTAGCTTGGTTTGCTTCTATGTGAATGAAATAGTGGGTTGACTTCTCTCTATGGAAACATGGTCCATGAGGTGTTCTAAAGCTCTCCTCACCACAGAACACCTGAAAAGTCTGGATAAAGATCAACTAAATGTCTTTAAAATGCATAGCAGAGCTCACAAGAATGTATGAAACTCCCAAAGGCTAAAAATTAAAGAAAGAATAGAAATTCGCTTGGTTGCATTGTGTGCATCAGGGGAGAGGGTAAGTGGGGCATGCCTATCTTAGCAACCAGTAACCAAGGGACTTAGATTTTAACGGTGACAGGAAATAAGGCTTTGGGACATGCATGAGGATATGAAGAAATTGCTCCCCCGTCCAACTCTACCCACACACCAGCCTATTGATTGCTTACATCCTCTGTGAAAGGGTATGTAGAACCCCCATTCACCAGCAGAGATAATAAAGCTGTCTGCTCCTGGCTCGTGGGGAGAAAAACTCTTCCCTTCGATGAGAAAAGCTCCTCCCTTTACAGTGAGAACCTCCAGGTTTCTCCCATGAAAGCTTGGAGTTGGCATTACTATACCTGAGATCTCCGAAGGAGGAACTGTCACCAACAATACAGTAGCCCTGCTCTGACATCACTCCTGGGATGCCCAAAGCCTTCTCCCAGGGGCCTATTTTAATCCAGGACACTCACATATAGAGCCGCACCGAGTACAAACTCACACTTTAAATTTAAAAATCACAGTAGAACAATCTACCACATGCATAGGTGGTCAGCAGAAAATGCAAATAGATTCAGATACTGAAAGAATAGGAGGCTGATTATGAGATTAGCACAGTTGAGGAGACTAAGGCACAAAAGAAAACAGAAAAGAACTTTGATATTTTTACAAAAAGACCTGTACTTTCTACCCATGAAAATCCTGTCCATTGAAAATAAAAGCTTAATGGGCAAGTTAAAACAAGGCGTTTAACCAGATGTATTCAAAATGTGAACCTTGAGCAGGAAGGAGTTAGTTATTCACCAGCTCTAATATGATTTCAGGTATAAGGAGAGCCTGGGCTGACATGGTCCAGTGTGGATGCCCATTATTTGGGAGTAGAGGAAAGATAAAGTGACAGTAAAGGACCAGGTCGCCCTAAAGTTGTGGATGTGGAATTTCCTGTAATTTTCTTGCTGGCAGTATCACCAATATTCTAGACAAGGGGGATTTAGAGGGAAATGGTATAGTCACACTGCAATAACCTAATAATAGGTTGTTTTTCTAACTATTTGTGCTTAACATTCAAAAGATTCCATAGTGTGGCAGAGCCAGCTCATGTTCCATGATATTGACTCCTGTAGCGATAAGAACCCCGAGTTTTGCCTGAACACTAAGCCATGTTGAAAAATGATTTTATTCTTGAGATTAAGTTCTGAATAATGGGATTGAGCAGAAATGATGTGTGAAATCTCCACGTTGTGCCTTAACAAGCAAGGACATAGGATCCCTCTTCTGCCTCCTTACTGGGGGACACGGTGTAGGAAATGTTGGGCCATGAAGGCAAGACAGTTAGGGAGACAGAGCCCCAGGGAGGAGGGAGCCTGGGGCCCCAATAGCCTTGCGGGGGCAGAGGCAGCACTTCAGATTTCATGTGAGAAAGAACTAAACTTTTTTGCACTTAAGCCACTATGCACTGGGGTTGCTGTCACCCACACCTGCATCTGTAGCGCAGAATTCGATTACCTGAAAGGGCAAAGTTGCCTTTGTTAGAATCTAAACCTGATGCCCCTGGCCTGGAGGAAGCCTTGTGAGAGTGGGCGGCAGAGACTCAGGTCCCAGTGGCTGGGCCTCTGCTGATCCCTGTGATGCTGTGAAAAGGATCCGGTGCCGCTGTCACCTGCAATGTTGTGGGAGGCAGAACATGTGCCGTCACCAGCATTCAGGGACGTGTGCAGAATGTTGCTGTGTTCTGGCTGCTACATAGCACACAAGAGAGGTGAATTTGAACTCCAGCCAGGGCAGCTAGCCATCAGAGAAAAATGGAAGGGCCACCACTCTGCCAAGTGGAGTGGCCGAGTTGCGGGGAGGAGGAGCCGGGCCCCTGAGGGACTGGGGAAGTATGGCACCAGGGCAGCTCTGGCTTCTTCCTTTACCCAAAGACCTCCAGTGCTGAAGCCCTTGTTATTTCGGGTGTCTGTCACATGCAGTCCAATTAAATGCTTATTACTCTACGAGGTAAGGTTAGGCCATTCTTGATTAATTCTTTCATGGTCTTTGTGCAATGTTTTATTAACAGGTCCAAGTAAACGAAGAATTATCTGAAAATAGTGGATTAAACTAAATTTATAGCCAAATAACAATTGTAGATGTGCCCCCAATACTGTCTTGTCTTCCCTTCTTTTCCCTTTCCCTCTCCTGCCCTCCCATTCCCTTCTCTCTCTCTCTCTCTCTCTCTCTCTCTCTCTCTCTCTCTCTCTCTCTCACACACACACACACACACACACACACACACACCCTTGCACTTTTGAAGGTGAAGCAAGGAAGGATAAATTAGGTCCCCTTCCTTGTAAGAAGTTAGTGGGTATAGTGGAGCCTGGGGGTGTAGGGGGGGATGGTTGATGTGCCAGGAGACTGGGCATCAGATATCACTTGTTCCCAGCTGGCTGTGTGAATCTGAGAAGGACACATTATCACTCCAGCCTCTGAGTCTTCATCTGTGTGATGAGGTTTAAGATCAATGATCTCAAAAATCCCTCTGGCTCTCAAACCTTATCTCGACATTCACAAAGTAATATTAATTTTGCAGTTTCATAATCTGCAATTATACATTCTCGTCTTCAACTCCATCTGCTTGCCGACCTCAGGAACGTGAGCCATTAAACTTGGAATAAAAAACGCTTAGAAGTTCAGTCTGCCTTTTTGTTATAAAATAAAATTAAAGTGCCAACAGTGTTTTGTCAGTTCAAATTAACATTTGGACACGAGAAAGCCCTGATGTGGGTGGACCAAAGACAGCCAGTGGTCTTTTCACACCCCTGCTGAATTCAGTTTTTCTCAGCATTGGGGAGGAAAAAGAAAAGTCACACTTCAAAACCAAATGAGATTCTCATTTTAAAAATTCACATAGTTTGGAGGACATTTTAATTTCCCACCCATTATTCTAAATAAAGACCCATGTGGCCCTGGGGCCTGTAAGACTCGCTGGAGCACTGAGATCTGTAAGTAGCTCCTTGCTTTACATCTGCTCTGTGCCCTGAGGGGGGAGTCAGTCCTGGCAGGTATCCTCTGCTCGAGCTATTTCTAGACATGCGCAGTCAGCCTGATCCCAACCTTTTAACTCTAAGGTCTGTGATTGCCCAGCTTGGCAATGCCTTTTGTGAACCTACAACCTGCAAATCCTTTTGTCCCCAATCTCTAAGGAACACTATCCTGACAGGCAAGGGCCTCTTCTTAAGGGGAATCAAACTCCGAGCAGGCTACATTTAATGTGACGTGGACGAAACTCAAGACTGTCTTAAAATGTAGATTTTTCTTAACGTGTCAACTGGGAAGAATGAGCTACGGTACAAGACCAATGATTTCCTGGCACTAGGTAATGCCATTCTCCGAGTCACAGCAATTTACCCAAATCCTTGTATTTTTGCCACATTTAAAAATTCTTGGAAGTTATCTAACATAGCAGCAATAGAGTCATTCATGTTCTTCTCATTCTTCAAGCAAACAGTTTTGAACACCTGGTAATGCAAACCACTATACCAGGCGCTGTGAATACTGAGAAGATAACACCTGATTCCTGGCTGAGGAGCTGACGTTCCAGACAACAAAATTCCTGAGAATACAGACTGCAGGGGGAGGAAATGATAGGGATTTAGTCACAGGAATTGCGGGCTTTCATATTCATTCTGATTTGCTTTCAGAAGAGAATGGGCAGACTGTGCGTGTTAGTATTCCTCTAGTCCAGTGATGGCGAACCTATGACACGCGTGTCAGAGGTGACATGCGAACTCATTTTTTTGGTTGATTTTTCTTTGTTAAATGGCATTTAAATATGTAAAATAAATATCAAAAATATAAGTCTTCGTTTTACTATGGTTGCAAATATCAAAAAAATTCTATATGTGACATGGCACTAGAGTTAAGTTAGGGTTTTTCAAAATGCTGACACACTGAGCTCAAAATGTTCGCCATCACTGCTCTAGACAGTGGTTCTCAAAGTGTGTCCCCGGACCCTTAGAGT